>NC_060179.1:14548619-14593619 GCF_021184085.1 Oncorhynchus gorbuscha
TAGCGCTTGATGGTTTTTGCGACTCCAAAATGTTTCCGTATTGACTGACCTTCATGTCTTAAAGTAATGATGGACTGTCGTTTCTCTTCATTTATTTGAGTGATTCTTGCCATAATATGGACTTCGAATTTTACAAATGAAGGCTGTCTTCTGTAAACCACCCCTACCTTGTCACAACACAACTGATTGGCTCAAACAAGTTAAGAAATTCCACAACTTTTAACAAGGCACACCTGTTAACTGAAATGCATTCCAGGTGATTACCTCATGAAGCTGGTTGAGAGAATGTGAAGAGTGTGCAAAGCTGTCATCAAGGCAAAGGGTGGCTACTTTGAAGAATCTCAAATATGTTTTGATATGACTCCATACGTATTATTTCATAGTGTTGATGTCTTCACTATTATTCTACAATGTAGAAAATAGTCAAACTAAAGACAAACGCTTGAATGAGTAGGTGTGTCCAGTCTTCTGACTGAGAATATACAGTACCATTATTGCTCAAACATAGTTAATTTATATCATACTTCATATACATTGCTTTGGCAACAGTGGCAAAGAGGATTGACACCACCATCTCAGATTGTTCTGAAATTGTTTCTGTTGTTAGAAACATAATATTAGCATTAAAAAAAAGTGTAACTCAATGAATCTATTTATAGAGGATTTTGATATGCTAACATTGCTACCATTGACTTGCATTGGATTTGTGCCATACATGCTAAAAGGTTAGCATTTGAAACAGTGGACAGGGAAACTAAACCAAAGCATGGATTTGATTTATTTAACCAGGTAAGTTGACTGAGAACACATTCTCCTTTATGGCAACGACCTGTGGAATAGTTACAGTGGAGAGGGGGATGAATGAGCTAATTGTAAGCTGTGTATGATTAGGTGTCCATGATGGTATCAGAATTTAGCCAGGAGACCAGGGTTAACACCCCTACACATACAAAAAGTGCCATGGGATCTTTAGTGACCACAGAGATTCAGGACACCCGTTTAACGTCCCATCAGAAAGACGGCACCCTACACAGGGCAGTGTCCTGGGGCATAGGGATATTTTTTTTAGACCAGAGGAAAGAGTGCCTCCTACTGGCCCTCCAACACCACTTCCAGCAGCATCTGGTCTCCTATCTAGTGACCGACCAGGTCCAACCCTGCTTAGCTTCAGAAGCAAGCCAGCAGCATCTGGTCTCCTATCTAGTGACCGACCAGGTCCAACCCTGCTTAGCTTCAGAAGCCAGCCAGCAGTGGGATGCAGGGTGGTCTGCTGTCATACATTGTCCATAGACTAATTACAGGGTAAGGAAACCAATGTGTCATTTTGTAATTTGGGTGAACTATCCCTTTAATTCTGAGGTTGGGGGGTTTCTTAAACGTAAAACAAAAAATGTTATCCACATAGTAGGATGGGTCGGGTGGGATTGGCCTGGGGACTGGAGGGTCGGTGGGTTTTGAGTTTCTTTGGATTACTCAGGAAAAAAGTGTTGAAATTGGATGTTAGGTATTATATTTATTAAATATAATATGAATCCTATAAATTAAAATGATTAACTTGGGTGCAATCAATCAGCTTAATTTCTCAGAGATAAAATGATACTTCAACAAAATAATGTTGCAGGAATGCTAATGTCAGCAGTTTCTACAGAACTACAGGAATGATTTTAGAACAATCTGAGATGGTCATGGTTTGCTGAAATGACATGAACAACCAAACTACCCATTCATGCCAATAAAGCATTTAGAGAGAGAGAGAGAGAGAGAGAGAGAGAGAGAGAGAGAGAGAGAGAGAGAGAGAGAGAGAGAGAGAGAGAGAGAGAGAGAGAGAGAGAGAGAGAGAGAGAGAGAGAGAGAGAGAGAGAGAGAGAGAGAGAGAGAGAGAGAGAGAGAGAGAGAGAGAGAGAGAGAGAGAGAGAGAGAGAGAGAGAGAGAGAGAGAGAGAGAGAGATAGAGAGAGAGAGAGAGAGAGAGAGAGAGAGAGAGAGAGAGAGAGAGAGAGAGAGAGAGAGAGAGAGAGAGAGAGAGAGAGAGAGAGAGAGAGAGAGAGAGAGAGAGAGAGAGAGAGAGAGAGAGAGAGAGAGAGAGAGAGAGAGAGAGAGAGAGAGAGAGAGAGAGAGAGAGAGAGAGAGAGAGAGATAACCATTGAGGCTGCAGCTTAACCAGTATCTGGTACAAGACGGAAGGAGACAAGGAAAGGAAGCAAGTGGACTTCAGAAGGGGGCAGAAACTTGATGATGGAACTTGGATGTTAAGGAGAGCGACTACTGAGAGCGAGAGAGAGAGACAGACATTCAGTGATGTGGGGTGCCAGGCAACAACGTCACGCAGAGACTGATGCATCCTGAGTACTTCAGGAGACGTCACCACATCACAAAGCTCTGTTTCACACGCAGTACAGAGGCAGGAGAGAAGACAATGCCCTGCACACACACACATGGCACTGGGCCAACCTTCAGGAGGACAGCACAGTGGCAGGAAGTAGCAGCGATGTATTCTGGGGGCTGACTGTGACAGACTACAAATCTCTCCCCTTAAGGAAGCAGGATTACTAATCTCTCTGTAGAATTATATCATCATGACGCATTCATCTGTTCAGTCAGACAGGATTTAGCTCAGAATGAAGAGAACCACAGAGAACAGCATTCTCCAGACCTCCAGGATGAGTAGCCCAACGGGGCCGGACTATGGTTGTGTCCCTAATGGCACCCTATCCCCTTTACAGTGCCCTATGGGCCCTAGCAAAGTCAAAAGAAGTGAAATATAAAAGGGAATAGAGGGCTGTTTGGGACGCATCGTAGTCACTGTATTCCTTGGCTTGTTCAAATCAACTGAGTGAAGCAAAGTGCTGACGACTGCAGGCCTCATGTTCATGTTGCATTTAATCTCCTCCTCTGATGATGACTCCAAACGTCAGTCTCTTATCTCGCTCTCTTTCACTCGCTCAGCCCGGCCAACTTTCACAGTGCCACTTCCTGTTCGTCGTCGCCTTGGTGACAGTCTGGTGTTTCCGACACAGAGCGGAGTGAGCAAGCTCCGTGCCCCGGTGGACAGGAAGTGGGAGAGGAACTCAGTCAGCACACGGATGCTTCGCTCTCTCTCGCTCTCACTCATAACACCCTCTGACAGACAGACCCACAGCTCTCTGAACGACACACAGCTCTCTGAACGACCGACACACCGCTACCCGACCGACCGAGACGCAGCTCTCAGACCGACCGACCGAGACGCAGCTCTCAGACCGACCGACCGACCGAGACGCAGCTCTCAGACCGACCGACCGACCGAGACGCAGCTCTCTGACCGACCGACCGACCGAGACGCAGCTCTCAGACCGACCGACCGACCGAGACGCAGCTCTCAGACCGACCGACCGACCGAGACGCAGCTCTCAGACCGACCGACCGACCGAGACGCAGCTCTCAGTCCGACCGACCGACCGAGACGCAGCTCTCAGACCGACCGACCGACCGAGACGCAGCTCTCAGTCCGACCGACCGACCGAGACGCAGCTCTCAGTCCGACCGACCGAGACGCAGCTCTCAGTCCGACCGACCGAGACGCAGCTCTCAGTCCGACCGACCGACCGAGACGCAGCTCTCAGTCCGACCGACCGACCGAGACGCAGCTCTCAGTCCGACCGACCGACCGAGACGCAGCTCTCAGTCCGACCGACCGACCGAGACGCAGCTCTCAGTCCGACCGACCGACCGAGACGCAGCTCTCAGTCCGACCGACCGACCGAGACGCAGCTCTCAGTCCGACCGACCGAGACGCAGCTCTCAGACCGACCGACCGAGACGCAGCTCTCAGACCGACCGAGACGCAGCTCTCAGACCGACCGAGACGCAGCTCTCAGACCGACCGAGACGCAGCTCTCAGACCGACCGAGACGCAGCTCTCAGACCGACCGAGACGCAGCTCTCAGACCGACCGAGACGCAGCTCTCAGACAGACCGACCGAGACGCAGCTCTCAGACCGACCGACACGCAGCTCTCAGTCCGACCGACCGAGACGCAGCTCTCAGACCGACCGACCGACCGACCGACGCAGCTCTCAGACCGACCGACCGACCGAGACGCAGCTCTCAGACCGACCGACCGACCGAGACGCAGCTCTCAGACCGACCGACCGACCGAGACGCAGCTCTCAGACCGACCGACCGACCGAGACGCAGCTCTCAGTCCGACCGACCGACCGAGACGCAGCTCTCAGTCCGACCGACCGACCGAGACGCAGCTCTCAGTCCGACCGACCGACCGAGACGCAGCTCTCAGTCCGACCGACCGACCGAGACGCAGCTCTCAGTCCGACCGACCGACCGAGACGCAGCTCAGTCAGACCGACCGACCGACCGAGACGCAGCTCTCAGTCCGACCGACCGACCGAGACGCAGCTCTCAGTCCGACCGACCGACCGAGACGCAGCTCTCAGTCCGACCGACCGACCGAGACGCAGCTCTCAGTCCGACCGACCGAGACGCAGCTCTCAGACCGACCGAGACGCAGCTCTCAGACCGACCGAGACGCAGCTCTCAGACCGACCGAGACGCAGACTCAGAGACGAGACGCAGCTCTCAGACCGACCGAGACGCAGCTCTCAGACCGACCGAGACGCAGCTCTCAGACCGACCGAGACGCAGCTCTCAGACCGACCGACCGTCCGAGACGCAGCTCTCAGACCGACCGAGACGCAGCTCTCAGACCGACCGAGACGCAGCTCTCAGACCGACACGCAGCTCTCAGACAGACCGACCGACACGCAGCTCTCAGACCGACCGACACGCAGCTCTCAGACCGACCGACCGAGACGCAGCTCTCAGACAGACCGAGACGCAGCTCAGCAGACCGACCGACACGCAGCTCTCAGACCGACCGACCGACACGCAGCTCTCCGACCGACACGCAGCTCTCCGACCGACCGACACGCAGCTCTCCGACCGACCGACACGCAGCTCTCCGACCGACCGACCGACACGCAGCTCTCCGACCGACCGACCGACCGACACGCAGCTCTCCGACCGACCGACCGACCGACACGCAGCTCTCCGACCGACCGACCGACCGACACGCAGCTCTCCGACCGACCGACCGACGAGACGCAGCTCTCCGACCGACCGACCGAGACGCAGCTCTCAGACCGACCGACCGACCGAGACGCAGCTCTCCGACCGACCGACCGAGACGCAGCTCTCCGACCGACCGACCGAGACGCAGCTCTCCGACCGACCGACCGAGACGCAGCTCTCAGACCGACCGACCGACCGAGACGCAGCTCTCCGACCGACCGACCGACCGACGCAGCTCTCCGACCGACCGACCGACACGCAGCTCTCCGACGACCGACCGACGACGCAGCTCTCAGTCCGACCGACCGACCGAGACGCAGCTCTCAGTCCGACCGACCGACCGAGACGCAGCTCTCAGTCCGACCGACCGACCGAGACGCAGCTCTCAGACCGACCGACCGACACGCAGCTCTCAGTCCGACCGACCGACCGACGCAGCTCTCAGACAGACCGACCGACACGCAGCTCTCCGACCGACACGCAGCTCTCCGACCGACCGACCGACACGCAGCTCTCCGACCGACCGACACGCAGCTCTCCGACCGACCGACCGAGACGCAGCTCTCCGACCGACCGACCGACACGCAGCTCTCCACCGACCGACCGACACGCAGCTCTCCGACCGACCGACCGACACGCAGCTCTCCGACCGACCGACCGACACGCAGCTCTCCGACCGACCGACCGACACGCAGCTCTCCGACCGACCGACCGACACGCAGCTCTCCGACCGACCGACCGACACGCAGCTCTCCGACCGACCGACCGACACGCAGCTCTCAGACCGACCGAGACGCACGCAGCTCTCCGACCGACACGCAGCTCTCCGACCGACACGCAGCAGCTCTCCGACCGACACGACACGCAGCTCTCCGACCGACCGCACGCAGCTCTCCGACCGACCGCACGCAGCTCTCCGACCGACACGACACGCAGCTCTCCGACCAGCTCTCCGACGCACGCAGCTCTCCGACGCACGCAGCTCTCCGACCGACACGCACGCAGCTCTCCGACCGACCACGCACGCAGCTCTCCGACCGACCGAGCTCTCCGACCGACACGCAGCTCTCCGACCGACACGCACGCAGCTCTCCGACCGACACGCACGCAGCTCTCCGACCGACACGCACGCAGCTCTCCGACCGACACGCACGCAGCTCTCCGACCGACACGCACGCAGCTCTCCGACCGACACGCACGCAGCTCTCCGACCGACACGCACGCAGCTCTCCGACCGACACGCACGCAGCTCTCCACCGACACGACAGACTCCGACCGACACGCAGCTCTCCGACCGACGCACGCAGCTCTCCGACCGACACGCACGCAGCTCTCCGACCGACCGACACGCAGCTCTCCGACCGACCGCACGCAGCTCTCCGACCGACACGACACGCAGCTCTCGACCGACGCACGCAGCTCTCCGACCGACCACGCACGCAGCTCTCCGACCGACCGACCGACACGCAGCTCTCCGACCGACCGACCGACACGCAGCTCTCCGACCGACCGACCGACACGCAGCTCTCCGACCGACCGACCGACACGCAGCTCTCCGACCGACCGACCGACACGCAGCTCTCCGACCGACCGACCGACACGCAGCTCTCCGACCGACCGACCGACACGCAGCTCTCCGACCGACCGACCACGCAGCTCTCCGACCGACCGACCGACCACGCAGCTCTCCGACCGACCGACCGACACGCAGCTCTCCGACCGACCGACCGACACGCAGCTCTCCGACCGACCGACCGACACGCAGCTCTCCGACCGACCGACCGACACGCAGCTCTCCGACCGACCGACCGACACGCAGCTCTCCGACCGACCGACCGACACGCAGCTCTCCGACCGACCGACACGCAGCTCTCCGACCGACCGACACGCAGCTCTCCGACCGACCGACCGCAGCTCTCCGACCGACCGACACGCAGCTCTCCGACCGACCGACACGCAGCTCTCCGACCCGACCGACACGCAGCTCTCCGACCGACCGACACGCAGCTCTCCGACCGACCGACACGCAGCTCTCCGACCGACCGACACGCAGCTCTCCGACCGACCGACACGCAGCTCTCCGACCGACCGACACGCAGCTCTCCGACCGACCGACACGCAGCTCTCCGACCGACCGACACGCAGCTCTCCGACCGACCGACACGCAGCTCTCCGACCGACCGACACGCAGCTCTCCGACCGACCGACACGCAGCTCTCCGACCGACCGACACGCAGCTCTCCGACCGACACGCACGCAGCTCTCCGACCGACACGCACGCAGCTCTCCGACCGACCGCACGCAGCTCTCCGACCGACCGCACGCAGCTCTCCGACCGACACGCACGCAGCTCTCCGACCGACCGACACGCAGCTCTCCGACCGACACGCACGCAGCTCTCCGACCGACACGCACGCAGCTCTCCGACCGACACGCACGCAGCTCTCCGACCGACACGCACGCAGCTCTCCGACCGACACGCACGCAGCTCTCCGACCGACACGCACGCAGCTCTCCGACACGCACGCAGCTCTCCGACCGACACGCAGCTCTCCGACCGACACGCAGCTCTCCGACCGACACGCAGCTCTCCGACCGACACGCAGCTCTCCGACCGACACGCAGCTCTCCGACCGACACGCAGCTCTCCGACCGACACGCAGCTCTCCGACCGACACGCAGCTCTCCGACCGACACGCAGCTCTCCGACCGACACGCAGCTCTCCGACCGACACGCAGTGATGTGTAAAGCAACGATGTAATTTAAACCCCAGGTTCTCTTATGCTATGTATTGGCCATTGAGAGGGTCTGAATCCATCAGTCAGCCATATTGGTACTCCTTAGTAGGAGCAGTCCTCCATAGGAATGAATGGAATTCTACACTATTTCAATGAAGGACAAAATTACATGCATTTAAGTATATTTGCTGTTGTCGTGGGGACAGTAACAATATGTTTAGCTCACATAATATACAATGAACCAAAACATAAAAATCAACATTTAAAGTGTTGGTCCCATATTTCATGAACGGAAATAAAACAAGTTTTCATACGCACAATAAACTTATTTCTCTCAAAATGTCATGCACATTTTGTGTACATCCTTGTTAGTGAGCATTTCTCCTTTGTCAAGATAATCCATCCACCTGACAGGTGTGGCATATCAAGAAGCTGATTAAACTGCATGCCGGGAACAATAAAAGGCCACTCTAAAATGTGAAGTTTTGTCACACAATGCCACAGATGTCTCAAGTTTAGAGGGAGCGTCCAACTGGCATGCTGACTGCAGGAATGTCCACCAGAGCTGTTGCATGTTCTTTTCTCAACCATAAGCCGCCTCCAATGTCATTTTAGAGAATTTGGTAGTACGCGCAACCGGCCTCACAACATCAGACCACGTGTATGGCGTTTAGTGGGCGAGTGGTTTGCTGATATCAACGTTGTGAACAGAGTGCTCTATGGTGTCGGTGGGGTTATGGTATGGGCAGGCACAAGCTACGGACCACAAACTCAATTGCATTTTATAGATGGCAATTTGAATGTACAGACATACCGTGACGAGATCCTGAGGCCCATTGTGGTGCCATCACCTCATGTTTCAGCATGATAATGCACATCCCCATGTCACAAGGATCTGTACACAACTCCTGGAAGCTGAAAATGTCCCAGTTCTTCCATGACCTGCATACTCACCAGACATGTCACCCATTGAGCATGTTTGGGATGCTCTGGATCGATGTGTACGACAGCGTGTTCCAGTTCCTACTTCACACAGCCATTGAAGAGGAGTGGGACAACATTCCACAATCAACAGCCTGATCAACTCTATGTGAAGATGTGTCACTCTGCAAGAGTAAAATGGTGGTCACACCAGATACTGTCTGGTTTTCTGATCCACGATCCTAACTTTTTAAATAACGGTTAAATAAAATAACAATATGAACTGTAACTCAGTAAAATCTTTGAAGATTAAAACATGTATTAAGATGTCTGTAATAGAATATACTTGCCAAAAATGATTGTAGACATTAATAAATGCATTTCTATAAGTCCCTAAATATTTTTTACAATGGAGAAGGAATGCTAAGATGGAGGCACATTGGCTTGAACACAGCACCCCCTTATCAGTCATCTAGTGTTAACAAATCATTGGTTTAAAGTTGCCTGCGTTTGTGCGCGTGTCAGTCAACAGATCTCAACACCATTGAACACTTCTGGGAGATTCTGGAGGGATTCCGAGACAGCGTTTTCCACCGGCCATCAACAACAAAGGAACAGAATTGATTGTGGAATAAGGGTGTCGCATCCCTCCAATAGAGTTCCAGACACTTGAAGAATCTATGCCAAGGTCCATCGAAGCTGTTCTGGCCCGTGGTGACCCAACGCCCAATTAAGACACTGTGTCAGTGTACCTTTCATTTTGGCAGTTACCTGTAGGATAGACATTTCCATACAGTCACAGTCCTACGAGAGCAGCTGGTGCTTAGTGACTCATCTGATGTGCGACTAGAAAAAGGGACAGATTCAGAAAGTTGACCAGTTATGCAATCTATCCTAGCAGCAGTGACATAGATATTCTGCTCTAAACCGGATGACACCTCAATGGTTCAGGCTAGTAAGCACACCCAGATCCAGCACATTTCATTGGTGGAACTACGTACAAATCAGGGCAATCCCATGAAAGGACGCAGAATGCACAGTTAGTGGTTATAAAAAACGGTGAACTAACCTGTCTTGGAACAACTACATGTGATGAATCAAATAGGGTAAACACTTTGAAATCTGTCTGAGTACCTTACGTCTTCTGCACCCCGATAGTAACAGTAACATTCCTCTCACAAGACGACAGCCCAGCCTATGGTGGTGGTGGTGGTGAATAATTCAGTCTAATTTCAGTGATTACCATGTTAAGAGAAACACGGATCACCCCATTATTAGTGTAGAGTTCAATTATCTGGCTCCCAAACCCAATTATCTGGCTCCCCAACTACTACCACCACTAGGTACTACCACCACCACCAGGTACTACTACTACCACCACCAGGTACTACTACTACTACTACTACTACTACCACCACCAGGTACTACTACTACTACCACCAGGTACTACTACTACTACTACTACTACTACTACTACTACTACTACTACCACCAGGTACTACTACTACTACCACCAGGTACTACTACCACCACTACTACCACTACTACCACTACTACCACTACTACCACCAGGTACTACTACTACTACCACCAGGTACTACTACTACTACCACCACCAGGTACTACCACCACCACCAGGTACTACCACTACTACCACCACCACCACTACTACCACCACCACCAGGTACTACTACTACCACCACCACCAGGTACTACTACTACCACCACCACCAGGTACTACTACTACCACCACCACCAGGTACTACTACTACCACCACCACCAGGTACTACTACTACTACCACCACCACCAGGTACTACTACTACCACCACCAGGTACTACTACTACTACCACCACCAGGTACTACCACCACCACCAGGTACTACTACTACTACCACCACCACCAGGTACTACTACTACTACCACCACCACCAGGTACTACTACTACTACCACCACCACCAGGTACTACTACTACCACCACCACCACCAGGTACTACTACTACCACCAGGTACTACTACTACCACCAGGTACTACTACTACCACCAGGTACTACTACTACCACCAGGTACTACTACCACCAGGTACTACTACCACCACCAGGTACTACTACTACTACCACCACCAGGTACTACTACTACTACCACCACCAGGTACTACTACTACTACCACCACCAGGGTACTACTACTACCACCAGGTACTACTACCAGGTACTACTACTACTACTACTACCACCAGGTACTACTACTACTACCACCACCAGGTACTACCACCACCACCAAGTACTACTACTACTACCACCAGGTACTACTACTACTACCACCACCACCATGTACTACTACTACCACCAGGTACTACTACTACCACCAGGTACTACTACTACCACCAGGTACTACTACTACTACTACTACTACTACCACCACCACCACCACCACCAGGTACTACTACTACTACTACCACCACCAGGTACTACTACTACTACTACCACCACCAGGTACTACTACTACTACTACCACCACCAGGTACTACTACTACCACTACCAGGTACTACTACCACCACCACTACCAGGTACTACTACCACCACCGCCACCAGGTACTACTACCACCACCAGTTACTACTACCACCACCACCACCGCCGCCACCAGGTACTACCACTACCACCACCAGGTACTACCACTACCACCACCACCAGGTACCACCACCAGGTACCACTACCACCACCACCACCACCACCAGGTACCACTACCACCAGGTACTACCACCACCACCAGGTACCACTACCACCACCACCAGGTACTACCACCACCACCACCAGGTACTACCACCACCACCACCAGGTACTACCACCACCACCACCAGGTACCACCACCACCACCACCAGGTACCACCACCACCACCAGGTACTACTACCATCACCAGGTACTACTACCATCACCAGGTACTACCACCATCACCAGGTACTACCACCATCACCAGGTACTACCACCATCACCAGGTACTACCACCATCACCAGGTACTACTACCATCACCAGGTACTACTACCATCACCAGGTACTACTACCATCACCAGGTACTACCACTACTACCACCACCACCACCACCTGGTACCACCACCACCACCACCTGGTACTACCACCACCACCCGGTACTACCACCACCACCACCCGGTACCACCACCACCACCACCCGGTACTACCACCACCACCACCACCACCCGGTACTACCACCACCACCACCACCACCACCCGGTACTACCACCACCACCACCCGGTACTACCACCACCACCACCCGGTACTACCACCACCACCACCCGGTACTACCACCACCCGGTACTACCACCACCACCTGGTACTACTACCACCCCCTGGTACTACTACCACCCCCTGGTACTACTACCACCCCCTGGTACTACTACCACCTGGTACTACTACTACCACCACTACTACTACCACCTGGTACCACCACTACTACCACCACCTGGTACCACCACCACCTGGTACCACCACCACGTACTACTACTACCACCAGGTACTACTACTACTACCACCACCACCACCACCACGTACTACTACTACCACCAGGTACTACTACTACTACCCCCACCACCACCACGTGGTACTACTACTTCCACCACCAGGTACTACTACCACCACCACCAGGTACTATATATGATACTGTGGTACTGTGTATAGATGGTACTGGTACTGTGTATAGATGGTACTGGTACTGTGTATATAGATTTTTAGCAAATATTGTCATACTTTTAAAATAATTCTGCAGTGTTGCTTAAGGGCTTGTAAGAAAGAATTTCACGGTAAGGTAACCTTTTGCATTCGGTGCATGTGACAAATAAAATGTGATTTTACACACAACATTCACTTCTGGTGTGGCCTACTGTACACTACTGTACACACATTGATAGCCATGCAGGGCAACGAGGGCACTTGGATATCTACTGCTGGTGACTAAAGCTATATTTTAAATCAATGTCTTTGTCCCCTCTGGCATAACATTATTTCTCTCTGCTCTACGCCATGCTACAGTGGACACCCGTCTCTCACTCACACACACACACACTACCACCAGGTACCACTACCACCACCACCACCAGGTACCACTACCACCACCACCACCAGGTACCACTACCACCACCACCACCAGGTACCACCACCACCACCAGGTACCACTACCACCACCACCAGGTACCACTACCACCACCACCAGGTACCACTACCACCACCACCAGGTACCACTACTACCACCACCACCAGGTACCACTACCACCACCACCACCACCACTACTACCACCACCACCAGGTACCACTACCACCACCACCACCACCAGCTACCACTACCACCAGGTACTACTACCACCACTACCAGGTACTACTACCACCACTACCAGGTACTACTACCACCACTAGGTACTACTACTACCACCACCAGGTACTACTACTACCACCACCAGGTACTACTACTACCACCACCACCAGGTACTACTACTACCACCACCACCAGGTACTACTACTACCACCACCACCACCAGGTACTACTACCACCACCACCAGGTACTACTACCACCACCACCAGGTACTACTACCACCACCACCAGGTACTACTACCACCACCACCATCACCACGTACTACTACTACCACCCGGTACTACTACTTCCACCACCACCCGGTACTACTACTACTACTACCATCACCAGGTACTACTACCATCACTAGGTACTACTACTACCACCACCACCACCAGGTACTACTACTACTACTACCACCAGGTACTACCACCACCACCAGGTACTACCACCACCACCAGGTACTACCACCACCACCACCAGGTACTACTACCCCTACCACCACCACCACCAGGTACTACTACCCCCACCACCACCACCACCAGGTACTACTACCCCCACCACCACCACCACCAGGTACTACTACCCCCACCTGGTACTACTACCACCACCAGGTACTACTACCACCACCAGGTACTACTACCATCACCAGGTACTACTACCATCACCAGGTACTACTACCACCACCACCACCTGGTACTACCACCACCACCACCACCTGGTACTACCACCACCACCTGGTACCACCACCACCACCTGGTACCACCACCACCACCTGGTACT
Source organism: Oncorhynchus gorbuscha (assembly GCF_021184085.1). Classification (NCBI taxonomy): domain Eukaryota; kingdom Metazoa; phylum Chordata; class Actinopteri; order Salmoniformes; family Salmonidae; genus Oncorhynchus; species Oncorhynchus gorbuscha. The sequence goes on from NC_060179.1 coordinate 14,562,493, forward strand.
ACCACCACCACCTGGTACCACCACCACCTGGTACCACCACCACCACCTGGTACCACCACCACCACCTGGTACCACCACCACCACCTGGTACCACCACCACCACCTGGTACCACCACCACCACCTGGTACCACCACCTGGTACCACCACCACCACCTGGTACCACCACCACCACCACCACCTGGTACTACCACCACCACCACCTGGTACTACCACTACCACCACCTGGTACTACCACTACCACCACCTGGTACTACCACTACCACCACCTGGTACTACCACTACCACCACCTGGTACTACCACCACCACCACCTCGTACTACTACCACCACCTGGTACTACCACTACCACCACCTGGTACTACTACTACCACCACCTGGTACTACCACCACCACCACCACCTGGTACTACCACCACCACCACCACCTGGTACTACCACCACCACCACCACCTGGTACTACCACCACCACCACCACCACCTGGTACTACCACCACCAGGTACTACTACTACTACCACCACCACCACCACGTACTACTACTACCACCAGGTACTACTACCACTACCCCCACCACCACCACCACCACGTGGTACTACTACTTCCACCACCAGGTACTACTACCACCACCACCAGGTACTATATATGATACTGTGGTACTGTGTATAGATGGTACTGGTTCTGTGTATAGATGGTACTGGTACTGTGTATAGATGGTACTGGTACTGTGTATAGATGGTACTGGTACTGTGTATATAGATTTTTAGCAAATATTGTCTTACTTTTAAAATAATTCTGCAGTGTTGCTTAAGGGCTTGTAAGAAAGAATTTCACGGTAAGGTCTACACCTTTTGCATTCGGTGCATGTGACAAATAAAATGTGATTTTACACACACCATTCACTTCTGGTGGGGCCTACTGTAATATAAATAATAATAATAATATATGCCATTTAGCAGACGCTTTTATCCAAAGCGACCTACAGTCATGTGTGCATACATTCTACGTATGGGTGGTCCCGGGGATCGAACCCACTACCCTGGCGTTACAAGCGCCATGCTCTACCAACTGAGCTACTGAAGGACCACTGTAAACACATTGATAGCCAAGCAGGGCAACAAGGGCACTAGGATATCTACTGCTGGTGACTAAAGCTATATTTTAAATCAATGTCTTTGTCTCCTCTGGCATAACATTATTTCTCTCTGCTCTACGCCATGCTACAGTGGACACCCGTCTCACACACACACACACACACACACACACACACACACACACACACACACACACACACACACACACACACACACACACACACACACACACACACACACACACACACACACACACACACACACACACACACACACACACACACACACACACAAGCGAGTAGAGGGCGCAACAGAGGTCCTGACCCCAACTGTGCACAAAAGACGACCTCTCCTGCTTCATCAAGTTGCCCCTCTCCAACCCGACCACCCAGACATAAGAAGTGACAGACCATGTGGAAAGACACGCACGTACACCACACACTCTGAATGTGCTGGTCCCTGGGGAATCCAGGTCCTTTGTGAGATCGCATCTATTCTGTTCTTCATCCATATTCACCACATAATAGTTGGAGGTCAATCCTGTGGCTATTAATAGGAACAGCCTCTTACGTCACACACAGACCCAGACATAGTCACTGGCTCAGAAAGACAGGGGGAGAGAGAGCGAGGGAGGAATAGGCAGCAGGAGAGAGAGCGAGGGGGAGAGGGACGGAGGAATAGGCAGCAGGAGAGAGAGCGAGGGGGAGAGGGACGGAGGAATAGGCAGCAGGGGAGAGAGCGAGGGGGAGAGGGACAGAGGAATAGGCAGCAGGGGAGAGAGCGAGGGGGAGAGAGCGAGGGGGAGAGAGCGAGGGGGAGAGAGCGAGGGGGAGAGAGCGAGGGGGAGAGAGCGAGGGGAGAGAGCGAGGGGGGAGAGAGCGAGGGGGAGAGAGCGAGGGGGAGAGGGACAGAGGAATAGGCAGCAGGGGAGAGAGCGAGGGGAGAGAGCGAGGGGGAGAGGGACAGAGGAATAGGCAGCAGGAGAGAGAGCGAGGGGTAGAGGGGCAGAGGAATAGGCAGCAGGAGGGAGAGAGCGAGGGGGAGAGAGCGAGGGGGAGAGGGATGGAGGAATAGGCAGCAGGAGAGAGAGCGAGGGGTAGAGGGATGGAGGAATAGGCAGCAGGAGAGAGAGCGAGGGGTAGAGGGATGGAGGAATAGGCAGCAGGAGAGAGAGAGCGAGGGGGAGAGAGCGAGGGGTAGAGGGACAGAGGAATAGGCAGCAGGAGGGAGAGAGCGAGGGGAGAGAGCGAGGGGGAGAGGGATGGAGGAATAGGCAGCAGGAGAGAGAGCGAGGGGGAGAGGGGGAGGAATAGGCAGCAGGCAGGAGAGAGAGAGGGGTAGAGGGCGGAGGAATAGGCAGCAAGAGAGAGAGCGAGGGGGAGAGAGCGAGGGGAGAGGGACAGAGGAATAGGCAGCAGGAGAGAGAGCGAGGGGGAGAGAGGCAGCAGGAGGGAGAGGGACGGAGGAATAGGCAGCAGGAGGGAGGGGGAGAGGGCGGAGGAATAGGGAGGGAGAGAGCGGGGGAGAGAGCGAGGGGGAGAGGGATAGAGGAATAGGCAGCAGGGGAGAGAGCGAGGGGGAGAGGGACAGAGGAATAGGCAGCAGGAGAGAGAGAGCGAGGGGGAGAGAGCGAGGGGTAGAGGGACAGAGGAATAGGCAGCAGGAGGGAGAGAGCGAGGGGGAGAGAGCGAGGGGGAGAGGGATGGAGGAATAGGCAGCAGGAGAGAGAGCGAGGGGTAGAGGGATGGAGGAATAGGCAGCAGGAGAGAGAGCGAGGGGTAGAGGGATGGAGCAATAGGCCGCAGGAGAGAGAGAGAGGGGTAGAGGGATGGAGCAATAGGCCGCAGGAGAGAGAGAGGGGTAGAGGGACGGAGGAATAGGCAGCAAGAGAGAGCGAGGGGGAGAGGGACGGAGGAATAGGCAGCAGGAGAGAGAGCGAGGGGGAGAGAGCGAGGGGGAGAGGGACAGAGGAATAGGCAGCAGGAGAGAGAGCGAGGGGAGAGGGGGAGAGGAATAGGCAGCAGGAGAGAGAGCGAGGGGGAGAGAGCGAGGGGGAGAGGGACAGAGGAATAGGCAGCAGGAGAGAGAGCGAGGGGGAGAGAGCGAGGGGGAGAGGGACGGAGGAATAGGCAGCAGGGGAGAGAGCGAGGGAGAGAGAGCGAGGGGGAGAGAGCGAGGGGGAGAGGGATAGAGGAATAGGCAGCAGGGGGGCGAGGGGGAGAGAGCGAGGGGGAGAGAGCGAGGGGGAGAGAGCGAGGGGGAGAGAGCGAAGGGGAGAGAGCGAGGGGAGAGAGCGAAGGGGAGAGAGGAATAGGCAGCAGGAGAGAGAGCGAGGGGTAGAGGGACGGAGGAATAGGCAGCAGGGGAGAGAGCGAGGGGGAGAGAGCGAGGGGTAGAGGGACAGAGGAATAGGCAGCAGGGGAGAGAGCGAGGGGGAGAGGGACAGAGGAATAGGCAGCAGGGGAGAGAGAGCGAGGGGTAGAGAGCGAGGGGGAGAGAGCGAGGGGGGAGGAGGGGGAGAGAGCGAGGGGGAGAGGCGAGAGAGCGAAGGGGAGAGAGGAATAGGCAGCAGGAGAGAGCGAGGGGTAGAGGGACGGAGGAATAGGCAGCAGGGGAGAGAGCGAGGGGGAGAGAGCGAGGGGTAGAGGGACAGAGGAATAGGCAGCAGGGGAGAGAGCGAGGGGGAGAGGGACAGAGGAATAGGCAGCAGGGGAGAGAGAGCGAGGGGTAGAGGGACAGAGGAATAGGCAGCAGGGGAGAGAGCGAGGGGTAGAGGGACAGAGGAATAGGCAGCAGGGGAGAGAGCGGGGGGAGAGGGACAGAGGAATAGGCAGCAGGGGAGAGAGCGAGGGGGAGAGAGCGAGGGGGAGAGAGCGAGGGGGAGAGGGACAGAGGAATAGGCAGCAGGAGAGAGAGCGAGGGGGAGAGAGCGAGGGGAGAGAGCGAGGGGGAGAGAGCGAGGGGGAGAGAGCGAGGGGGAGAGAGCGAGGGGGAGAGGGACAGAGGAATAGGCAGCAGGAGAGAGAGTGAGGGGGAGAGAGCGAGGGGGAGAGAGCATGGTTTTTAACTGTCCAATGCGCTGAATATTTTTATTTTATTTTACCTTTATTTAACCAGGTAGGCTAGTTGAGAACAAGTTCTCATTTACAACTACGACCTGGCCAAGAAAGCAAAGCGACACAGAGTTACATGTGGAATAAACAAAAACATACAGTCCATAACACATTAGAAAAAAATCTATATACAGTGTGTGTAAATGAGGTAAGATTAGGGAGTTAAGGCAATAAATAGGCCATAGTGGTGAAATAATTACAATTTAGCAATTAAAACACTGGCGCGATAGAGACTGGCGCGATAGAGACTGGCGCGATAGAGACTGGCGCGATAGAGACTGGCGCGATAGAGACTGGCGCGATAGAGACTGGCGCGATAGACACTGGCGCGATAGACACTGGCGCGATAGACACTGGCGCGATAGACACTGGCGCGATAGACACTGGCGCGATAGACACTGGCCGCGATAGAGACTGGCGCGATAGAGACTGGCCGTGATAGAGACTGGCCTGATAGATGTGCTGAAGATGAATGACTGTTGTAGACTTGCATACAAGTCCTTCCCAACGATAGAGTTTAAAAATAAAGAAATAGCAGCACGAGGAATAAAATAAAATACACAAGCGTCGGGCTATTTACAAGGAGTACCAGATCATGAGGTACGTACAAGAAGGAAGGGTAAAGTCACTAGGATAGATACCATTGGCTAGAAATCCAGTCAACGCTTGTTAGCATTGGCTCGCGAAACTACCTCTAACTTCCTTGATACTGGACACAGAGACATAACAATGGTAGCATCAGTTCATCTGACTCTGGAAGTAGATAAAAAGGCCTCATTGCCAAAATCCCCAACGGACCTTTGTCAAGCCCTGCTATGCATTCACCTGTATTGTGAATGGACCTCAATCTTAATTTATCCACTTCGTCAGGAGATGTACCTTTCAAATAAATGATTATCATTGTTGTTTTGTAGTTATATTGTTTTTTTGACCAAAGTCAAATGAATGCATACATGGCTGTGTCAAAACAATGAACATAACATTTTTATAATGTAGTGACATTGAACTCAAAAGACGCCCAACGATTAAACAGAGCAAATAATGAGTTAATCTGTCTGGACCAGGTGCCATTCTGTGACTGTCTCATACGCCATCTTTTTTGTTGTTGTGGTATTGCTTTGGAATACTTAATTATAACATAATAACACACAGAAATACGAGCCTTTGGTCATTAATATGATCGAATCCGGAAACTATCATTTCGAAAACAAAACGTTTATTATTCCAGTGAAATACGGAACCGTTCGGTATTTTATCTAACGGTTGGCATCCATCAGTCTAAATATTGCTGTTACATTGCACAACCTTCAATGTTATGTCATAATTACATACAATTCTGGCAAATTAGTTCACAATGAGCCAGGCTGCCAAAACTGTTGCATATACCCTGACTCTGCGTGCAATGAACGCAAAAGAAATGACAATTTCACCTGGTTAATATTGCCTGCTAAACTGGATCAGTAGTTATAACTAGTGATTATGATTGATTGTTTTTTATAAGATAAGTTTAATGCTAGCTAGCAATTTACCTTGGCTTCTACTACATTTGCGTAACAGGCAGGCTACTCGTGGAGTGCAATGGTTAGAGTGTTGGACTAGTTAACTGTGCGGTTGCAAGATTGGAACCTGACAAGTTGAAAATCTCTCTTTCTGCCCCTGAACAAGACACTTAACCCACCGTTCCTAAGTCTTCATTGAAAATAAGAATGTGTTCTTAACCGACTTGCCTAGTTAAATAAAAGGTCTAAAAAAAATAGGAAATCGGCGCCCAAAAATACCGGTTTCCGATTGTTATGAAAACTTGAAATCGGCCTTAATTAATCGGCCATTCCGATTAATCGGTCGACCTCTAGTAGTGGATGGGTATTACAGCATGACAATGACCCAAAACACACAGCCAAGGCAAAAAAGGAGTGGCTCAAGAAGAAGCACATTAAGGTCCTGGAGTGGCCTAGCCAGTCTCCAGACCTTAATCCCATAGAAAATCTGTGGAGGGAGCTGAAGGCTCGAGTTGCCAATGTCAGCCTCAACCTTAAATGACTTGGAGAAGATCTGCAAAGAGGAGTGGGACAAAATCCCTCCTGAGATGTGTGCAAACCTGGTGGCCGACTACAAGAAACGTCTGACCTCTGATTACCAACAAGGGTTTTGCCACCAAGTACTATGTCATGTTTTGCAGAGGGATCAAATACTTATTTCCCTCATTAAAATGCTAATCATTTTATAACATTTTTGACATGCTTTTTTTCTGGATTTTTGTTGTTGTTATTCTGTCTCTCACTGTTCAAATAAATTACAGACTGATCATTTCTCTGTCAGTGGGCAAACATACAAAATCAGCAGGGGATCAAATACTTCTTTCCCTCACTGTATGTATGATGATGATTCACCAGAGGTGTACAGACATTCTAGAAAACAGTATGTCTCAACCTCCTGTCCATGGATGGAGTGCCACAGGTTCCTGCCTGGGATGTTGCTGGACGGCAAAACGGCTGAGCTGCATGTCAACAGTCAGGGTGTCTCTCTCTAAACTAAGTCCTATATCCTCAGGGTGTTAAGACAGAGTAGGAATGTCTGAGGCTTTGGGTGTCAGACGGAGTTTGTTAATCCCCCCGTGTGGAGAGGGAACCATCATAGACAGAAATGTCTATCTGCTGTCACTCACTACCACCAATCACACAGCCGAGGCTTTAAAATCACAAACACAATTTGTGATTTGAATGACCTATGGTAGAGGATCTGCATCTAATCAAGTAATCTAGTGACTCCCCTGTTCTCTCTACCATGGCCATCTAGTGACTCCCATGTTCTCTCTACCATGGCCATCTAGTGACTCCCATGTTCTCTCTACCATGGCCATCTAGTGACTCCCTTGTTCTCTCTACCATGGCCATCTAGTGACTCCCCTGTTCTCTCTACCATGGCCATCTAGTGACTCCCCTGTTCTCTCTACCATGGCCATCTAGTGACTCCCTGTTCTCTCTACCATGGCCATCTAGTGACTCCCTTGTTCTCTCTACCATGGCCATCTAGTGACTCCCCTGTTCTCTCTACCATGGCCATCTAGTGACTCCCCTGTTCTCTCTACCATGGCCATCTAGTGACTCCTCTGTTCTCTCTACCATGGCCATCTAGTGACTCCCCTGTTCGCTCTACCATGGCCATCTAGTGACTCCCCTGTTCGCTCTACCATGGCCATCTAGTGACTCCCCTGTTCTCTCTACCATGGCCATCTAGTGACTCCCCTGTTCTCTCTACCATGGCCATCTAGTGACTCCCCTGTTCTCTCTACCATGGCCATCTAGTGACTCCCCTGTTCTCTCTACCATGGCCATCTAGTGACTCCCCTGTTCTCTCTACCATGGCCATCTAGTGACTCCCCTGTTCTCTCTACCATGGCCATCTAGTGACTCCCCTGTTCTCTCTACCATGGCCATTGTGTGACTCCCCTGTTTCTCTCTACCATGGCCATCTAGTGACTCCCCTGTTTCTCTCTACCATGGCCATCTAGTGACTCCCCTGTTTCTCTCTACCATGGCCATCTAGTGACTCCCCTGTTTCTACCATGGCCATCTAGTGACTCCCCTGTTTCTCTCTACCATGGCCATCTAGTGACTCCCCTGTTTCTCTCTACCATGGCCATCTAGTGACTCCCCTGTTTCTCTCTACCATGGCCATCTAGTGACTCCCCTGTTCTCTCAACCATGGCCATCTAGTGACTCCCCTGTTCTCTCTACCATGGCCATCTAGTGACTCCCCTGTTCTCTCTACCATGGCCATCTAGTGACTCCCCTGTTCTCTCTACCATGGCCATCTAGTGACTCCCCTGTTCGCTCTACCATGGCCATCTAGTGACTCCCCTGTTCTCTCTACCATGGCCATCTAGTGACTCCCCTGTTTCTCTCTACCATGGCCATCTAGTGACTCCCCTGTTCTCTCTACCATGGCCATCTAGTGACTCCCCTGTTCTCTCTACCATGGCCATCTAGTGACTCCCCTGTTCGCTCTACCATGGCCATCTAGTGACTCCCCTGTTCGCTCTACCATGGCCATCTAGTGACTCCCCTGTTCGCTCTACCATGGCCATCTAGTGACTCCCCTGTTCGCTCTACCATGGCCATCTAGTGACTCCCCTGTTCGCTCTACCATGGCCATCTAGTGACTCCCCTGTTCTCTCTACCATGGCCATCTAGTGACTCCCCTGTTCTCTCTACCATGGCCATCTAGTGACTCCCCTGTTCTCTCTACCATGGCCATCTAGTGACTCCCCTGTTCTCTCTACCATGGCCATCTAGTGACTCCCCTGTTCTCTCTACCATGGCCATCTAGTGACTCCCCTGTTCTCTCTACCATGGCCATCTAGTGACTCCCCTGTTCTCTCTACCATGGCCATCTAGTGACTCCCCTGTTCTCTCTACCATGGCCATCTAGTGACTCCCCTGTTCGCTCTACCATGGCCATCTAGTGACTCCCCTGTTCTCTCTACCATGGCCATCTAGTGACTCCCCTGTTCTCTCTACCATGGCCATCTAGTAACTCCCCTGTTCTCTCTACCATGGCCATCTAGTGACTCCCCTGTTCTCTCTACCATGGCCATCTAGTGACTCCCCTGTTTCCCTCTACCATGGCCATCTAGTGACTCCCCTGTTTCTCTCTACCATGGCCATCTAGTGACTCGCCTGTTTCTCTCTACCATGGACATCTAGACCAGTTGAGTTGTCTACGTCGGTCCTGATGTTCCAGCAACAGGAATGCAGAGTGCTGGCGAGTTTCCAGAAAGCGCTGGGTTTAATTGATGGGTCTCTCAGGAGATAAGGAAGGTTCTGTTTCTTTGCCAGCCTCAGTGTGTGTGTGTGTGTGTGTGTGTGTGTGTGTGTGTGTGTGTGTGTGTGTGTGTGTGTGTGTGTGTGTGTGTGTGTGTGTGTGTGTGTGTGTGTGTGTGTGTGTGTGTGTGTGTGTGTGTGTGTGTGTGTGTGTACACATTGTCAGGCCTCCCCCTCTCTCCATTCCAGTGTTGTCGCTAGCAGACATTCCATCTGACCCCTACTCAAACTTGGGGAAAGACAGCAGCTCTCACACAATCAGCAGGCTTTTTCCAACCAGAATTATATAAGAACCTCAACTATTACCCTCAATACAGTGTTTCCCCTAGGATTTATTTTATTTTATAGCAGAGGTGGCAAAGTTAGCGTTGGAGGGGTAGGGGTAGTGAGCGTGGCCAATGGAGTGGTCTCCGACTGAACGTTTTACAGACCCTCCTCTTGGCCACAGAGGCAGGATTTGGCTGTTTTAAAGCAAATTTACTGAAAATCTACCCATTTTGTCATGGTGCTGAGAGATTGTTCTCTTATGCTATCTGAGGGACTCAAATTATAACTAAATTAAATGGGGGCTCCATGCCATGACATTCTTTACATTTTAGATTCTGCCTGTCTAGTTTGTATTTTGGTGGTTGTTGATGTAAACAACATACTTTACATGTGGTTTTAGTTGTTTAAGTTCACACTGAAAACATTTTATAGTCCAAATAAAATAACTAGTGGTTAAGCAGTACGGAAAGAAAGACTCTAAACTGATCAGTTAGTGCAGTGTTGAAAAGTCCACAAGAAAGAGACTGGTGATCAGGAGGTGGGTACCTGGAAAACAAGCAGCTTCTGGCATAGAACTATTCTATCAATCACCCTGTGGAGTGGTAGGCAATGCAACAACACAAAAGGTTTGGACATGTTGGCTAGGGCTAGCTGGCTGGGAATCAAACCCAGATACTGTCTGAGACTAAAGAGGACCACATAAGCCCACTGAGCCAGCCCTCTCTGGAGCTAACATAAGTATTCCAGTCCAAGGTGTGGTCACGACAAGCCTGGCGAAGGAAACTACCACTGGGATAGAATTTAATGTAGGGCTAAAGTGTTGTGGTAGGGACACGCTGGTTGAGATACAAGTGGGAAGTTTACATACACTTAGGTTGGAGTCATTCAAACTCGTTTTTCAACAACTCCCCAATGTCTTGTTAACAAACTATAGTTTTGGCAAGTCCGTTAGGACATCTCCTTTATGCATGACAAGTCATTTTTCCAACAATTGTTTACAGACAGATTATTTCACTTCTAAATCACAATTCCAGTGGGTCAGAAGTTTACATACACTAAGTTGACTGTGCCTTTAAACAGCTTGGAAAATTACAGAAAATTATGTCATGGCTTTAGAAGCTTCTGATCAGCTAATTGACATAATTTGAGTGAATTGGAGGTGTATCTGTGGATGTATTTCAAGGCCGACCTTCAAACTCAGTGCCTCATTGCTTGACATCATGGGAAAATCAAAAGAAATCAGCCAAGACCTCAGAAAAAAAATGTAGACCTCTGGTTCATCCTTGGGAGCAATTTCCAAACGTCTGAAGGTACCACGTTCATCTGTACAAACAATAGTATCCAAGTATAAACACCATGGGACCACGTAGACATCATACCGCTCAGGAAGGAGACACGTTCTGTCTCCTAGAGATGAACATACTTTGGTTCAAAAAGTGCAAATCAATCCCAGAACAACAGCAAAGGACCTTTTGAAGATGCTGGAGGAAACCGGTACAAAAGTATCTATATCCACAGTAAAACAAGTCCTATATCGACAGAACCTGAAAGGCCGTTCAGCAAGGAAGAAACCACTGCTCCAAAACTGCCATAAAAAAAGCCAGACTACAGTTTGCAACTGCACATGGGGACAAGATAGTACTTTTTGGAGAAATGTCCTCTGGTCTGATGAAACAAAAATACAACTGTGCCTCAAGGTATTAGAGTGGTCATCACAAAGCCCTGACCTCAATTGGGATATTGAAGTTCCAAACCTCAGTTTGCTGAATTCTTTAGCCTACATCTGAGTGTCTCTTAAATATGAATGATCACCATATTCACCATTCAATTCTCTCTGCAATGCTGCACTGGCCTTTTTTAAAGGAAGAGATGTTTAGTGTACGTGTTATATCTGGCATGCTACACGTACAACACATACAGTAACATTGCCTTGAAATGGTTTAACTTGAGTCAAATGTTTCGGCAAACCTTCCACAAGCTTTTGTGGGGGGTGGGGGGAGAGACCACCACTGTCTGGCCAACACTTCACTCTTAGACACACAGCCACGGTTTATTCTTGGAAAAACTTTCTGTTTAAAGCAAACTCTGGTTTCCTCTGCTGGCTGGGGTAATCCTTTCAGGCCCAGCTAATAAATAACCTCTGCTCACTATTTAAAACCCCCTGTTTGTCTGTAGCCTCCAATTTAGCATGCCAGATATAACACGTACACTAAACATCTCTTCCTTTAAAAAAGGCCAGTGCAGCATTGCAGAGAGAATTGAATGGTGAATATGGTGATCATTCATATTGAAGAGACACTCAGATGTAGGCTAAAGAATTCAGCAAACTGAGGTTTGGAACTTCAGTATCCCAAACAATCACAACATTCTAGTTCCAATGCAAATGAGTATGTTATGTCATGAAACATTGGGACAGTGAGCCTATGTTAGGCTATATGGCTCTAACTGTGCCTTCTGTGCAGTCACAGTGACTGAAAGAGACATTGAGGAAGGGATCGATGATAAGCTCTCTTGACATGGGAATATCTGTTCTCTCAAGATACTGGACCCTGAGAGCTCGGAGAGTTTATACCAACGACCCACCCACACACTAAGCTACTTGTAGTATGTCACATCAAGAGTGCAGAGTTGACTATTATTATTACAACTGTTCTATCAGCAATTCACATTGACCAAAGTCAGTGTGGCAAGTAATGGAGAATCGAGACACTACAGACAATCTATCCAACACCCTCTGAAAGGCTAATTAATTAACTAGTTCGAAGTGAATTGTTGCCAAGTGGAATTTAAAATCAAGCCTGTTGCGATAAGGTGCAAATTTGCATTGCCAGGACGATAACTACTGCTAGCCGTCATCCCTGATTTGCGCCTGACAGTCTCGAGTCTGTCAAGTCAAATCACACTTTGACACATAGTTGACACTATTTCTAGCTAGTTTAACGTTATGTTTAGTAGTAAAGGGGCATGAAAACATCGATTTGACCACCACTAACCAAACCCCAATGGACAGACTCACCGAATGGTTGACTCCCCACATGAGGACACTGAGCAGAGGGTCGCTGGCTCGGAAGAGCTTCACTTTTTGAGCCACGAAGTGTTTTTTCTTCGTCTTGCTCGCAATAGATGCGGCAATGCTGCTCGCTGTAGCCATCTTTAGTGGCAATTGGCTGGATATCACCCAGTCAGTGACAGTTCGTTATGGAGCTGGGAGAGTAGCCTCTCAATGATCACCTACACTCTGCATTTAGCTAGCGAGCAATCAAAAACAACTGTAGTCTTTTCTGTATTAGCTAGATACTCCAATTTTTTGCCTTGGGTTTTAGATTTCAACGGAGCTCGCCTGCCTGCTAAACACTCCGTCCTTCGCTAGCTGTTGCAGAGCAGCGGCTGCACTGGCCAAAGCTAACGATAGCTTGCTAAACTAGAAAGCTAGTCAGTCTTTTTAGATTTTCTGTTTCTTACGCGTTCGTTGGTCAGCCCCCAAAAATATGCTAGTGTCCCAAACGTTATTGCAGTGACAAAGAGGAGAAATCTAAAATCTACGGTTTATCAAATCTGTGTTATTTCCTAGGATGCTTCCGGCTCGGTGTTGCGCTGTCAACTGACAGCTCAAAGGAGGGAGGTGATAGTGTTTCATCTACGCCTTCCTCAGTCAGTGGGTGTGTGGCACATCAGCGTCTCGTCAGCAACACTAAAACATTATTTCCGGGTCGCGGAAATTCGGCAATACACGGTATATTAAATACATATTCGTTTGTAGAGAGAAAACTTTTCTAGGTGCCGAGGAAAAGTGGGTCTGGGATTATTCTGCGTTCAAAACAACTGGGAACTCGAAAAAGAACGAGCTCCGACTGGGAAAAATCGATTTGAACGGTCACCCAACTCTGAATTCCAACTTTGGAAATCGGGTCTCTTTCTATAGCTCCGAATTTTCTGACCTGAAGTTCACTGGCGTTATGATTTGACCAAATCATTTTCAGAGTTCAGAGCTATTTTGAACGCAGCATTACTCACTAGGGTCTGTAGAATCTAGTGTCCTCCGTAATTATTGGGACAGTGACATTGTTGTTGTAGTTTTGGCTCTGTAATCCAACATTTTGGATTTGAAATGATACACTATGACCATGACGTTAAAGTGCAGACTGTCAGCTTTAATTTGAGGGAATTTGTGTCCATATTGGGTGAACCGTTTAGAAATTACAGCACTTTTTGTACATAGTCCACCCATTTTAGCGGCCCCAAAGTATTGGTACAAATTCACTTATGTGTATTAAAGTAGTCAACCGTTTAGTGTTTGGTTCCAAATTCATAGCACGCAATGATGACAACAATCGTGTGACTCTACAAACATGTTGGATGCAATTTGCAGTTTGTTTTGGTTATGTTTCGTATTATTTTGTGACCAATAGAAATCAATGGTAAATAATGTATTGTGTAATTTTGGATGAACTTTTATTGTAAATAAAAATATGTTTCTTATTAACACTTCTAATGTAATGTGGATGCTACCATGATTACGGATAGTCCTGAATTAATCGTGAATAATGATGAGTGAAAAAGTTACAGAAGCACAAATATCATACCTCCAAGATAATGCTAACCTCTCACCATTACAATAGCAGGGGAGGTTAGCATTTTATATCATTATCCCCAAGACATGCTAACCTCTCACCATTACAATAGCAGGGGAGGTTAGCATTTTATATCATATCCCCAAGACATGCTAACCTCTCACCATTACAATAGCAGGGGAGGTTAGCATTTTATATCATATCCCCAAGACATGCTAACCTCTCACCATTACAATAGCAGGGGAGGTTAGCATTTTATATCATTATCCCCAAGACATGCTAACCTCTCACCATTACAATAGCAGGGGAGGTTAGCATTTTATATCATATCCCCAAGACATGCTAACCTCTCACCATTACAATAGCAGGGGAGGTTAGCATTTTATATCATATCCCCAAGACATGCTAACCTCTCACCATTACAATAGCAGGGGAGGTTAGCATTTTATATCATTATCCCCAAGACATGCTAACCTCTCACCATTACAATAGCAGGGGAGGTTAGCATTTTGGGGTGGTATGATATTGTGCGTCTGTAAATTTCTCACTCATCATTATTGATGATTCATTTAGGACTATACGTAAATTGTAGGCCTACTATAGTTCGGTGCCATGTACTCTGGAACACATGTACATAACAGGATAACAGTACTACAAGAACCAGAGCGCTGCCTAACCTAAGTACACTGATCTCTTTCCTCCATTGAAAAAGCCTATTCAACTGTTACACTTGATAACTATGGTCGGTAAAGCGGGACAACTAAAACAATGACTGAATTACAAAATTGAAAGATAATATATACACTTTTTAAATTTTATTTTGATGTGCCAGTACATAGTATGCACATTTAAATCACAATTTAGCACAATACATTATTTCTGACAGTTTTATAACCTTAACATCAAAACATAAAAAGCTACGTCACTGATCTTACTATGAGCGTCCTAATTGAAGCTTGCTTTGTCCTGTTTTATGACGTCACATAGATGAAGTGACGTGGTTGAGATCATGTGATTTCTCTGCAACGTTGAGTAACACTCGTTTTGATTTACACTTGTCAGACCATTAAATAAAAGCACCAGGATTAAGCAGTCCCAGTTTGTATGATGTCCCACTTTCTCTGAATTCACCCTATGTCATTTATAGAAAGTGTTATAGAAAGTGTTGCTGGGTATTTAAACCTCAGTCCCTCATAAAATAACACCATATATAGATTATACAGACCCTACTGAGTAATCCCAACCTCACTTTCACATCAGCACATAGCATCTCTTTTTCTCTAAAAGGCCATATGTAATTTATAGGCCTACAGTGGATTGCATTGGTACCAATGGAATGGGTGGAGTAAAACGTGCTGCTGGGTATTTAGACCACAGTCCCCCAAGAAATAACACCATATATAGACTTTAGTGCGGGATCAATATGTTCTTAACATTCATTTACTTTAGCTCCAACAATTTCTCAATGTGCTCCACCTTAATATTGTGTTCCACCTTAATATATAATATTATTTATCTTATATAAATTAGTAATCATCTTTAGTTTCCCCCGATGTAGTTATAATTTTGTAACATAATTGTAACATTATGCGCTATGCAAAGCTGCAAAATGATTGACTTCATATCATCCTCATAGCGTATTATTGCAGAGTTTTATTTTGAAGGCTAAATATAAAAACGGAAGTCTTAACGTTGCTGCCTGGATGCTAATGTTGCTGCCGTGACGTTAACAGGTGACCGCCAGAACGACGATCCCTCGCGCAGACAGATTGGATAATGGTAGCGTTCCAGGTGGCCTAATTTGGAAGACACGTTGCGCAGATGACCAAATTGTTAAATCCAGTTCAGCATTTATATAGATTTTAGAGCTATCAGATCTGTATTAGATCTCTATAAATACAGAAGTAGTGTTTACTATTACTAGAACCCCAGAAATATGACATAATGATTTTTATTTATTTATTTCACCTTTATTTAATGATGCTATAATATGCGTAATGTAGGCGGCCTGGAACACTACCATTCTGTTCTGGTTTGCCCTCTAATATATACACTGCAATCCAACCTCCCCCAAGGGGTCTCTCTCTGTCTCACTCACTCTCGCTCTCTCTCTGCTGTAATTCCCTTCTCTCAAATACTGTATTGATACATAATGTGACATAACCTCATACATGCTGGTTACTTTTTATATTAAAGGAATATTATCAGCTGTGTGTGTGTCTATGTACTGTATACATGTCCTTTTGCAACCCCTAATAATGCATTAGTTAAAATCCATACAATATCCGCACACCCCCATCCCCTAACCTTGGATGCTTTATTGAGATGAATCTGTATCACTCAGGGCAGGCAGGCCACTGACAGTGTCCCGCATGGCCAGAGGTGCTGTAATGCGTTTAGAGGGCATTTGGGTGTTTTGGTGCAGAGCAGTGCAGAGTGTGCTTTTTTCAGCTGTGGTTGTGGTGGAGGAAGTCCTGTTCTGTCTGTTCTCTCTGTTCTGTCTGTTCTGTCTGTTCTGTCCTGTCTGTTCTGTCTGTTCTGTCTGTTCTCTCTGTTCTGTCTGTTCTCTCTGTTCTGTCTGTTCTGTCTGTTCTGTCTGTTCTGTCTGTTCTGTCTGTTCTGTCCTGTCTGTTCTGTCTGTTCTGTCTGTTCTGTCTGTTCTGTCCTGTCTGTTCTCTCTGTTCTGTCTGTTCTGTCTGTTCTGTCTGTTCTCTCTGTTCTGTCTGTTCTGTCTGTTCTGTCTGTTCTACATTTTACATTTACATTTAAGTCATTTAGCAGACGCTCTTATCCAGAGCGACTTACAAATTGGTGCATTCACCTTATGAACAGTCACTTTACAATAGTGCATCTAAATCTTAAAGGGGGGGTGAGAAGGATTACTTATCCTATCCTAGGTATTCCTTAAAGAGGTGGGGTTTCAGGTGTCTCCGGAAGGTGGTGATTGACTCCGCTGTCCTGGCGTCGTGAGGGAGTTTGTTCCACCATTGGGGGGCCAGAGCAGCGAACAGTTTTGACTGGGCTGAGCGGGAACTGTACTTCCTCAGTGGTAGGGAGGCGAGCAGGCCAGAGGTGGATGAACGCAGTGCCCTTGTTTGGGTGTAGGGCCTGATCAGAGCCTGGAGGTACTGAGGTGCCGTTCCCCTCACAGCTCCGTAGGCAAGCACCATGGTCTTGTAGCGGATGCGAGCTTCAACTGGAAGCCAGTGGAGAGAGCGGAGGAGCGGGGTGACGTGAGAGAACTTGGGAAGGTTGAACACCAGACGGGCTGCGGCGTTCTGGATGAGTTGTAGGGGTTTAATGGCACAGGCAGGGAGCCCAGCCAACAGCGAGTTGCAGTAATCCAGACGGGAGATGATAAGTGCCTGGATTAGGACCTGCGCCGCTTCCTGTGTGAGGCAGGGTCGTACTCTGCGGATGTTGTAGAGCATGAACCTACAGGAACGGGCCACCGCCTTGATGTTAGTTGAGAACGACAGGGTGTTGTCCAGGATCACGCCAAGGTTCTTAGCGCTCTGGGAGGAAGACACAATGGAGTTGTCAACCGTGATGGCGAGATCATGGAACGGGCAGTCCTTCCCCGGGAGGAAGAGCAGCTCCGTCTTGCCGAGGTTCAGCTTGAGGTGGTGATCCGTCATCCACACTGATATGTCTGCCAGACATGCAGAGATGCGATTCGCCACCTGGTCATCAGAAGGGGAAAAGGAGAAGATTAATTGTGTGTCGTCTGCATAGCAATGATAGGAGAGACCATGTGAGGTTATGACAGAGCCAAGTGACTTGGTGTATAACGAGAATAGGAGAGGGCCTAGAACAGAGCCCTGGGGGACACCAGTGGTGAGAGCGCGTGGTGAGGAGACAGATTCTCGCCACGCCACCTGTTAGGAGCGACCTGTCAGGTAGGACGCAATCCAAGCGTGGGCCGCGCCGGAGATGCCCAACTCGGAGAGGGTGGAAAGAAGGATCTGATGGTTCACAGTATTGAAGGCAGCCGATAGGTCTAGAAGGATGAGAGCAGAGGAGAGAGAGTTAGCTTTAGCAGTGCGGAGCGCCTCCGTGATACAGAGAAGAGCAGTCTCAGTTGAATGACTAGTCTTGAAACCTGACTGATTTGGATCAAGAAGGTCATTCAGAGAGAGATAGCGGGAGAGCTGGCCAAGGACGGCACGTTCAAGAGTTTTGGAGAGAAAAGAAAGAAGGGATACTGGTCTGTAGTTGTTGACATCGGAGGGATCGAGTGTAGGTTTTTTCAGAAGGGGTGCAACTCTCGCTCTCTTGAAGACGGAAGGGACGTAGCCAGCGGTCAGGGATGAGTTTATGAGCGAGGTGAGGTAAGGGAGAAGGTCTCCGGAAATGGTCTGGAGAAGAGAGGAGGGGGTCAAGCGGGCAGGTTGTTGGGCGGCCGGCCGTCACAAGACGCGAGATTTCATCTGGAGAGAGAGGGGAGAAAGAGGTCAGAGCACAGGGTAGGGCAGTGTGAGCAGAACCAGCGGTGCCGTTTGACTTAGCAAACGAGGATCGGATGTCGTCGACCTTCTTTTCAAAATGGTTGACGAAGTCATCTGCAGAGAGGGAGGAGGGGGGGAGGGGGAGGAGGATTCAGGAGGGAGGAGAAGGTGGCAAAGAGCTTCCTAGGGTTAGAGGCAGATGCTTGGAATTTAGAGTGGTAGAAAATGGCTTTAGCAGCAGAGACAGAGGAGGAAAATGTAGAGAGAAGGGAGTGAAAGGATGCCAGGTCCGCAGGGAGGCGAGTTTTCCTCCATTTCCGCTCGGCTGCCCGGAGCCCTGTTCTGTGAGCTCGCAATGAGTCGTCGAGCCACGGGACGGGAGGGGAGGACCGAGCCGGCCTGGAGGATAGGGGACATAGAGAGTCAAAGGATGCAGAAAGGGAGGAGAGGAGGGTTGAGGAGGCAGAATCAGGAGATAGGTTGGAGAAGGTTTTAGCAGAGGGAAGAGATGATAGGATGGAAGAGGAGAGAGTAGCGGGGGAGAGAGAGCGAAGGTTGGGACGGCGCGATACCATCCGAGTAGGGGCAGTGTGGGAGGTGTTGGATGAGAGCGAGAGGGAAAAGGATACAAGGTAGTGGTCGGAGACTTGGAGGGGAGTTACAATGAGGTTAGTGGAAGAACAGCATCTAGTAAAGATGAGGTCGAGCGTATTGCCTGCCTTGTGAGTAGGGGGGGAAGGTGAGAGGGTGAGGTCAAAAGAGGAGAGGAGTGGAAAGAAGGAGGCAGAGAGGAATGAGTCAAAGGTAGACGTGGGGAGGTTAAAGTCGCCCAGAACTGTGAGAGGTGAGCCGTCCTCAGGAAAGGAACTTATCAAGGCATCAAGCTCATTGATGAACTCTCAGAACAGAAAGAGAAAGAGCAGACAGAATGGACAGTCTGTTCTGTCTGTTCTGTTCTGTCTGTTCTGTCTGTTCTGTCCGTTCTGTCTGTTTTCTCTGTTCTGTCTGTTCTGTCTGTTCTGTCTGTTCTGTCCTGTCTGTTCTGTCTGTTCTGTCCTGTCTGTTCTCTCTGTTCTGTCTGTTCTCTCTGTTCTGTCTGTTCTCTCTGTTCTGTCTGTTCTGTCTGTTCTGTCTGTTCTCTCTGTTCTGTCTGTTCTGTCTGTTCTCTCTGTTCTGTCTGTTCTGTCTGTTCTCTCTGTTCTGTCTGTTCTGTCTGTTCTGTCTGTTCTGTCTGTTCTGTCTGTTCTGTCTGTTCTCTCTGTTCTGTCTGTTCTGTCTGTTCTCTCTGTTCTGTCTGTTCTCTCTGTTCTGTCTGTTCTGTCTGTTCTGTCTGTTCTGTCTGTTCTCTCTGTTCTGTCTGTTCTGTCTGTTCTCTCTGTTCTGTCTTTTCTCTCTGTTCTGTCTGTTCTGTCTGTTCTGTCTGTTCTGTCTGCTCTGTCTGTTCTGTCTGTTCTGTCTGTTCTGTCTGCTCTGTCTGTTCTGTCCGTTCTGTCTGTTCTGTCCGTTCTGTCTGTTCTGCCTGTTCTGTCTGTTCTGTCCATTCTGTCTGCTCTTTCTGTTCTGTCTGTTCTCTCTCTTCTGTCTGTTCTCTCTGTTCTGTCTGTTCTCTCTCTTCTGTCTGTTCTCTCTTCTGTCTGTTCTCTCTCTTCTGTCTGTTCTGTCTGTTCTCTCTCTTCTGTCTGTTCTATCTGTTCTCTCTCTTCTGTCTGTTCTGTCTGTTCTCTCTCTTCTGTCTGTTCTCTCTCTTCTGTCTGTTCTGTCTCTTCTGTCTGTTCTGTCTGTTCTCTCTCTTCTGTCTGTTCTCTCTTCTGGCTGTTCTCTCTCTTCTGTCTGTTCTGTCTGTTCTCTCTCTTCTGTCTGTTCTATCTGTTCTGTCTGTTCTGTCTGTTGTATCTGTTCTCTCTCTTCTGTCTGTTCTCTCTGTTCTGTCTGTTCTCTCTCTTCTGTCTGTTCTCTCTTCTGTCTGTTCTCTCTTCTGTCTGTTCTCTCTCTTCTGTCTGTTCTCTCTCTTCTGTCTGTTCTCTCTTCTGTCTGTTCTCTCTCTTCTGTCTGTTCTCTCTCTTCTGTCTGTTCTGTCTGTTGTATCTGTTCTCTCTCTTCTGTCTGTTCTCTCTGTTCTGTCTGTTCTGTCTGTTCTCTCTCTTCTGTCTGTTCTCTCTCTTCTGTCTGTTCTGTCTGTTCTCTCTCTTCTGTCTGTTCTCTCTCTTCTTTCTGTTCTCTCTCTTCTGTCTGTTCTCTCTCTTCTGTCTGTTCTCTCTCTTCTGTCTGTTCTCTCTCTTCTGTCTGTTCTCTCTCTTCTGTCTGTTCTCTCTTCTGTCTGTTCTCTCTCTTCTGTCTGTTCTCTCTTCTGTCTGTTCTCTCTCTTCTGTCTGTTCTCTCTCTTCTGTCTGTTCTCTCTTCTGTCTGTTCTCTCTCTTCTGTCTGTTCTCTCTTCTGTCTGTTCTCTCTCTTCTGTCTGTTCTCTCTTCTGTCTGTTCTCTCTCTTCTGTCTGTTCTCTCTTCTGTCTGTTCTCTCTCTTCTGTCTGTTCTGTCTGTTCTCTCTCTTCTGTCTGTTCTATCTGTTCTCTCTCTTCTGTCTGTTCTGTCTGTTCTCTCTCTTCTGTCTGTTCTCTCTCTTCTGTCTGTTCTGTCTCTTCTGTCTGTTCTGTCTGTTCTCTCTCTTCTGTCTGTTCTCTCTTCTGGCTGTTCTCTCTCTTCTGTCTGTTCTGTCTGTTCTCTCTCTTCTGTCTGTTCTATCTGTTCTGTCTGTTCTGTCTGTTGTATCTGTTCTCTCTCTTCTGTCTGTTCTCTCTGTTCTGTCTGTTCTCTCTCTTCTGTCTGTTCTCTCTTCTGTCTGTTCTCTCTTCTGTCTGTTCTCTCTCTTCTGTCTGTTCTCTCTCTTCTGTCTGTTCTCTCTTCTGTCTGTTCTCTCTCTTCTGTCTGTTCTCTCTCTTCTGTCTGTTCTGTCTGTTGTATCTGTTCTCTCTCTTCTGTCTGTTCTCTCTGTTCTGTCTGTTCTGTCTGTTCTCTCTCTTCTGTCTGTTCTCTCTCTTCTGTCTGTTCTGTCTGTTCTCTCTCTTCTGTCTGTTCTCTCTCTTCTTTCTGTTCTCTCTCTTCTGTCTGTTCTCTCTCTTCTGTCTGTTCTCTCTCTTCTGTCTGTTCTCTCTCTTCTGTCTGTTCTCTCTCTTCTGTCTGTTCTCTCTTCTGTCTGTTCTCTCTCTTCTGTCTGTTCTCTCTTCTGTCTGTTCTCTCTCTTCTGTCTGTTCTCTCTCTTCTGTCTGTTCTCTCTTCTGTCTGTTCTCTCTCTTCTGTCTGTTCTCTCTTCTGTCTGTTCTCTCTCTTCTGTCTGTTCTCTCTTCTGTCTGTTCTCTCTCTTCTGTCTGTTCTCTCTTCTGTCTGTTCTCTCTCTTCTGTCTGTTCTCTCTCTTCTTTCTGTTCTCTCTTCTGTCTGTTCTCTCTCTTCTGTCTGTTCTCTCTCTTCTGTCTGTTCTCTCTCTTCTGTCTGTTCTCTCTTCTGTCTGTTCTCTCTCTTCTGTCTGTTCTCTCTTCTGTCTGTTCTCTCTTCTGTCTGTTCTCTCTCTTCTGTCTGTTCTCTCTCTTCTTTCTGTTCTCTCTCTTCTGTCTGTTCTCTCTGTTCTGTCTGTTCTCTCTCTTCTGTCTGTTCTCTCTCTTCTGTCTGTTCTCTCTCTTCTGTCTGTTCTCACTCTTCTGTCTGTTCTCTCTTCTGTCTGTTCTCTCTCTTCTGTCTGTTCTCTCTTCTGTCTGTTCTCTCTTCTGTCTGTTCTCTCTCTTCTGTCTGTTCTCTCTCTTCTTTCTGTTCTCTCTCTTCTGTCTGTTCTCTCTGTTCTGTCTGTTCTCTCTCTTCTGTCTGTTCTCTCTCTTCTGTCTGTTCTCTCTCTTCTTTCTGTTCTCTCTCTTCTGTCTGTTCTCTCTGTTCTGTCTGTTCTCTCTCTTCTGTCTGTTCTCTCTCTTCTGTCTGTTCTCTCTCTCTTCTGTCTGTTCTGTCTGTTCTCTCTCTTCTGTCTGTTCTGTCTGTTCTCTCTCTTCTGTCTGTTCTCTCTCTTCTGTCTGTTCTCTCTCTTCTGTCTGTTCTGTCTGTTCTGTCTGTTCTCTCTCTTCTGTCTGTTCTCTCTCTTCTGTCTGTTCTCTCTCTTCTGTCTGTTCTGTCCGCTCTTTCTGTTCTGTCTGTTCTCTCTCTTCTGTCTGTTCTCTGTTTTGCCTGTTCTGTCTGTTCTCTCTGTTCTGTCTTCTCTGTCTGCTCTGTCTGTTCTGTCTGTTCTGTCTGCTCTGTCTGTTCTGTCCATTCTGTCCGCTCTGTCCGTTCTGTCTGTTCTCTCTCTTCTGTCTGTTCTCTGTTTTGCCTGTTCTGTCTGTTCTGTCCGCTCTGTCCGTTCTGTCTGTTCTCTCTCTTCTGTCTGTTCTCTCTCTTCTGTCTGTTCTCTCTGTTCTGCCTGTTCTCTCTGTTCTGCCTGTTCTGTCTGTTCTGTCCGCTCTGTCCGTTCTGTCTGTTCTCTCTCTTCTGTCTGTTCTCTCTCTTCTGTCTGTTCTCTCTGTTCTGCCTGTTCTCTCTGTTTTGCCTGTTCTGTCTGTTCTGTCCGCTCTGTCCGTTCTGTCTGTTCTCTCTCTTCTGTCTGTTCTCTCTGTTCTGCCTGTTCCGTCTGTTCTGTCTGTTCTGTCTGTTCTGTCCGCTCTGTCCGTTCTGTCTGTTCTCTCTGTTCTGTTCTGTCTGTTCTGTCTTCTCCGTCTGCTCTGTCTGTTCTGTCTGTTCTATCTGTTCTGTCTGCTCTGTCTGTTCTGTCCATTCTGTCCATTCTGTCCGTTCTGTCTGTTCTCTCTCTTCTGTCTGTTCTGTCCGTTCTCTCTCTTCTGTCTGTTCTCTCTCTTCTGTCTGTTCTCTCTGCTCTGTCTGCTCTGTCTGCTCTGTCTGTTCTCTCTCTTCTCTCTCTTCTGTCTGTTCTCTCTGCTCTGTCTGCTCTGTCTGTTCTGTCTGTTCTCTCTCTTCTGTCTGCTCTGTCTGCTCTGTCTGTTCTGTCTGCTCTGTCTGTTCTGTCTTCTCTGTCTGCTCTGTCCATTCTGTCTGCTCTGTCCATTCTGTTCTGTCATTCTGTCTGCTCTGTCCATTCTGTCTGTTCTGTCCATTGATTTGGAGCTAATTTGGTTGATGACTCACTCTCCTCTTGCCAGTAGCCTCTGCTGCTGTGGGAGACAGGCAGGCCACCTCTTAAAGGCACAGCCACAACAATGCTTAATATAATAGAATAGTGGGTGTGGGTGACATTCAGATGAGCAGAGAGTACAGTACACACATCCATATTGCCCTATATAAATAAGGTAAACCAATAAGCCCCAACCAAACAGGTAGTAAAATGTTCAGGCTGTTCTTTTAATGCAAACGTTTTCTAAAATCTAGTTTATTCAACTGCTGTGTGAAATGTAAGTGTCAAGGCATACAAAGCTATTGCTGAGGACGTTGGGAAGACTAGAACAACCAGTGCATAGAAAACCACAGGCTGTGATTTCCAGAATTAAATGAGGAAATAGACATTCATTTTGTGCTGTCATCATCAACCAAATAAAGGACCGACCTACTTCATTGTTTACGTTGCATGAGGCAGTCATTCCCTGAGCACCACTTTAACTGCTACATGCATGTGAAATGTGATGGGATGCACTCCACTGTTTGTTTTTGTTGATGGTCCAATCGTTGTTATGCACATCATGTTAAAGAGTGCGGCCCAATGTAAACCAGCAACGGCTTTCCATCATTTCAGGTAAATCCACTGGTGTAAACTAAGTACAAATATTTAGAAGTAAGTCATTTTTTTGGGTATAAGTACTTCACTTTACTATTTATATATACAGTATATATATTTTTTTACAACTTTTACATTCCTAATGAAAATAATATAAATGACGACGGCGTACATTTGCCATGGTACCCAAAAGTACTCGTTACATGTTGAATGCTTAGCAGGACAAGAAAAGAAATACAATTCACTCACTTATCAAGAAAACATCCCTGGTCATCTACTACCTCAGATCTGATGGACTCACTAAACACAAATGCTTAGTTTGTAAAGGATGTCTAAGTGTTTGAGTGTTCCCCTTGCTATCTGTTAATTAAAAAAAAAAAAAAGAAAATGGTGCATCTGGTTCTTACATTTACTTTTACATTTACTTTTGATACTGAAGTATATTTTTGAGATTACATTTACTTTTGATAGTTAAGTATATTTAAAATAAAATACTTTCAGACTTTTTCTCAAGTAGTATTTTACTGGATGACTTTCACTTTAACTTGAGTCATTTCCTATTAAGGTATCTTTACTTTTACTCAAGTATGACAGTTGGTTACTTGTTCCACCACTGGGTAAATCTTTCTACGTCTGTCTTCCGGTTTCAACCACTAAAACCTCGTGGCATCTGTCGCCTAGCAACGAAATGGCAACTTCAGTTTCCAAACAAACATTGATAACGGTAGCTAGCTAACAAGCTAGCTTAAAACCTGTAGGTTAGCTAGGTACTGACCGACTTCAACAACAGGTAACAAAATGTTATTTATTTAAATGGTTATACGGATGGTCATCATTAATTACCTAAAGCCACCTCGTTTGGACGTCCAGTGTAATTAGCACGCTCTCTTGCAACGTTGCCTGTTCTGTGTAAGCCTGTTCTTGCCAAGTTGACACCAACGTAAACATTGACAGCATGTAATAATGGGTAAATAAGTTTGCTAAAAAAAGGTGTGGCTTTATTGTTTCAGGATGGGGAAGAAAGTGAAGAAAGAGAGTGAGCCTCCTTCTAAAGATGTGGTAAGAAGATGAAGATAATATTGCTGTTGTGATGAGGTCAATTTAATGAGTCGTCAAACGCTCTCTGCCTCTCTCTTTTCTCTCTCTCTCTCTCTTTCTCTCTCTCTTTTCTCTCTCTCTTTCTCTCTCTTTTCTCTCTCTTTCTCTCTCTCTTTTCTCTCTCTCTTTCTCTCTCTCTTTCTCTCTCTTTTCTCTCTCTTTCTCTCTCTCTTTCTCTCTCTTTTCTCTCTCTCTTTCTCTCTTTTCTCTCTCTCTTTCTCTCTCTTCTTTTCTCTCTCTCTTTCTCTCTCTTTTCTCTCTCTTTCTCTCTCTCTTTTCTCTCTCTCTTTCTCTCTCTCTTTCTCTCTATTTTCTCTCTCTCTTTTCTCTCTCTCTTTCTCTCTCTTTTCTCTCTCTCTTTCTCTCTTTTCTCTCTCTTTCTCTCTCTTTTCTCTCTCTCTTTCTCTCTCTCTTTCTCTCTTTTCTCTCTCTTTCTCTCTCTCTTTTCTCTCTCTTTCTCTCTCTCTTTCTCTCTCTTTTCTCTCTCTCTTTTCTCTCTCTCTTTCTCTCTCTTTTCTCTTTCTCTCTCTCTTTTCTCTCTCTCTTTCTCTCTCTCTTTCTCTCTATTTTCTCTCTCTCTTTTCTCTCTCTCTTTTCTCTCTCTCTTTCTCTCTTTTCTCTCTCTCTTTCTCTCTCTCTTTTCTCTCTCTCTTTCTCTCTCTTTTCTCTCTCTTTCTCTCTCTCTTTCTCTCTCTCTTTCTCTCTCTTTTCTCTCTCTCTTTCTATCTCTTTTCTCTCTCTCTTTCTCTCTTTTCTCTCTCTCTTTCTCTCTCTCTTTTCTCTCTCTCTTTTCTCTCTCTCTTTCTCTAGTTTGACCCCTTGCCGATTGAGAGTAAGAAAGCAGCCACTGTGGTCCTCATGCTCAATTCCCCCGAAGAGGAGGTTTTGGTTAAAGCTTGCGAAGCCATCCACAAATTTGCAGAGAAAGGTATTTTTTACCATTGATGTTCATGTTGGTGAGAGAACCAATATCATAGCCATATGGTATCATTTCTTCCAAAAGTAATCACATTTTCGGAAATAACTGGACTGTGGAAAGCAATGTAATGAAGGTGATATGTTAATTTAAACCTGGACCAAACCTTGGGAGCAGCTTATCTACTGAGCATAATGCCATCTCTTGCTCTCTCTTTATGTCTCGCTCTCTCCCTGTCTCCCCCTGGTGACAGGTGATGAGAACAGGAGTTCTCTGCTGGGGCTAGGGGCTGTGGAGCCTCTGTCTCACCTCATCTCCCACGAAGACAAGCTAGTCCGCCGCAACGCTTTCATGGCCCTGGGGGTCATGGCTGCCAACAGTAAGGACCCCTCCCCTTACTACTGCCGTAGAACAGTAACTACTGATTTAGGAGGAGTAACACAACACACAATGCAAAATCAGTTGTTTAGGGTCGGTCTGGAGTCTGTTCACAGTCTGTTCACATGTGACTTAAGACAAGATTGTGGCCTTAAACTTTGGGTAACTTCTGTTTCTGTTCTCTTTGAAAGGCGATGTAAAAAGACTTCTGAAGAAACTGGATGCCATTCCTTCTATCATCAGAAAGTTGTCACCTGAAGGTATGCTCTGGCTGGATGTTCTCAAGTATCAATCATATATTAAATCATTGTGACATTTCTTTGTATCTGCCTGTCTGTCTATGTCTGTGTTTGTGTTTATGTGTGTATTCCTGTGACAGAGGATGTTGTGGTCCATGAGTTTGCCACACTGTGTCTGGCCTCCCTGTCGGTGGACTTCAGCTGTAAGGTCCAGATCTCGGACCAGGAGGGACTAGAGCCGCTTATACAGCTTCTGTCCAGCCCTGACCCTGATGTCAAGAAGAACTCTGTGGAGACTATCTGCAACCTGGTGCAGGTGTGTGTGTGTCTGGCTGAAAGGGCTTGAACCCTAGTTCCCTGCTCGCCACAAGACTGTGTTAGCCTGCTGAGCTAAAGCCCCATGTTACGTGTGTAGGACCTCCCCAGCCGCGTGGCAGTGCGTGAGCTAAATGGCGTCCCCCCGCTCCTGGAGCTGTTGAGATCTGAGTTCCCGGTCATCCAGCAGTTATCTCTGAGGACGCTGGTGATCGTAACCACGGATACCGACACACGAGCCACCTTCAGGGAGGAGCAGGGCTTTGACAGGCTGCTGGAGTTCCTCTGCAACAAGGTCTGTGTGTCCCAGAACTACCTGGGTCAAATATATTTATCAGATAGTTGGAAGTACCTGTAAAGTATTTGAGGTGCTCTTAATCAAGCTTGCTAGCTCGCACTTTTGGGACCACTCTATTGAATTAATTCTACTGGGTAAACAAAATGAAGCTTATCTCAAGTGTGAAGGAATTTGACTCCTGCCTTGTGTTTGTGTCCTGTAGGAGTTCAGTGATCTGCATGTAGAAGCCCTCCAGGTGTTGTCTAACTGTCTGGAGGACAGAGACAGTCTCCAGGTGATCCATGAGACTGGAGGTCTCCAGAGGTTACTACAGTTCATCACCACTCCCACCCTGCTGGACATACAGACAAACGCTGTCAAGGCCATCTCCAGGGTGGCTCAGAGCTGTAAGGGCTAAGTGTGTTTGTGTGTTTGAATGTTTAACCCTTGTGTGGTGTTCATGTTTTTGTTATTCACCCCAATGTTCACGGGTCTGATGGACCCACAACATTTTTAGTTTTTTTATGTTGGGTTCAGCGCCATCCAGATGACAAACGCGTTGTACACCGAAATGTTCAAGATGTTGAAGAATATCACAAGTGGCCAGCGTAGGGTTCTTCTTTTTCAGCTGTAGCCAGTCACTAGCTTGTCTAAATTGTTCACCCCTCCCTTTGTGGCAATGTAATGCATTATGATTTCTGTTTTTTGATGTTCCTGGCCACAGATTCACCCATCCCTATGCAGCGTACTCATGAGTACCACATTTCTGCCTTTCTTTGGCACGTAGGACACTAGGGACGTGTCGGCCTTGAACACAAACTTAGAGGAAATGATAGGCCTGTTCCATGTATTCAACAGCTAAGGTGGGAGCTCTGGCTTGTTTTTTCGTACTGTTCCTACCATCGTCAGCTTCCTCTTGAGGAGCTCCTGTCCCAGCTTGTGCAAAGTAAAAAAAGTTATTGCATGTGGCCACAGAGTCACTGTGTCACTTCCAGGACAACCCGCAGCACTTGGTTCTTCTCAGGGGCTCCACATCACATATGATGAAGCAGCATCACAGGCAGCCAAGATCCTGATTCTATATTTTGCGGGTTTAGACATTATGTACTGCCTGAAGGGGCAGCGGCCCCTAAATGGCATAAGCTGCTCATCAACAGTAACGTTGGGCCCAGGGTTGTAAAACAGGGGAAGGAAGTCCATCCACTTGTCTCACACTGACCTGATTGCAGCTAGCTTGTCTCTCTGCCCCCGAGCTGGTCTGGTGTCTCGGTTATCGAAGCGGATAATCCTGGAAATAATGTGGAAGTTTTTCAGAGACATTGTTGCACGGAAAAGTTCTCTGCCAGTTTCTGCATCCCACAGGGATTCAGTGGATTCTCCATTGGATCTGAAAACACCAGCAAGGATAAGAACCCCAAAGTATGCATGTAAATGAGTTTGGGCCATCTCCTTCCATCTCTATCTATCTCTCTATATCTCTATCTATCTATTGACTCTATCTACCTCTCTGTGTCTCTGTCTCTCTTCTCTCTCGCTCTCCCCCCTCTCTCTTTCTGTCTCTCTGTCCCTCAGCAGAGAACCGCAAGCTGCTCCATGAGCAGGACATCGAGCGGTCTCTGGTGGAGCTGCTGTCTCTAGAGGGTGATAGTTTGAGGACTGCTACCTGTCAGACTGTCGCTGCCATGAGTCTACACCTGGCCAGCAAAGACGCTTTCAGAGACCTGGGTGAGACACACACACACAGGCGTGTGCAAACACACACCGACACACACCCATGGCCCAAGCCTAAACTTTCCTTGTGTTCCAGACGGTATCCGTGCGGTGGTGCAGCTGCTTGGTAGTGAGGGGGGTGAGGTGAGAGAGGCAGCAGCCCAGGCCCTGTCTAGCCTTACAAGCAGCAACCAGCTCAACTCATAGTGGGTTTCACACACACCTAATGTTCTATATAGCATTCTCTCTCTCTACCTCTCTCTCTCTCTACCTCTCTGCCTTTCTCTCTACATCTCTCTCTCTCTGTACATCTCTCTCTACCTCTTTCTCTCTACCTCTCTGCCTCTCTCTCTACCTCTCTGCCTCTCTCTGTACATCTCTCTCTCTCTCTACTTCTCTGCCTCTCTCTGTACATCTCTCTCTCTACATCATCTCTCTCTCTCTCTCTCTCTCTCTACCTCTCTGCCTCTCTCTCTACACCTCTCTCTCTACCTCTCTGCCTCTCTCTCGCTCTACCTCACTCTCTCTCTCTACATCTCTCTCTCTCTCTCTCTTCTCTCTCTCTCTCTCTCTCTCTCTCTCTCTCTCTCTCTCTCTCTCTCTCTCTCTCTCTCTCTCTACCTTTCAATTTAAATTAAATTCGCTTTATTGGCATGACGTAACAATGTACATATTTCCAAAGCTTATTTAGGATATTTACAATATAAAAATGAGAATCAAAATTGTCAATGGGACAACAGTAACAACAATAACCTAGGGTCAAAATAACCATACATTGAACAATAACAATAAGCATACAGTAGAGTACATGTGCAGGTTGATTGGTCTGTCAGACACTGTCCCTCAACTTATAGCAGGCAGCAATGTAGTGCGCTGCCAACCCACAGCTCTCTGCGTCCTCCCCCAACAGGACGGGTAGTAGCCTGTGTCTACCCTTCTCAATGTCAAGGCTGTGCTCACTGAGCCTGTACTTTGTCAAGGTTTTTCTAAGGTTTTGATCAGTAACCATGGTCAAATATTTAGCCACGGTGTACTGTCGTTTTTGGGCCAGATAGCGCCGCATTTTGCTTTGTGCTTGTGTTTGTGATTCCCAATAAGCAATATAGTATTGTTTTGACTGTGTTGTAATTTGGTTTATCCTGATTGATTGGATGTTCTGGTCCTGAGGCTTCAGTGTGTTAGTAGAACAGGTTTGTGAACTCAGGACCAGCTGGATGAGGGGACTATTTTCTTTGCTCAGCTCTTGGCATTGCAGGGCTTGGTAATGATATGAGAGGGGGTCACAGTATTTTAGATATTTCCAAAACTTAATTGCTCTTTTTTGAGTTTTATTAGTAGTGGATATTGGCCTAATTCTGCCCTGCATGCATTGTTTGTAGTTTTCCTCTGGACATGTAGGAGAATGTTACAGAACTCTGCATGCAGTGTTTCAATGGGGTGTTTGTCCCATTTGATTAAATCTTCTTTTGTAAGTGGACCCCACACCTCGCTGCCATAAAGTGCAATTGGTTCAATGACATATTCAATTAGTATAGGCAAATTTTAATAGGTATTTCAATTTGAATTATATTTTTAATATAGCTCATTCACTGCCTCATTAAGGTGTCCAGTTGAGCTTATTTTTAAACCTAAGTAATTGTAGTGTGTACAGTACTCTATATATTTTGTGCCAAGTGAGAACTTTGGTCTAATTCCCTGAGATCTGGATCTTCTTTGGAAAATCATTATTTTAGTCTTTTTGGGGTTTACTGCCAGGGCCCAGGTCTGGCAGTACTGCTCTAGAATCTGCGTTTGTGTCAATTTGAACGGTGTTGTAGAGTGTTTTAAAATGGGTTGTCTATATGTCACCATTTTGTATCGCTAATTCCTCTTGTTTGGAGTCTTTTATTCTGTTGCTGCTAGCGCTGCCGCAGTGCACGTGTTGCTATGGTTACCACCAGTAAACAGTTGAAGCTAGACGGTAAACTAGTTGACAGATTTGAATTTGGCCAGCTACCACGATTAAGATTGGTCTTTCAGCTCACTCTCTGTCAATCTTTTCCTCCTGTGTTGATCTTCAATTATACAATTTGATTACATATATATTTTTTTGCTAATTTAATCGTGTCAATCTCGCTCTTAACAACCAAAAAGTTATAACAATTTAACGGT
>NC_060179.1:14598619-14686119 GCF_021184085.1 Oncorhynchus gorbuscha
GTGGTAGAGTAGTGTGCAGTGGTAGAGTAATTTGTAGATGTAGAGTAGTGTGTAGTGGTAGATTAGTGTGTGTGTAGTGGTAGAGTAGTGTGTAGTGGTAGAGTAGTGTGTAGTGGTAGAGTAGTGGTTGTGTAGTGGTAGATTAGTGTGTAGTGGTAGATTAGTGTGTAGTGGTAGATTAGTGTGTAGTGGTAGAGTAGTGATTGTGTAGTGGTAGAGTAGTGTGTAGTGGTAGAGTGGTGTGTAGTGGTAGAGTAGTGATTGTGTAGTGGTGGAATAGTGTGTAGTGGTGGAATAGTGTGTAGTGGTGGAATAGTGATTGTGTAGTGGTAGAGTAGTGTGTAGTGGTAGATAGTGTAGTGGTAGAGTAGTGTGTAGTGGTGTGTAGTGGTAGTAGTGTGTAGTGTAGAGTAGTATGTAGTGGTAGATGTAGTGTGTAGTGGTATGAGTATTGTGTAGTGGTAGTGATGGAGTAGTGTAGTGTGTAGTGGTAGATTATTGTGTAGTGGTAGAGTAGTGGTAGAATAGTGGGTAGTTGTAGTGGTAGAGTAGTGTGTAGTGGTAGAGTAGTCTGCAGTAGTAGAGTAGTGTGTAGTGGTAGAGTAGTTATAGAGTAGTGTGTAGTGGTAGAGTAGTGTGTAGTGTCTAGTGGTAGAGTAGTGTGTAGGGGTAGAGTAGTGTAGTAGTTTGTAGTGGTAGAGTAGTAGTGATTGTGTAGTGGTAGATTAGTGTGTGTAGTGATAGAGTATTGTGAGTTGTAGTAGTAGTGTAGAGTAGTGTGTGTAGTGGTAGAGTAGTGTGTAGTGGTAGAGTAGTAGTGTAGAGTTGTGTAGTGGTAGAGTAGTGTGTAGTTGTAGAGTAGTTGTTTTGTAGTGGTAGAGTAGTGATTGTGTAGTGGTGGAATAGTGTGTAGTAGTGGAGTAGTGTGTAGTGGTAGAGTAGTGATAGAGTAGTGTGTAGTGATAGAGTAGTGTGTAGTGATAGAGTAGTGATTGTGTAGTGGTAGAGTAGTGATTGTGTAGTGGTAGAGTAGTGATTGTGTAGTGGTAGAGTAGTGTGTAGTGGTAGAGTAGTGTGTAGTGGTAGAGTAGTGTGCAGTGGTAGAGTAATTTGTAGATGTAGAGTAGTGTGTAGTGGTAGATTAGTGTGTAGTGGTAGAGTAGTGGTAGAGTAGTGTGTAGTGGTAGAGTAGTGTGTAGTGGTAGAGTAGTGGTTGTGTAGTGGTAGATTAGTGTGTAGTGGTAGATTAGTGTGTAGTGGTAGAGTAGTGATTGTGTAGTGGTAGAGTAGTGTGTAGTGGTAGAGTGGTGTGTAGTAGTAGAGTAGTGATTGTGTAGTGGTGGAATAGTGTGTAGTGGTAGAGTAGTGTGTAGTGGTAGAGTAGTGTGTAGTGGTAGAGTAGTGATAGTGTAGTGGTAGAGTAGTGTGTAGTGGTAGAGTAGTGATTGTGTAGTGGTGGAATAGTGTGTAGTGGTGGAATAGTGTGTAGTGGTACAGTAGTGTGTAGTGGTAGAGTAGTGATTGTGTAGTGGTAGAGTAGTGTGTAGTGGTAGAGTAGTGTGTAGTGGTGGAATAGTGATTGTGTAGTGGTAGAGTAGTGTGTAGTGGTATAGTAGTGATAGAGTAGTGTGTAGTGGTGTGTAGTGGTAGAGTAGTGTGTAGTATTAGAATAGATGTAGTGTGTCGTGAATGAGTAGTGGTAGTGATGGAGTAGTGTGTAGTGGTAGATTATTGTGTAGTGGTAGAGTAGTGGTAGAATAGTGGGTAGTTGTAGTGGTAGAGTAGTGTGTAGTGGTAGAGTAGTCTGCAGTAGTAGAGTAGTGTGTAGTGGTAGAGTAGTAGTGATTGTGTAGTGGTAGATTAGTGTGTAGTGATAGAGTAGTGATTGTGTAGTGGTAGAGTAGTGTGTAGTGGTAGAGTAGTGTGTAGTGGTAGAGTAGTGGTTGTGTAGTGGTAGAGTAGTGTGTAGTTGTAGAGTAGTTGTTTTGTAGTGGTAGAGTAGTGATTGTGTAGTGGTGGAATAGTGTGTAGTAGTGGAGTAGTGTGTAGTGATAGAGTAGTGTGTAGTGATAGAGTAGTGATTGTGTAGTGGTAGAGTAGTGGTAGAGTAGTGTGTAGTGGTAGTAGAGTAGTGGTAGAGTATTGTGTAGTGGTAGAGTAGTGGTAGAGTAGTGTGCAGTGGTAGAGTAGTGTGCAGTGGTGGAATAGTGATTGTGTAGTGGTAGAGTAGTGTGTAGTGGTATAGTAGTGATAGAGTAGTGTGTAGTGGTGTGTAGTGGTAGAGTAGTGTGTAGTATTAGAATAGATGTAGTGTGTCGTGAATGAGTAGTGGTAGTGATGGAGTAGTGTGTAGTGGTAGATTATTGTGTAGTGGTAGAGTAGTGGTAGAATAGTGGGTAGTTGTAGTGGTAGAGTAGTGTGTAGTGGTAGAGTAGTCTGCAGTAGTAGAGTAGTGTGTAGTGGTAGAGTAGTTATAGAGTAGTGTGTAGTGGTAGAGTAGTGTGTAGTGTCTAGTGGTAGAGTAGTGTGTGATTAGGGGTAGAGTAATTTGTAGTGGTAGAGTAGTAGTGATTGTGTAGTGGTAGATTAGTGTGTAGTGATAGAGTAGTGATTGTGTAGTGGTAGAGTAGTGTGTAGTGGTAGTGTGTAGTGTGTAGTGGTAGAGTAGTGGTTGTGTAGTGGTAGAGTAGTGTGTAGTTGTAGAGTAGTTGTTTTGTAGTGGTAGAGTAGTGATTGTGTAGTGGTGGAATAGTGTGTAGTAGTGGAGTAGTGTGTAGTGATAGAGTAGTGTGTAGTGATAGAGTAGTGATTGTGTAGTGGTAGAGTAGTGGTAGAGTAGTGTGTAGTGGTAGTAGAGTAGTGGTAGAGTATTGTGTAGTGGTAGAGTAGTGGTAGAGTAGTGTGCAGTGGTAGAGTAGTGTGCAGTGGTAGAGTAATGTGTAGATGTAGAGTAGTGTGTAGTGGTAGAGTAGTGTGCAGTGGTAGAGTAGTGTGCAGTGGTAGAGTAGTGTGCAGTGGTAGAGTAGTGTGCAGTGGTAGAGTAATTTGTAGATGTAGAGTAGTGTGTAGTGGTAGAGTAGTGTGCAGTGGTAGAGTAGTGTGTAGTGGTAGAGTAGTGTGTAGGGGTAGAGTAATTTGTAGTGGTAGAGTAGTGATTGTGTAGTGGTAGATTAGTGTGTAGTGGTAGAGTAGTGATTGTGTAGTGGTAGAGTAGTGATTGTGTAGTGGTAGAGTAGTGTGTAGTGGTAGAGTAGTGTGTAGTGGTAGAGTAGTGTGTAGTGGTAGAGTAGTGGTTGTGTAGTGGTAGAGTAGTGTGTAGTGGTAGAGTAGTGATTGTGTAGTGGTAGAGTAGTGTGTAGTTGTAGAGTAGTTGTTTTGTAGTGGTAGAGTAGTGATTGTGTAGTGGTGGAATAGTGTGTAGTGGTAGAGTAGTGTGTAGTGATAGAGTAGTGTGTGGTGATAGAGTAGTGTGTAGTGATAGAGTAGTGATTGTGTAGTGGTAGAGTAGTGGTAGAGTAGTGATTGTGTAGTGGTAGAGTAGTGTGTAGTGGTAGTAGAGTAGTGGTAGAGTATTGTGTAGTGGTAGAGTAGTGATTGTGTAGTGGTGGAATAGTGTGTAGTAGTGGAGTAGTGTGTAGTGATAGAGTAGTGTGTAGTGATAGAGTAGTGATTGTGTAGTGGTAGAGTAGTGGTAGAGTAGTGTGTAGTGGTAGTAGAGTAGTGGTAGAGTATTGTGTAGTGGTAGAGTAGTGGTAGAGTAGTGTGCAGTGGTAGAGTAGTGTGCAGTGGTAGAGTAATGTGTAGATGTAGAGTAGTGTGTAGTGGTAGAGTAGTGTGCAGTGGTAGAGTAGTGTGCAGTGGTAGAGTAGTGTGCAGTGGTAGAGTAGTGTGCAGTGGTAGAGTAATTTGTAGATGTAGAGTAGTGTGTAGTGGTAGAGTAGTGTGCAGTGGTAGAGTAGTGTGTAGTGGTAGAGTAGTGTGTAGGGGTAGAGTAATTTGTAGTGGTAGAGTAGTGATTGTGTAGTGGTAGATTAGTGTGTAGTGGTAGAGTAGTGATTGTGTAGTGGTAGAGTAGTGATTGTGTAGTGGTAGAGTAGTGTGTAGTGGTAGAGTAGTGTGTAGTGGTAGAGTAGTGTGTAGTGGTAGAGTAGTGGTTGTGTAGTGGTAGAGTAGTGTGTAGTGGTAGAGTAGTGATTGTGTAGTGGTAGAGTAGTGTGTAGTTGTAGAGTAGTTGTTTTGTAGTGGTAGAGTAGTGATTGTGTAGTGGTGGAATAGTGTGTAGTGGTAGAGTAGTGTGTAGTGATAGAGTAGTGTGTGGTGATAGAGTAGTGTGTAGTGATAGAGTAGTGATTGTGTAGTGGTAGAGTAGTGGTAGAGTAGTGATTGTGTAGTGGTAGAGTAGTGTGTAGTGGTAGTAGAGTAGTGGTAGAGTATTGTGTAGTGGTAGAGTAGTGTGCAGTGGTAGAGTAATTTGTAGATGTAGAGTAGTGTGTAGTGGTAGATTAGTGTGTAGTGGTAGAGTAGTGGTAGAGTAATGTGTAGTGGTAGAGTAGTGCGTAGTGGTAGAGTAGTGGTTGTGTAGTGGTAGATTAGTGTGTAGTGGTAGAGTAGTGTGTAGTGGTAGAGTAGTGATTGTGTAGTGGTGGAATAGTGTGTAGTGGTGGAATAGTGTGTAGTGGTAGAGTAGTGTGTAGTGGTAGAGTAGTGTGTAGTGGTAGAGTAGTGGTAGAGTAGTGTGTAGTGGTGGAATAGTGATTGTGTAGTGGTAGAGTAGTGTGTAGTGGTATAGTAGTGATAGAGTGGTGTGTAGTGGTAGAGTAGTGTGTCGTATTAGAATAGATGTAGTGTGTCGTGAATGAGTAGTGGTAGTGATGGAGTAGTGTGTAGTGGTAGATTATTGTGTAGTGGTAGAGTAGTTGTAGAGTAGTGGTAGAATAGTGGGTAGTTGTAGTGGTAGAGTAGTGTGTAGTGGTAGATTAGTGTGCAGTGGTAGAGTAGTGTGTAGTGGTAGAGTAGTTATAGAGTAGTGTGTAGTGGTAGAGTAGTGTGTAGTGGTAGAGTAGTGTGCAGTGGTAGAGTAGTGTGTAGTGGTAGAGTAGTGATTGTGTAGTGGTAGAGTAATTTGTAGTGGTAGAGTAGTAGTGATTGTGTAGTGGTAGAGTAGTGTGTAGTGGTAGAGTAGTGTGTAGTGGTAGAGTAGTGGTTGTGTAGTGGTAGAGTAGTGATTGTGTAGTGGTAGAGTAGTGTGTAGTTGTAGAGTAGTTGTTTTGTAGTGGTAGAGTAGTGATTGTGTAGTGGTGGAATAGTGTGTAGTGGTAGAGTAGTGTGTGGTGATAGAGTAGTGTGTAGTGATAGAGTAGTGATTGTGTAGTGGTAGAGTAGTGATTGTGTAGTGGTAGAGTAGTGTGTAGTGGTAGTAGAGTAGTGGTAGAGTATTGTGTAGTGGTAGAGTAGTGGTAGAGTAGTGTGCAGTGGTAGAGTAATTTGTAGATGTAGAGTCGTGTGTAGTGGTAGATTAGTGTGTAGTGGTAGAGTAGTGGTAGAGTAATGTGTAGTGGTAGAGTAGTGTGTAGTGGTAGAGTAGTAGTGATTGTGTAGTGGTAGAGTAGTGATTGTGTAGTGGTAGAGTAGTGTGTAGTGGTAGAGTAGTGGTTGTGTAGTGGTAGAGTAGTGTGTAGTGGTAGAGTAGTGATTGTGTAGTGGTAGAGTAGTGTGTAGTTGTAGAGTAGTTGTTTTGTAGTGGTAGAGTAGTGATTGTGTAGTAGTGGAATACTGTGTAGTGGTGGAATAGTGTGTAGTGGTAGAGTAGTGTGTAGTGGTAGAGTAGTGTGTAGTGGTAGAGTAGTGATTGTGTAATGGTAGAGTAGTGTGTAGTGGTGGAGTAGTGTGTAGTGGTAGAGTAGTGTGTAGTGGTAGAGTAGGGATTGTGTAGTGGTAGAGTAGTGTGTAGTGGTAGAGTAGTGTGTAGTGGTAGAGTAGTGTGCAGTGGTAGAGTAGTGTGTAGTGGTAGAGTAGTGTGTAGGGGTAGAGTAATTTGTAGTGGTAGAGTAGTGATTGTGTAGTGGTAGAGTAGTGATTGTGTAGTGGTAGAGTAGTGATTGTGTAGTGGTAGAGTAGTGTGTAGTGGTAGAGTAGTGTGTAGTGGTGGAGTAGTGGTTGTGTAGTGGTAGAGTAGTGATTGTGTAATGGTAGAGTAGTGTGTAGTGGTGGAGTAGTGTGTAGTGGTGGAGTAGTGTGTAGTGGTGGAGTAGTGTGTAGTGGTGGAGCAGTGATTGTGTAGTGGTAGAGTAGTGTGTAGTGGTAGAGTAGTGGTAGAGTAGTGTGTAGTGGTAGAGTAGTGATTGTGTAGTGGTAGAGTAGTGTGTAGTGGTGGAGTAGTATGTAGTGGTAGAGTAGTGTGTAGTGGTAGAGTAGTGATTGTGTAGTGGTAGAGTAGTGGTAGAGTAGTGTGTAGTGGTGGAATAGTGATTGTGTAGTGGTGGAATAGTGATTGTGTAGTGGTAGAGTAGTGTGTAGTGGTATAGTAGTGGTTGTGTAGTGGTAGATTAGTGTGTAGTGGTAGAGTAGTGGTTTTGTAGTGGTAGAGTAGTGATTGTGTAGTGGTGGAATAGTGTGTAGTGGTGGAATAGTGTGTAGTGGTAGAGTAGTGCTTGTGTAATGGTAGAGTAGTGTGTAGTGGTGGAGTAGTGTGTAGTGGTGGAGTAGTGTGTAGTGGTAGAGTAGTGTGTAGTGGTAGAGTAGGGATTGTGTAGTGGTAGAGTAGTGTGTAGTGGTGGAATAGTGATTGTGTAGTGGGAGATTAGTGTGTAGTGGTATATTAGTGTGTAGTGGTAGAGTAGTGATTGTGTAGTGGTAGAGTAGGTGTAGTTGTAGAGTAGTGGTAGAATAGTGGGTAGTTGTAGTGATATAGTAGTGTGTAGTGGTATGGTAGTGTGTAGTGTGTAGTGATAGAGTAGCGGTAGAGCAGTGTGTATCGGGTAGAGTAGTGTGTAGTGGTAGAGTAGTGTGTAGTGGTATAGTGGTAGAGTAGTTATAGAGTAGTGTGTAGTGGTAGAGTAGTGGTAGAGTAGTGTGTAGTGGTAGAGTAGTGTGTAGTGGTAGAGGAGTGTGTAGTGAAAGTGTATAGTAGTGGTAGAGTATTGTGTAGTGGTAGTGGAAGAGTAGTGTGTAGTGGTATAGTAGTGTGCAGTTGTAGAATACAGTGGGGCAAAAAAGTATTTAGTCAGCCACCAAATGTGCAAGTTCTCCCTCTTAAAAATATGAGAGAGGCCTGTAATTTTCATCATAGGTACACTTCAACTATGACAGACAAAATTAGGAAACAAAATCCAGAAAATCACATTGTAGGATTTTTTATTTATTTATTTGCAAATTGTGGTGGAAAATAAGTAATTGGTTGCACTAGATCTTATTTAGGGGCTTCACAGCAAAGGGGCTGAACACATATGCACCCACCACTCTTCATTGTTTTACATTTTTTGCAACAAGTTATTTTTTCCATTTCACTTCACCAATTTGGACTATTTTTGTGTATGTCCATTACATGAAATACAAATAAAAATCCATTTAAATTACAGGTTGTAATGCAACAAAATAGGAAAAACGCCAAGGGGAGTGAATACTTTTGCAAGGCACTGTAGTACCCTTTAGGCTTGACCACCCTTATTTTGTTGCCTTGCTTAGTTTCCATTTTCTTATTGGCTCAGACATTGGGGCATAGATTATATTGGTGGCGTGACATTGCAAAAATAAACTGACATGCACACTCCTAATACAAGTGCATGCCGATGGTGACTATAACTGATTAACTAATGTTCCTGTCCAGGCATGTGTTGATCCAGCTTTGTACATGCACATGATTGTTGCTTACATATGTCTAATAATTACCCCCATATTGATTCTGTTTCACTACTTCTGGGAAAACAGTATAGAAACTGGAAAATCACCAAAGCACTGGAAATTCTCCTGCAATGACGCCCCAGTGATGTACCCTCTCTGTAGTGCCTTGCAGTCGGAGGCAGAGCAGTAGCCGTACCAGACAGTGATTCAACCAGTCAGGATGCTCTCGATGTTGCAGCTGTAGAACCGTTTGAAGATCTGAGGACCCATGCCAAATCTTTTTAGTTTCCTGAGGGTGAATAGGCTTTGTTGTGCCCTCTTCATTACTGTCTTGGTGTGTTTGGACCATTCTAGTTTGTTGATGATGTGGAAACCAACTTGAAGCTCTCAACCTGCTCCACTGCAGCCCCGTCGATGAGAATGGAGGCGTGCTTGGTCCTCGTTTTCCTGTAGTCCACAATCATCTCCTTTGTCTTGATTATGTTGAGGGATAGGTTGTTATTCTTGCACCACCCGGCCAGGTCTCTGACCTCCTCCCTATAGGCTGTCTCGTCGTTGTCAGTGATCAGGCTTACCACTGTTGTGCCGTCAGCAAAATTAATGATGGTGTTGGAGTCGTGCATAGGCACGCAGTCATGGGTGAACAGGGAGTACAGGAGGGAACTGATCTCGCACCCCCAAGGGGCTCCAGTGTTGAGGATCAGCGTGGCGGATGTGTTGCTACCTACCCACACCACCTGGGGGCAGCCCGTCAAAGTCCAGGATCCAATTGTAGAGGGAAGTGTTTGGTCCCAGGATCCTTAGCATAGTGATGAGCTTTGAGGGCACTATGGTGTTGAACGCTGAGCTGTAGTCAATGAATAGCATTCTCACGTAGGTGTTCCTTTTGTCCAGGTGAGAAAGGGCAGTGTGGAGTGCAATAGAGATTGCATCATCTGTGGATCTGTTTGGGTGGTATGCAAATTGGAGTGGGTCTAGGGTTTCTGGGATAATGGTGTTAATGTGAGCCAAGGCGCAGCGTGGTATGCGTACATTCTTATTTATTAAAAGAATGAACACTGATCAAGCTAACAAAATAACAAAACTAAACCTGAAGCTATACAAACGAGTGCTGACAGGCAACTACACATAGACAAGATCCCACAAACACCAAAGGGAAATGGCTACCTAAATATGATCCCCAATCAGAGACAACGATAAACAGCTGCCTCTGATTGTGAACCATATCAGGCCACCATAGACATTCTGGAGCCTCCAGTCCGGAGCCTCCAGAGACGGTCTCCAGTCCGGAGCCTCCAGAGACGGCCTCCAGTCCGGAGCCTCCAGAGACGGTCTCCAGTCCGGAGACTCCAGAGACGGCCTCCAGTCCGGAGACTCCAGAGACGGCCTCCAGTCCGGAGCCTCCAAAGACGGTCTCCAGTCCAGAAACTCCAGAGACGGCCTCCAGTCCGGAGCCTCCAGTCCGGAGCCTCCAGAGACGGCCTCCAGTCCGGAGCCTCCAGAGATGGTCTCCAGTCCACCAAAGTGCGGTGAGACAGTGGTGGAGCGGGGTCTGCGTCCTGCACCTGAGCCGCCACCGCGGATTGATGCCCACCCAGACCCTCCCCTATAGGTTTAGGTTTTGCGGCCAGAGTCCGCACCTTTGGGGGGGAGGGTACTGTGAGTTAGGGTGGTTATTCTATACTCTATTATTTGTATTTCTATGTTTTTTCCGGGAAGGGTTCTAAATCAGGGACAGCTGTCTATCGTTGTCTCTGATTGAGAACCATACTTAGGTAGCCCTTTTATTCCACCTGTCTTTGTGGGAAGTTGCCTTTGGTTATGGCACATAGCCTTTAGCTTCACGGTTTGTTTTGTAGTGTTTATTGTTTTGTTAGCATCTTTTCTAAAATAAAATAATACGTACGCTAACCACGCTGCACCTTGGTCCAGTTCTTTCAACGGTCGTGTAGTTGTTTAGGGAGGTTTCCTTAGTGTTCTTGGGAACAGGGTCTATGGTGGTCTGCTTTATTATTTTGATGTTACAGACTCAATCAGGGACATGTTAAAAATGTCAGTGTCACTGGGCAGCTCAGCTGTGCTTCCCTTTGTAGTCTGTAATAGTTTGCGAGCCCTGCCACATAAGATGAGCGTCAGAGTCGGTGTAGTACGATTCAATCTTAGCCCTGTATTGCTGCTTTGCCTGTTTGATGGTTTGTCAGAGGGCGTCGATTGTGTAGTGGTAGATTAGTGTGTAGTGGTAGAGTAGTGTGAAGTGGTAGAGTAGTCATTTTTGTAGTGGTAGATCAGTGTGTAATGGTATATTAGTGTGTAGTGGTGGAGTAGTGTGTAGTGGTGGAGTAGTGTGTAGTGGTGGAGTAGTGTGTAGTGGTAGAGTAGTGATTGTGTAGTGGTAGAGTAGTGTTTAGTGGTAGAGTAGTGGTAGAGTAGTGTGTAGTGGTGGAATAGTGATTGTGTAGTGGTAGAGTAGTGATTGTGTAGTGGTAGAGTATTGTGTAGTGGTGTGTAGTGGTAGAGTAGTGTGTAGTGTTAGAATATATGTGGTGTGTCGTGAATGAGTAGTGGTAGTGATGGAGTAGTGTGTAGTGGTAGAGTAGGTGTAGTTGTAGAGTAGTGGTAGAATAGTGGGTAGTTGTAGTGATATAGTAGTGTGTAGTGTGTAGTGGTAGTGTAGTGTGTAGTGATAGAGTAGCGGTAGAGCAGTGTGTATCGGGTAGAGTAGTGTGTAGTGGTAGAGTAGTGTGTAGTGGTATAGTGGTAGAGTAGTGGTAGAGTAGTGTGTAGTGGTAGAGTAGTGTGTAGTTGTAGAGTAGTGTGTAGTGGTAGTGTGTAGTGGTAGAGTAGTGTGTAGTGGTAGAGTGGTGTTTAGTGGTAGAGTAGTGTGTAGTGAGAGAGTATAGTAGTGGTAGAGTATTGTGTAGTGGTAGTGGAAGAGTAGTGTGTAGTGGTAGAGTAGTATGTAGTGTTAGAATATATGTAGTGTGTCGTGAATGAGTAGTGGTAGTGATGGAGTAGTGTGTAGTGGTAGAGTAATGTGTAGTGGTAGAGTAGGTGTAGTTGTAGAATAGTGGGTAGTTGTAGTGATATAGTAGTGTGTAGTGGTACGGTGTGTGTAATAGTAGTGTAGTGTGTAGTGATAGAGTAGCGGTAGAGCAGTGTGTATCGGGTAGAGTAGTGTGTAGTGGTAGAGTAGTGTGTAGTGGTATAGTGGTAGAGTAGTTATAGAGTAGTGGTAGAGTAGTGATAGAGTAGTGTGTAGTGGTAGAGTAGTGGTAGAGTAGTGTGTAGTGGTAGAGTAGTGTGTAGTGTGTAGTGGTAGAGGAGTGTGTAGGGGTGTGTAGTGGTAGAGTAGTGTGTAGTGCTAGAATGGTGTTTAGTGGTAGAGTAGTGTGTAGTGAGAGAGTATAGTAGTGGTAGAGTATTGTGTAGTGGTAGTGGAAGAGTAGTGTGTAATTGTAGAGTAATGTGTAGTGGTAGTGGTATAGTCGTGTGCAGTTGTAGAATACAGTGGGGCAAAAAAGTATTTAGTCAGTCACCAAATGTGCAAGTTCTCCCTCTTAAAAATATGAGAGAGGCCTGTAATTTTCATCATAGGTACACTTCAACTATGACAGACAAAATGAGGGGAAAAAATCCAGAAAATCACATTGTAGGATTTTTTTATTTTTTTATTTCCAAATTGTGGTGGAAAATAAGTAATTGGTTGCACTAGATCTTATTTAGGGGCTTCACAGCAAAGGGGCTGAACACATATGCACCCACCACTTTTCATTGTTTTACATTTTTTGCAACAAGTTATTTTTTTCATTTCACTTCACCAATTTGGACTATTTTGTGTATGTCCATTACATGAAATACAAATAAAAATCCATTTAAATTACAGGTTGTAATGCAACAAAATAGGAAAAACGCCAAGGGGAGTGAATACTTTTGCAAGGCACTGTAGTACCCTTTAGGCTTGACCACCCTTATTTTGTTGCCTTGCTTAGTTTCCATTTTCTTATTGGCTCAGACATTGGGGCATAGATTATATTGGTGGCGTGACATTGCAAAAATAAACTGACATGCACACTCCTAATACAAGTGCATGCCGATGGTGACTA
Source organism: Oncorhynchus gorbuscha (assembly GCF_021184085.1). Classification (NCBI taxonomy): domain Eukaryota; kingdom Metazoa; phylum Chordata; class Actinopteri; order Salmoniformes; family Salmonidae; genus Oncorhynchus; species Oncorhynchus gorbuscha. The sequence goes on from NC_060179.1 coordinate 14,610,562, forward strand.
TAACTGATTAACTAATGTTCCTGTCCAGGCATGTGTTGATCCAGCTTTGTACATGCACATGATTGTTGCTTACATATGTCTAATAATTAACCCCATATTGATTCTGTTTCACTACTTCTGGGAAAACAGTATAGAAACTGGAAAATCACCAAAGCACTGGAAATTCTCCTGCAATGACGCCCCAGTGATGTACCCTCTCTGTAGTGCCTTGCAGTCGGAGGCAGAGCAGTAGCCGTACCAGGCAGTGATTCAACCAGTCAGGATGCTCTCGATGTTGCAGCTGTAGAACCGTTTGAAGATCTGAGGACCCATGCCAAATCTTTTTAGTTTCCTGAGGGTGAATAGGCTTTGTTGTGCCCTCTTCATTACTGTCTTGGTGTGTTTGGACCATTCTAGTTTGTTGATGATGTGGACACCAACTTGAAGCTCTCAACCTGCTCCACTGCAGCCCCGTCGATGAGAATGGAGGCGTGCTTGGTCCTCGTTTTCCTGTAGTCCACAATCATCTCCTTTGTCTTGATTATGTTGAGGGATAGGTTGTTATTCTTGCACCACCCGGCCAGGTCTCTGACCTCCTCCCTATAGGCTGTCTCGTCGTTGTCAGTGATCAGGCTTACCACTGTTGTGCCGTCAGCAAAATTAATGATGGTGTTGGAGTCGTGCCTAGGCACGCAGTCATGGGTGAACAGGGAGTACAGGAGGGAACTGATCTCGCACCCCCGAGGGGCTCCAGTGTTGAGGATCAGCGTGGCGGATGTGTTGCTACCTACCCACACCACCTGGGGGCAGCCCGTCAAAGTCCAGGATCCAATTGCAGAGGGAAGTGTTTGGTCCCAGGATCCTTAGCATAGTGATGAGCTTTGAGGGCACTATGGTGTTGGAACGCTGAGCTGTAGTCAATGAATAGCATTCTCACGTAGGTGTTCCTTTTGTCCAGGTGAGAAAGGGCAGTGTGGAGTGCAATAGAGATTGCATCATCTGTGGATCTGTTTGGGTGGTATGCAAATTGGAGTGGGTCTAGGGTTTCTGGGATAATGGTGTTAATGTGAGCCAAGGCGCAGCGTGGTATGCGTACATTCTTATTTATTAAAAGAATGAACACTGATCAAGCTAACAAAATAACAAAGCTAAACCTGAAGCTATACAAACGAGTGCTGACAGGCAACTACACATAGACAAGATCCCACAAACACCAAAGGGAAATGGCTACCTAAATATGATCCCCAATCAGAGACAACGATAAACAGCTGCCTCTGATTGTGAACCATATCAGGCCACCATAGACATTCTGGAGCCTCCAGTCCGTAGCCTCCAGAGACGGTCTCCAGTCCGGAGCCTCCAGAGACGGTCTCCAGTCCGGAGCCTCCAGAGACGGCCTCCAGTCCGGAGCCTCCAGAGACGGTCTCCAGTCCGGAGACTCCAGAGACGGCCTCCAGTCCGGAGCCTCCATTCCGGAGCCTCCAGTCCGGAGCCTCCAGAGACGGTTTCCAGTCCAGAGACTCCAGAGACGGCCTCCAGTCCGGAGCCTCCAGTCCGGAGCCTCCAGAGACGGCCTCCAGTCCGGAGCCTCCAGAGATGGTCTCCAGTCCACCAAAGTGGGGTGAGACAGTGGTGGAGCGGGGTCTGCGTCCCGCACCTGAGCCGCCACCGCGGATAGATGCCCACCCAGACCCTCCCCTATAGGTTTAGGTTTTGCGGCCAGAGTCCGCACCTTTGGGGGGGTACTGTGAGTTAGGGTGGTTATTCTATACTCTATTATTTGTATTTGTATGTTTTTCCCGGGTAGGGTTCTAGATCAGGGATAGCTGTCTATCGTTGTCTCTGATTAAGAACCATACTTAGGTAGCACTTTTATTTCACCTGTCTTTGTGGGAAGTTGCCTTTGGTTATGGCACATAGCCTTTAGCTTCACGGTTTTGTTTTGTAGTGTTTATTGTTTTGTTAGCATCTTTTCTAAAATAAAATAATACGTACGCTAACCACGCTGCACCTTGGTCCAGTTCTTTCAACGGTCGTGTAGTTGTTTAGGGAGGTTGCCTTAGTGTTCTTGGGAACAGGGACTATGGTGGTCTGCTTTATTATTTTGATATTACAGACTCAATCAGGGACATGTTAAAAATGTCAGTAAAGACATCTGCCAGTTGGTCAGAACATGCCTGGAGCACACGTCCTGGTAATCCGTCTGGCCCCGCGGCCTTGTGAATGTTAACCTGTTTAAAGGTCTTACTCACGTCGGCTATGGAGAGCGTGATCACACAGTCGTCCGGAACAGCTGATTCTCTCATGCATGACTCGGTGTTGCTTGCCTCGAAGCGAGCGTAGAAGTGATTTAGGATTTAGCTCGCCTGGTAGGGTTGTGTCACTGGGCACCTCAGCTGTGCTTCCCTTTGTAGTCTGTAATAGTTTGCAAGCCCTGCCACATAAGACGAGCGTCGGAGTCGGTGTAGTACGATTCAATCTTAGCCCTGTATTGGTGCTTTGCCTGTTTGATGGTTCGTCAGAGGGCATCCCACGATTTCTTTTAAGCTACTGGGTTAGAGTCCCGCACCTTGAAAGCAGCAGCTCTACCCTTTAGCTCAGTGCGAATGTTTCCTGTAGAGTAATGTGTAGTGATGGAGTACTGTGTAGTGATAGTGTAGAGTGTAGTAATGGAGTACTGTGTAGTGATGGAGTACTGTGTAGTGATGGAGTACTGTGTAGTGATAGTGTAGAGTGTAGTGATGGAGTATTGTGTAGTGATGGAGTATTGTGTAGTGATGGAGTATTGTGTCGTGATGGAGTATTGTGTAGCGATGGAGTATTGTGTAGCGATGGAGTATTGTGTAGCGATGGAGTATTGTGTAGTGATGGAGTATTGTGTAGTGATAGTGTAGAGTGTATTGATGGAGTACTGTGTAGTGATAGTGTAGAGTGTAGTGATGGAGTACTGTGTAGTGATAGTGTAGAGTGTAGTGATGGAGTACTGTGTAGTGATGGAGTAATGTGTAGTGATGGAATACTGTGTAGTGATGGAGAACTGTGTAGTGATGGAGAACTGTGTAGTGATGGAGAACTGTGTAGTGATGGAGTAATGTGTAGTGATGGAGGACTGTGTAGTGATGGAGGACTGTGTAGTGATGGAGAACTGTGTAGTGATGGAGAACTGTGTAGTGATGGAGAACTGTGTAGTGATGGAGTACTGTGTAGTGATGGAGTACTGTGTAGTGATAGTAGTGATAGGAGACTGTGTAGTGATGGAGTACTGTGTAGTGATAGTGTAGAGTGTAGTGATGGAGTACTGTGTAGTGATGTGTAGTAGTAGAGTAGTGTAGTGATGGAGTAGAGTGTAGTGATACTGTGTAGTGTAGTGTAGATAGTGTAGAGTGTAGTGATGGTAGTGACTGTGTAGTGATAGTGTAGAGTGTAGTGATGGAGTACTGTGTAGTGATAGTGTAGAGTGTAGTGATGGAGTACTGTGTAGTGATAGTGTAGAGTGTTGTGATGGAGTACTGTGTAGTGATAGTATAGAGTGTAGTGATGGAGTACTATATAGTGATGGAGTACTGTGTAGTGATAGTGTATAGTGTAGTGATGGAGTACTGTGTAGTGATGGAGTACTGTGTAGTGATAGTGTAGAGTGTAGTGATGGAGTAATGTCTAGTGATAGTGTAGAGTGTAGTGATGGAGTACTGTGTAGGGATAGTGTAGAGTGTAGTGATGGAGTACTGTGTAGTGATGGAGTACTGTGTAGTGATGGAATACTGTGTAGTGATGGAGTACTGTGTAGTGATGGAATACTGTGTAGTGATGGAGAACTGTGTAGTGATGGAGAACTGTGTAGTGATGGAGTAATGTGTAGTGGTGTGTAGTGGTAGATTAGTGTGTAGTGGTAGAGTAGTGGTTGTGTAGTGGTAGATTAGTGTGTAGTGGCAGAGTAGGTGTAGTTGTAGAGTAGAGTAGTGTGTAGTGGTAGAGTAGTGTGTAGTGGTAGAGTAGTGTGTAGTGGTAGAGTAGTGTGTAGGGGTAGAGTAATTTGTAGGGGTAGAGTAATTTGTAGTGGTAGAGTAGTGATTGTGTAGTGGTAGATTAGTGTGTAGTGGTAGAGTAGTGTTTGTGTAGTCGTAGAGTGGTGTGTAGTGGTAGAGTAGTGTGTAGTGGTAGATTAGTGTGTAGTGGTAGAGTAGTGGTTGTGTAGTGGTAGATTAGTGTGTAGTTGTATATTAGTGTGTAGTGGTAGAGTAGTGATTGTGTAGTGGTGGAATAGTGTGTAGTGGTAGAGTAGTGTGTAGTGGTAGAGTAGTGTGTAGTGGTAGAGTAGTGTGTAGTGGTACAGTAGTGTGTAGTGGTAGAGTAGTATGTAGTGGTAGAGTAGTGATTGTGTAGTGGTAGAGTAATGGTAGAGTAGTGGTGGAGTAGTATGTAGTGGTAGAGTAGTGTGTAGTGGTGGAATAGTGATTGTGTAGTGGTAGAGTAGTGATTGTGTAGTGGTAGAGTAGTGTGTAGTGGTATAGTAGTGGTAGATAAGTGTGTAGTGGTAGATTAGTGTGTAGTGGTAGAGTAGTGGTTTTGTAGTGGTAGATTAGTGTGTAGTGGTAGATTAGTGTGTAGTGGTAGAGTAGTGGTTGTGTAGTGGTAGATTAGTGTGTAGTGGTAGAGTAGTGTGTAATGGTAGAGTAGTGTGTAGGGGTAGAGTAATTTGTAGGGGTAGAGTAATTTGTAGTGGTAGAGTAGTGTGTAATGGTAGAGTAGTGTGCAGTGGTAGAGTAGTGTGCAGTGGTAGAGTAGTGTGTAATGGTAGAGTAGTGTGTAGGGGTAGAGTAATTTGTAGGGGTAGAGTAATTTGTAGTGGTAGAGTAGTGATTGTGTAGTGGTAGATTAGTGTGTAGTGGTAGAGTAGTGGTAGATTAGTGTGTAGTGGTATATTAGTGTGTAGTGGTAGAGTAGTGATTGTGTTGTGGTAGAGTAGTGTGTAGTGGTAGAGTAGTGTGTAGTGGTAGAGTAGTGATTGTGTAGTGGTGGAATAGTTTGTAGTGGTAGAGTAGTGTGTAGTGGTAGAGTAGTGTGTAGTGGTAGAGTAGTATGTAGTGGTAGAGTAGTGATTGTGTAGTGGTAGAGTAGTGGTTTTATAGTGGTAGATTAGTGTGTAGTGGTAGAGTAGTGTGTAGTGGTAGAGTAGTGTGTAGTGGTGGAGTAGTATGCAGTGGTAGAGTAGTGTGTAGTGGTAGAGTAGTGATTGTGTAGTGGTAGAGTAGTGATTGTGTAGTGGTAGAGTAGTGTGTAGTGGTATAGTAGTGGTAGATTAGTGTGTAGTGGTAGATTAGTGTGTAGTGGTAGAGTAGTGGTTTTATAGTGGTAGATTAGTGTGTAGTGGTAGATTAGTGTGTAGTGGTAGAGTAGTGTGTAGTGGTAGAGTAGTGTGTAGTGGTGGAGTAGTATGCAGTGGTAGAGTAGTGTGTAGTGGTAGAGTAGTGATTGTGTAGTGGTAGAGTAGTGATTGTGTAGTGGTAGAGTAGTGTGTAGTGGTATAGTAGTGATAGAGTAGTGTGTAGTGGTGTGTAGTGGTAGAGTAGTGTGTAGTGTTAGAATATATGTAGTGTGTCGTGAATGAGTAGTGGTAGTGATGGAGTAGTGTGTAGTGGTAGAGTAATGTGTAGTGGTAGAGTAGTGGTAGAATAGTGGGTAGTTGTAGTGATATAGTAGTGTGTAGTAGTAGTGTAGTGTGTAGTGATAGAGTAGCGGTAGAGCAGTGTGTATCGGGTAGAGTAGTGTGTAGTGGTGGAGTAGTGTGTAGTGGTGGAGTAGTGTGTTGTGGTATAGTGGTAGAGTAGTTATAGAGTAGTGTGTAGTGGTAGAGTAGTCCATAGTGTGTAGTGGTAGAGGAGTGTGTAGTGCTAGAGTGGTGTGTAGTGGTAGAGTAGTGTGTAGTGAAAGAGTATAGTAGTGGTAGAGTATTGTGTAGTGGTAGTGGAAGAGTAGTGTGTAGTGGTAGAGTATTGTGTAGTGGTAGTGGAAGAGTAGTGTGTAGTGGTAGAGTAGTGTGTAGTGGTAGTGAAAGAGTATAGTAGTGGTAGAGTATTGTGTAGTGGTAGAGTATTGTGTAGTGGTAGTGGAAGAGTAGTGTGTAGTGGTAGTGAAAGAGTATAGTAGTGGTAGAGTATTGTGTAGTGGTAGTGAAATAGTATAGTAGTGGTAGAGTATTGTGTAGTGGTAGTGAAAGAGTATAGTAGTGGTAGAGTAGTGTGTAGTGGTAGAGTAGTGTGTAGTGGTAGTGAAAGAGTATAGTAGTGGTAGAGTATTGTGTAGTGGTAGAGTATTGTGTAGTGGTAGTGGAAGAGTAGTGTGTAGTGGTAGTGGTATAGTAATGTGCAGTTGTAGAATACAGTGGGGCAAAAAGGTATTTAGTCAGCCACCAAATGTGCAAGTTCTCCCTCTTAAAAATATGAGAGAGGCCTGTAATTTTCATCATAGGTACACTTCAACTATGACAGACAAAATGAGGAAAAAAAATCAGGACAATCACATTGTAGGATTTTTTATTTATTTATTTGCAAATTGTGGTGGAAAATAAGTAATTGGTTGCACTAGATCTTATTTAGGGGCTTAGTTTCCATTTTCTTATTGGCTCAGACATTGGGGCATAGATTATATTGGTGGCGTGACATTGCAAAAATAAACTGACATGCACACTCCTAATACAAGTGCATGCCGATGGTGACTATAACTGATTAACTAATGTTCCTGTCCAGGCCTGTGTTGATCCAGCTTTGTACATGCACATGATTCATGCTTACATATGTCTAATAATTAACCCCATATTGATTCTGTTTCAATACTTCTGGGAAAACAGTATAGAAACTGGAAAATCACCAAAGCACTGGCAATTCTCCTGCAATGACGCCCCAGTGATGTACCCTCTCTGTAGTGCCTTGCAGTCGGAGGCAGAGCAGTAGCCGTACCAGGCAGTGATTCAACCAGTCAGGATGCTCTCGATGTTGCAGCTGTAGAACCGTTTGAAGATCTGAGGACCCATGACAAATATTTTTAGTTTCCTGAGGGTGATTATGTTGAGGGATAGGTTGTTATTCTTGCACCACCCGGCCAGGTCTCTGACCTCCTCCCTATAGGCTGTCTCGTCATTGTCAGTGATCAGGCCTGTTGTGCCGTCAGCAAAATTAATAATGGTGTTGGAGTCGTGCCTAGGCACGCAGTCATGGGTGAACAGGGAGTACAGGAGGGGACTGACCTCGCACCCCCGAGGGGCTCCAGTGTTGAGGATCAGCGTGGCGGATGTGTTGCTACCTACCCACACCACCTGGGGGCAGCCCGTCAAAGTCCAGGATCCAATTGTAGAGGGAAGTGTTTGGTCCCAGGATCCTTAGCATAGTGATGAGCTTTGAGGGCACTATGGTGTTGAACGCTGAGCTGTAGTCAATGAATAGCATTCTCACGTAGGTGTTCCTTTTGTCCAGGTGGGAAAGGGCAGTGTGGAGTGCAATAGAGATTGCATCATCTGTGGATCTGTTTGGGTGGTATGCAAATTGGAGTGGGTCTAGGGTTTCTGGGATAATGGTGTTAATGTGAGCCATTACCAGCCTGTCACGTTCGTTATAAGGATCGGTACAAGGCGCAGCGTGGTATGCGTACATTCTTATTTTTTTAAATAATGAACACTGATCAAACTAACAAAATAACAAAACGAAACGTGAAGCTATACAAACGAGTGCTGACAGGCAACTACACATAGACAAGATCCCACAAACACCAAAGGGAAATGCCTAAATATGATCCCCAATCAGAGACAACGATAAACAGCTGCCTTTGCTTGTGAACCATATCAGAACACCATAGACATTCCGGAGTCTCCAATCCGGAGCCTCCAGAGACTGTCTCCAGTCCGGAGCCTCCAGGACGGCCTCCAGTCCGGAGCCTCCAGTCCGGAGCCTGTCTCCAGTCCGGAGCCTCCAGAGACAGTCTCCAGTCCGGAGCCTCCAGAGACGGCCTCCAGTCCAGAGCCTCCAGTCCGGAGCCTCCAGAGACGGTCTCCAGTCCGGAGCCTCCTGTCCGGAGCCTGTCTCCAGTCCGGAGCCTCCAGATAAGGTCTCCAGTCCGGAGCCTCCAGATACGGTCTCCAGTCCGGAGCCTCCAGAGACGGTCTCCAGTCCGGAGCCTCCAGAGACGGTCTCCAGTCCGGAGCCTCCAGAGACGGTCTCCAGTCCGGAGCCTCCAGAGACGGCCTCCAGTCCGGGGCCCGCAACGAGGGTGTCCAGTCTGGCGTCCGCTACGAGGGTCCCCAGTCCGGGGCCCACAACGAGGGACCCCAGTCCGGCGAGGGTCCCCGCACCAGAGGTGCCACCAAAGTGGGGTGAGACAGTGGTGGAGCGGGGTCTGCGTCCCGCACCTGAGCCGCCACCGCGGATAGATGCCCACCCAGACCCTCCCCTATAGGTTTAGGTTTTGCGGCCAGAGTCCGCACCTTTGGGGGGGGGGGGTACTGTGGGTTAGGGTGGTTATTCTATACTCTATTATTTGTATTTGTATGTTTTTCCCGGGTAGGGTTCTAGATCAGGGATAGCTGTCTATCGTTGTCTCTGATTGAGAACCATAATTAGGTAGCACTTTTATTTCACCTGTCTTTGTGGGAAGTTGCCTTTGGTTATGGCACATAGCCTTTAGCTTCACGGTTTTGTTTTGTAGTGTTTATTGTTTTGTTAGCATCTTTTCTAAAATAAAATAATACGTACGCTAACCACGCTGCACCTTGGTCCAGTTCTTTCAACGGTCGTGTAGTTGTTTAGGGAGGTTGCCTTAGTGTTCTTGGGAACAGGGACTATGGTGGTCTGCTTTATTATTTTGATATTACAGACTCAATCAGGGACATGTTAAAAATGTCAGTAAAGACATCTGCCAGTTGGTCAGAACATGCCTGGAGCACACGTCCTGGTAATCCGTCTGGCCCCGCGGCCTTGTGAATGTTAACCTGTTTAAAGGTCTTACTCACGTCGGCTATGGAGAGCGTGATCACACAGTCGTCCGGAACAGCTGATTCTCTCATGCATGACTCGGTGTTGCTTGCCTCGAAGCGAGCGTAGAAGTGATTTAGCTCGCCTGGTAGGCTTGTGTCACTGGGCACCTCAGCTGTGCTTCCCTTTGTAGTCTGTAATAGTTTGCGAGCCCTGCCACATAAGACGAGCGTCGGAGTCGGTGTAGTACGATTCAATCTTAGCCCTGTATTGGTGCTTTGCCTGTTTGATGGTTCGTCAGAGGGCATCCCACGATTTCTTTTAAGCTACTGGGTTAGAGTCCCGCACCTTGAAAGCAGCAGCTCTACCCTTTAGCTCAGTGCGAATGTTTCCTGTAGAGTAATGTGTAGTGATGGAGTACTGTGTAGTGATAGTGTAGAGTGTAGTGATGGAGTACTGTGTAGTGATGGAGTACTGTGTAGTGATAGTGTAGAGTGTAGTGATGGAGTATTGTGTAGTGATGGAGTATTGTGTCGTGATGGAGTATTGTGTAGCGATGGAGTATTGTGTAGCGATGGAGTATTGTGTAGTGATGGAGTATTGTGTAGTGATAGTGTAGAGTGTATTGATGGAGTACTGTGTAGTGATAGTGTAGAGTGTAGTGATGGAGTATTGTGTAGTGATATTGTAGAGTGTAGTGATGGAGTACTGTGTAGTGATAATGTAGAGTGTAGTGATGGAGTACTGTGTAGGGATAGTGTAGAGTGTAGTGATGGAGTACTGTGTAGTGATAGTGTAGAGTGTAGTGATGGAGTATTGTGTAGTGATATTGTAGATTGTAGTGATGGAGTACTGTGTAGTGATAATGTAGAGTGTAGTGATGGAGTACTGTGTAGGGATAGTGTAGAGTGTAGTGATGGAGTACTGTGTAGTGATGGAGTACTGTGTAGTGATGGAGTACTGTGTAGTGATAATGTAGAGTGTAGTGATGGAGTACTGTGTAGTGATGGAGTACTGTGTAGGTATAGTGTAGAGTGTAGTGATGGAGTACTGTGTAGTGATGGAGTACTGTGTAGTGATGGAGTACTGTGTAGTAATGGAATACTGTGTAGTGATGGAGAACTGTGTAGTGATGGAGTACTGTGTAGTGATGGAGAACTGTGTAGTGATGGAGAACTGTGTAGTGATGGAGAACTGTGTAGTGATGGAGTACTGTGTAGTGAGGGAGTACTGTGTAGTGATGGAGTAATGTGTAGTGATGGAGTAGTGATGGAGTACTGTGTAGTGATAGTGTAGTGATGGAGTACTGTGTAGTGATAGTGTAGAGTGTAGTGATGGAGTACTGTGTAGTGATAGTGTAGAGTGTAGTGATGGTGTACTGTGTAGTGATGGAATACTGTGTAGTGATGGAGAACTGTGTAGTGATGGAGAACTGTGTAGTGATGGAGAACTGTGTAGTGATGGAGAACTGTGTAGTGATGGAGTAATGTGTAGTGATGGAGAACTGTGTAGTGATGGAGAACTGTGTAGTGATGGAGTAATGTGTAGTGATGGAGAACTGTGTAGTGATGGAGAACTGTGTAGTGATGGAGTAATGTGTAGTGATGGAGAACTGTGTAGTGATGGAGTAATGTGTAGTGATGGAATACTGTGTAGTGATGGAGAACTGTGTAGTGATGGAGTAATGTGTAGTGATGGAGTAATGTGTAGTGATGGAGAACTGTGTAGTGATGGAGAACTGTGTAGTGATGTAGTGATGGAGAACTGTGTAGTGATGGAGAACTGTGTAGTGATGGAGAACTGTGTAGTGATGGAGTAATGTGTAGTGATGGAGTAATGTGTAGTGATGGAGAACTGTGTAGTGATGGAGAACTGTGTAGTGATGGAGAACTGTGTAGTGATGGAGAACTGTGTAGTGATGGAGTAATGTGTAGTGATGGAGTACTGTGTAGTGATGGAGTACTGTGTAGTGATGGAGTACTGTGTAGTGATGGAGTACTGTGTAGTGATAGTGTAGAGTGTAGTGATGGAGTACTGTGTAGTGATAGTGTAGAGTGTAGTCATGGAGTACTGTGTAGTGATGGAGTACTGTGTAGTGATAGTGTAGAGTGTAGTGATGGTGTACTGTGTAGTGATAGTGTAGAGTGTAGTGATGGGGAGTACTGTGTAGTGATAGTGTAGAGTGTAGTGATGGAGTACTGTGTAGTGATAGTGTAGAGTGTTGTGATGGAGTACTGTGTAGTGATAGTGTAGAGTGTTGTGATGGAGTACTGTGTAGTGATGGAGTACTGTATAGTGATGGAGTACTGTGTAGTGATAGTGTATAGTGTAGTGATAGTGTATAGTGTAGTGATGGAGTACTGTGTAGTGATGGAGTACTGTGTAGTGATAGTGTATAGTGTAGTGATGGAGTACTGTGTAGTGATGGAGTACTGTGTAGGGATAGTGTAGAGTGTAGTGATGGAGTACTGTGTAGTGATGGAGTACTGTGTAGTGATGGAGTACTGTGTAGTGATGGAGAACTGTGTAGTGATGGAGAACTGTGTAGTGATGGAGAACTGTGTAGTGATGGAGTACTGTGTAGTGATGGAGTACTGGGTAGTGATAGTGTAGAGTGTAGTGATGGAGTACTGTGTATTGATAATGTAGAGTGTAGTGATGGAGTACTGTGTAGTGATGGAGTACTGTGTAGTGATGGAGTACTGTGTAGTGATGGAGTACTGTGTAGTGATGGAATACTGTGTAGTGATGGAATACTGTGTAGTGATGGAATACTGTGTAGTGATGGAATACTGTGTAGTGATGGAGAACTGTGTAGTGATGGAGAACTGTGTAGTGATGGAGAACTGTGTAGTGATGGAGAACTGTGTAGTGATGGAGTAATGTGTAGTGATGGAATACTGTGTAGTGATGGAGAACTGTGTAGTGATGGAGAACTGTGTAGTGATGGAGTAATGTGTAGTGATGGAGTAATGTGTAGTGATGGAGAACTGTGTAGTGATGGAGAACTGTGTAGTGATGGAGTAATGTGTAGTGATGGACAACTGTGTAGTGATGGAGAACTGTGTAGTGATGGAGTAATGTGTAGTGATGGAGAACTGTGTAGTGATGGAGAACTGTGTAGTGATGGAGAACTGTGTAGTGATGGAGAACTGTGTAGTGATGGAGTACTGTGTAGTGATGGAGTACTGTGTAGTGATGGAGTACTGTGTAGTGATGGAGTAATGTGTAGTGATGGAGTAATGTGTAGTGATGGAGTAGTGATGGAGTACTGTGTAGTGATGGAGTACTGTGTAGTGATAGTGTAGTGATGGAGTACTGTGTAGTGATAGTGTAGAGTGTAGTGATGGAGTACTGTGTAGTGATAGTGTAGAGTGTAGTGATGGAGTACTGTGTAGTGATAGTGTAGAGTGTAGTGATGGTGTACTGTGCAGTGATGGAATACTGTGTAGTGATGGAGAACTGTGTAGTGATGGAGAACTGTGTAGTGATGGAGAACTGTGTAGTGATGGAGAACTGTGTAGTGATGGAGTAATGTGTAGTGATGGAGAACTGTGTAGTGATGGAGAACTGTGTAGTGATGGAGTAATGTGTAGTGATGGAGAACTGTGTAGTGATGGAGAACTGTGTAGTGATGGAGTAATGTGTAGTGATGGAGAACTGTGTAGTGATGGAGAACTGTGTAGTGATGGAGTAATGTGTAGTGATGGAGTAATGTGTAGTGATGGAGAACTGTGTAGTGATGGAGAACTGTGTAGTGATGGAGAACTGTGTAGTGATGGAGAACTGTGTAGTGATGGAGTAATGTGTAGTGATGGAGTACTGTGTAGTGATGGAGTACTGTGTAGTGATGGAGTACTGTGTAGTGATGGAGTACTGTGTAGTGATGGAGTACTGTGTAGTGATAGTGTAGAGTGTAGTGATGGAGTACTGTGTAGTGATAGTGTAGAGTGTAGTGATGGTGTACTGTGTAGTGATAGTGTAGAGTGTAGTGATGGGGAGTACTGTGTAGTGATAGTGTAGAGTGTAGTGATGGAGTACTGTGTAGTGATAGTGTAGAGTGTTGTGATGGAGTACTGTGTAGTGATAGTGTAGAGTGTTGTGATGGAGTACTGTGTAGTGATGGAGTACTGTATAGTGATGGAGTACTGTATAGTGATGGAGTACTGTGTAGTGATAGTGTATAGTGTAGTGATAGTGTATAGTGTAGTGATGGAGTACTGTGTAGTGATGGAGTACTGTGTAGTGATAGTGATGGAGTACTGTGTAGTGATGGAGTACTGTGTAGGGATAGTGTAGAGTGTAGTTATGGAGTACTGTGTAGTGATGGAGAACTGTGTAGTGATGGAGTACTGTGTAGTGATGGAGAACTGTGTAGTGATGGAGAACTGTGTAGTGATGGAGAACTGTGTAGTGATGGAGTACTGGGTAGTGATAGTGTAGAGTGTAGTGATGGAGTACTGTGTAGTGATAGTGTAGAGTGTAGTGATGGAGTACTGTGTAGTGATGGAGTACTGTGTAGTGATGGAGTACTGTGTAGTGATGGAATACTGTGTAGTGATGGAGAACTGTGTAGTGATGGAGAACTGTGTAGTGATGGAGAACTGTGTAGTGATGGAGAACTGTGTAGTGATGGAGAACTGTGTAGTGATGGAGTAATGTGTAGTGATGGAATACTGTGTAGTGATGGAGAACTGTGTAGTGATGGAGAACTGTGTAGTGATGGAGTAATGTGTAGTGATGGAGTAATGTGTAGTGATGGAGAACTGTGTAGTGATGGAGAACTGTGTAGTGATGGAGTAATGTGTAGTGATGGAGAACTGTGTAGTGATGGAGAACTGTGTAGTGATGGAGAACTGTGTAGTGATGGAGAACTGTGTAGTGATGGAGAACTGTGTAGTGATGGAGAACTGTGTAGTGATGGAGTAATGTGTAGTGATGGAGTACTGTGTAGTGATGGAGTACTGTGTAGTGATAGTGTAGAGTGTAGTGATGGAGTACTGTGTAGTGATAGTGTAGAGTGTAGTGATGGAGTACTGTGTAGTGATGGAGTACTGTGTAGTGATAGTGTAGAGTGTAGTGATGGAGTACTGTGTAGTGATAGTGTAGAGTGTAGTGATGGAGTACTGTGTAGTGATAGTGTAGAGTGTAGTGATGGTGTACTGTGTAGTGATAGTGTAGAGTGTAGTGATGGGGAGGACTGTGTAGTGATAGTGTAAAGTGTAGTGATGGAGTACTGTGTAGTGATAGTGTAGAGTGTTGTGATGGAGTACTGTGTAGTGATAGTGTAGAGTGTTGTGATGGAGTACTGTGTAGTGATGGAGTACTGTATAGTGATGGAGTACTGTATAGTGATGGAGTACTGTGTAGTGATAGTGTATAGTGTAGTGTAGTGATGGATGGAGTACTGTGTAGTGATGGAGTACTGTGTAGTGATAGTGTATAGTGTAGTGATGGAGTACTGTGTAGTGATGGAGTACTGTGTAGTGATGGAGTACTGTGTAGTGATGGAGTACTGTGTAGTGATGGAGTACTGTGTAGTGATGGAGAACTGTGTAGTGATGGAGTACTGTGTAGTGATGGAGTACTGGGTGTGATAGTGATAGTGAGAGTACTGTGTAGTGATGGAGTGATGGAGTACTGTGTAGTGAGTGTAGAGTGTAGTGATGGAGTACTGTGTAGTGATAGTGGAGACTGTGTAGTGATGGAGTACTGTGTAGTGATGGAATACTGTGTAGTGATGGAATACTGTGTAGTGATGGAGAACTGTGTAGTGATGGAGAACTGTGTAGTGATGTAATGTGTAGTGATGTGTAGTGATGGAGAACTGTGTAGTGATGGAGAACTGTGTAGTGATGGAGAACTGTGTAGTGATGGAGAACTGTGTAGTGATGTAATGTAGTGATGGAGTACTGTGTAGTGATGGAATACTGTGTAGTGATGGAGAACTGTAGTGTGATGGAGAACTGTGTAGTGATGGAGAACTGTGTAGATGAGTAATGTGTAGTGATGGAGAACTGTGTAGTGATGGAGAACTGTGTAGTGATGGAGTAATGTGTAGTGATGGAGAACTGTAGTGGTGGAGTGATGGAGTTGGAACTGTGTAGTGATGGAGTACTGTGTAGTGATGGAGTACTGTGTAGTGATGGAGTACTGTGTAGTGATGGAGTACTGTGTAGTGATAGTGTAGAGTGTAGTGATGGAGTAATGTGTAGTGATAGTGTAGTGATGGAGTACTGTGTAGTGATGGAGTACTGTGTAGTGATGGAGTACTGTGTAGTGATAGTGTAGAGTGTAGTGATGGAGTACTGTGTAGTGATGGAGTACTTTGTAGTGATGGAGTACTGTGTAGTGATGGAGTACTGTGTAGTGATGGAGTACTGTGTAGTGATAGTGTAGAGTGTAGTGATGGAGTACTGTGTAGTGATGGAGTTGTCCTATTGTTAGTGTTTAGGGGGAGAGAGGAGTGGAAGTGGGACTGATGCTGCTTCATGTTAAACAGGCCTGCTCTGGTGGAGATAGAAGCCCAGTTGTCAGGGGCAGTAGTCAGGGGCAGTAGTCAGGCGCAGTCATCAGGGACAGTCAACAGAGACAGTAGTCAGGCACAGTCAACAGAGACAGTAGTCAGGCACAGTAGTCAGGCACAGTCAACAAAGACAGTAGTCAGGCACAGTCAACAGAGACAGAAGTCAGAGACAGTCAACAGAGACAGTAGTCAGGCACAGTCAACAGAGACAGTAGTCAGGCACAGTCAACAGAGACAGTAGTCAGGCACAGTCAACAGAGACAGTAGTCAGGGACAGTCAACAGAGACAGTAGTCAGGGACAGTCAACAGAGACAGTAGTCAGGCACAGTCAACAAAGACAGTAGTCAGGGACAGTCAACAGAGACAGTAGTCAGGGACAGTCAACAGAGACAGTAGTCAGGCACAGTCAACAGAGACAGTAGTCAGGCACAGTCAACAGAGACAGTAGTCAGGCACAGTAGTCAGGCACAGTCAACAAAGACAGTAGTCAGGCACAGTCAACAAAGACAGTAGTCAGGCACAGTCAACAAAGACAGTAGTCAGGGACAGTCAACAGAGACAGTAGTCAGGCACAGTCAACAAAGACAGTAGTCAGGGACAGTAGTCAGGGTCAGTCAACAGAGACAGTAGTCAGGCACAGTCAACAAAGACAGTAGTCAGGGACAGTAGTCAGGGACAGGAGCTATAGGGCCTCAGAAATACAACAATCATGCATGCTTGTTCCATCAGACTCATTAATAAGCTGACATTTAACTCCTTAAGGCCTCACCGTATGCAGCATATTCGGAAAGTATTCAGACCCCTTGACTTTTTCCACATTTTGTTATGTTACAGCCTTATTCTACAATTGATTAAATTATTTCCCCCCCCCTCATCAATCTACACACAATACCCCATAATGACAAAGCAAAAACAGGTTTGTGGACATTTTCAATATCAAAACGTAAATATGACATTTACATAAGTATTCCGACCCTTTACTCAGTACTTTGTTTAAGCCCTTTTGGCAGCAATTACAGCCTTGAGTCTTCTTGGGTATGATACTACAAGCTTGGCACACCTGTATTTGGGGAATTTAGCCCATTCTTCTCTGAGGATCCTCTCAAGCTCTGTCAGGTTGGATGGGGAGTGTTGGTGCTCAGCTATTTTCAGATCTCTCAGAGATGTTCGATCGGGTTCAAGTCCGGGCTCTGGCTGGATGACTCCAGGACATTCAGAGACTTGTACCAAAGCCACTCCAGCATTGTCTTGGATGTGTGCTTAGGGTTGTTGTCCTGTTGGAAGGTGAACCTTCACCCCAGTCTGAGGTCCTGAGCGCTCTGGATCAGGTTTTCATCAAGGATCTCTCTGTAGTTTGCTCCGTTCATCTTTCCATCGATCCTGAATAGTCTCCCAGGCCCTGCCACTGAAAATTATTCCCACAGCATGATGCTGTCACCACCATGCTTTACCATAGGGACCGTGCCAGGTTTCCTCTTGACATGAGGCTTGGCATTCAGGCCAAAGAGTTCAGTCTTGGTTTCATCAGACCAGAGAATCTTGTTTCACATGGTCTGAGAGTCCTTTAGGTGCCTTTTGGCAAACTCCAAGCTGTCATGTGCCTTTTACTGAGGAGTGGCTTCTGTCTGGCCACTACCATAAAGGCCTGATTGGTGGAGTGTTGCAGAGATGGTTGTCCTTCTGGAAGGTTCTCCCATCTCCACAGAGGAACTCTGGAGCTCTGTCAGAGTGACCATCGGGTTCTTGGTCACCTCCCTGACCAAGGCCCTTCTCCCCTGATTGCTCAGTTTTGCCTGGCGGCCGGCTGTAGGAAGAGTCTTGTTGGTTCTAAACTTCTTTCATTTAAGAATGATGAAGGTCACTGTGCTCTTGGGGACCTTCAAAGCTGCAGAAATGTTTAGTACCCTTCCCCAGATCTGTGCCTCGACACAATCCTTTCTCGGAGCTCTACGGACACTTCCTTCGACCACATGGCTTGGTTGTTGCCCCGAAATGCACTGTCAACTGTGGGACCTTTATATAGACAGGTGAGTGCCTTTCCAAATCATGTCCAATCAATTCATTTTAACACAGGTGGACTCCAATCAATTTGTTGAAACATCTCAAGGATGATCAATGGAAACAGGATCCACCTGAGCTCGACTCTCAAGTAAAGGGTCTGAATACTTGTGTAAATAAGCTATTTCTGTTTTTAATTTTTAATACATTTGCAAACATTTCTAAAAACCTGTTTTTGCTTCGTCATTATGGGGTATTGTGTGTAGATTGATGAGGACTTTTTTTGTTTCATCAATTTAAGAATAAGGCTAACGTTTCAAGTGGTCTGAATACTTTCCGAATGAATTGCATATCAATGCATCTACAGTATGTGCTTGGAGATGTTTTTGTCGTCTGACCAAAAGGAGAAAGGAAGTGTGTGTGTGTGTGTGTGTGTGTGTGTGTGTGTGTGTGTGTGTGTGTGTGTGTGTGTGTGTGTGTGTGTGTGTGTGTGTGTGTGTGTGTGTGTGTGTGTGTGTGTGTGTGTGTGTGTGTGTGTGTGTGTGTGTGTGTGTGTGTGTGTGTGTAACTGCACTGTACCTGTCCTGCAGGGTGTCAGTCGATCAGTCAGAGGAGAGACAACAGGACAGCCCCACCGAGACTCGCACTGCATCTGTACTCAGCAGCAAGGGCTCCACCAGGACCCCCAGGTGTGTGTGAGAGAGAGACGAAGAACACGAGAGAGGGTGTGTGTGTTAGAACTGAAGTACAGTAAATCAAATCAGATGTATTTGATAAAGCTCTTTTTACCCAGCGTAAAACCACAAAGAGAAAACAAGTCAGATTTAGAAGCACATTGGTACCTGGCTCTGTGGGGTGGCCAGTCCTCTTCTGGCTGTATGTATCAAGAGGACAGGTAAAGTGGCTGTCTCTTTCCTTTCTCTTTCACACTGTCTTTCTGTAGTAAAGGGAAGAGTAAAGGGCGGAAGGAGGACGAGAAACTGAGAGATGAGGATGAGAGTAAGCCCCAGCAGGAGGTAGCCACGGTAACAGAGAAGCCATGGATGCTCCCGTATGATGCGGCATTCCACGCCCTGGTTACCGAGGCCACCAAGACCATCCTCCCGCTGCACGTGGAGAGTGAGCAGTACAGCGCCTTAGCCAGGTCAGAAAGACAGTACTTAAATAACCTACAAATAATCAACACACAACCTCAAATGACTAACACACAACTAAGAATAAGGTACCCAAAACTAACACAAAACCCCACTAACAGGCAGTTCCTTTATCATCTGTTGTGGCTGCTGCCGTTCAGCCCCTATCTGCTGTGTGATTGGCTGTTAGGCTGGTGAGTGAGGTGATGGGCGGGGCGGTGGAGGTGGACAGACAGCATGACTTCCTGTGGGAGCTCCACCTCAGTGAGCTGCGCTATGAACTACAGTCCAACATCATCCCCATCGGACAGATACGCAAGGGAACCTACTACCACAGGGCTCTGCTTTATAAGGTGGGTAGTGTACTATCTCTTTCCCCTCTGTCTCTTTATCGCTCTCTCTCTCTTATTCTAGTCCCTAACTCCTCTCTCTCCCCAGGTGTTGGCTGACCGTATAGGTGTGAGTTGTAGCCTGGTGAGGGGGGAGTATAACCGGGTGTGGAATGAGGTCCTCCTCTCAGTTGGGACGCCCCACTACCCAGGGTGCCAGCCCCAGCCTAGAGCTCACCTGGTGGACCTCATACACCAGCCTGGGAGGCTTCTGAGAGCCAATACACCCCAGGCCAAACAATACCAGACTATATGACCACACATTAAAATACACTTTATAACTACACAATACCAGACTATATGACCACACATTAAAATACACTTTATAACTACACAATACCAGACTATATAACCACACATTAAAATACACTTTATAACTACACCATACCAGACTATATAACCACACATTAAAATACACTTTATAACTACATCATACCAGACTATATAACCACACATTAAAATACACTTTATAACTACACAATACCAGACTATATAACCACACATTAAAATACACTTTATAACTACACCATACCAGACTATATAACCACACATTAAAATACACTTTATAACTACATCATACCAGACTATATAACCACATGTTAAAATACACTTTATAACTACACCATACCAGACTATATAACCAGATGTTAAAATACACTTTATAACTACACCATACCAGACTATATAACCACATGTTAAAATACACTTTATAACTACACCATACCAGACTATATAACCACATGTTAAAATACACTTTATAACTACACCATACCAGACTATATAACCAGATGTTAAAATACACTTTATAACTACACCATACCAGACTATATAACCACATGTTAAAATACACTTTATAACTACACCATACCAGACTATATAACCACATGTTAAAATACACTTTATAACTAAACCATTCCAGACTATATAACCACATGTTAAACTACATCATACCAGATTATATAACCACATGTTAAAATACACTTTATAACTAAACCATACCAGACTATATAACCACATACACCATACCCTGGGAGGCTGCTAAGGTCCACCACACAACCCCAAGTTATACAATGCCAGACTGTACTGTACTTTGTAAACAACACTAGACCTTATAAACTGTCTGATTTAGACTGTGCAGCTATCCCATTGAGTTATTTTACCCAGAAGACACTGTTACCATTAAAGTATCGCATGGATTTCTGATTCTCAGCATCTGACGTTAGTAAAGTTGGGTAATGTCTTGTGAACAAAACACAGATGATGTGTGATTATTGGCCAAAATACATTAGAATTTTGTTCTGAATGTTGTGCATTCACCTTTTGACATGGTTCCATAGTGTGGTAGGATGGGGAGTAGCACAAGGTCAGATTGGCCACTGATCAACCAGTCAGTCCCTCTGCAGGCAGGGAGTGCTCATCGGTTGTTTCAACTGAATTCAAAACTATTGAAAAAAATATAGTATAATATAAGTGCATGTAGTCGTAAGGGGTTTGAGGCAAATGGTAATGTGAATGACTCTTTTGAGATATCCCCCCACTGTAACGATTGTCCTCTTCTTCTGACGAGGAGTAAGAGATGTCAGACCAATGCGCAGTGTGGTAAGTGTCCATAATGATACTTTTTTTACATTACAACACTAAACTACAAAATAACAACGTGAAATACCGAAACAAACGAAACAGTCCCGCGTGGCACAAACACTGACACGGAAAATAATCACCCACAACTCAAAAGTGAAACCAGGCTACCTAAGGATGGTTCTCAATCAGGGACAACGATATACAGCTGCCTCTGATTGAGAACCATACCAGGCCAAACACAGAAATCCCAAATCAAAGGAACATAGACAACCCACCCAACTCACGCCCTGACCATACTAAACAAAGACATAACAAAAGAAACAAGGTCAAAACGTGACAGTACCCCCCCTCCAAGGTGCGGCCGCAAAACCTGAACCTGTAGGGGAGGGTCTGGGTGGGTGGGTGTCTGTCCACGGTGGCAGCTCTGGCGCAGGACGTGGACCCCACTCCACCATAGTCTTTCTCCGCCTCTTTAACCGCCTCCGTGGCCTCTTTAGAGCAGCGACCCTCGCCGCCGACCTCGGACTGGGGACCCTAGCAATGGGTCCCGAATGGACGGGAGATTCCGGCAACACCGGACAGACGGGAGACTCTGGCAGCTCAGGACAGATGGGGCGGCTCTGGCAGCTCAGGACAGACGGGGCGGCTCTGGCAGCTCAGGACAGACGGGCAACTCTGGAAGCTCAGGACAGGCGGGAGAATCTGGCAGCTCAGGACAGACGGGCGACTCTGGCAGCTCAGGACAGACGGGAGAATCTGGCAGCTCAGGACAGACGGGCGACTCTGGCAGCTCCTGACAGACGGGAGACTCTGGCAGCTCCTGACAGACGGGAGACTCTGGCAGCTCAGGACAGACGGGAGAATCTGGCAGCTCAGGACAGACGGGCGACTCTGGCAGCTCAGGACAGGCGGGAGCACCTGTAGGGTGGAGACGGAGAGACAGCCTGGTGCGGGCGGCTGCCACCAGAGGGCTGGTGCGTGGAGGTGGCACCGGATGGACTGGACCGTGAAGGTGGCACCGGATGGACTGGACCGTGGAGGTGGCACCGGATGGACTGGTGCGTGAAGGTGGCACCAGATGGACTGGACCGTGGAGGTGGCACCGGATGGACTGGACCGTGGAGGTGGCACCGGATGGAGTGGTGCGTGGAGGTGGCACCGGATGGACCGGTGCGTGGAGGTGGCACCGGATGGAGTGGTGCGTGGAGGTGGCACCGGATGGACCGGTGCGTGGAGGTGGCACCGGATGGACTGGACCTGGCACCGGATGGACTGGACCGTGAAGGTGGCACCGGATGGACTGGACCGTGAAGGTGGCACCGGATGGACTGGTGCGTGGAGGTGGCACCGGATGGAGTGGTGCGTGGAGGTGGCACCGGATGGAGTGGTGCGTGGAGGTGGCACCGGATGGAGTGGTGCGTGGAGGTGGCACCGGATGGACTGGTGCGTGGAGGTGGCACCGGATGGACTGGACCTGGCACCGGATGGACTGGACCGTGAAGGTGGCACCGGATGGACTGGACCGTGAAGGTGGCACCGGATGGACTGGTGCGTGAAGGTGGCACCAGATGGACTGGACCGTAGAGGTGGCACCGGATGGACTGGACGTGAAGGTGGCATCGGATGGACTGGTGCGTGGAGGTGGCATCGGATGGACTGGACCGTGAAGGCGCACTGGAGCTCTCGAGCACCGAGCCTGCCCAACCCTATCTGGCTGAATGAGAGAGAGAGTGCCTGCCAAGTCCATATTATTGCCCAAGACTAGAGTTCCTGCTTTCATCCGTCCTGCCTCCACTAGTTCAGGTATGAGCTATTAGGCTTTATAGAATGGAATTGCATAGTTTGCATCTGGATAAGCTCCTTTATTGTAAGTTAGTATGTTTATTAGATACTATTGTAATATGTCCTATTCATAGTCTTTCTATATTTTTTAAACAAAATCAACAAGTGTTTTTCGTCCTGTTGTGTAAGTGGTTGATGCAGAATAGACCAGTGGAAGTTGCCAAAGAGCCATCTGACAGGCCTACTGTCACATTGTCCCCGGGGACATATTTACTCCAAAGAGCCATCTGACAGGCCTACTGTCACATTGTCCCTGGGGACATATTTACTCCAAAGAGCCATCTGACAGGCCTACTGTCACATTGTCCCTGGGGACATATTTACTCCAAAGAGCCATCTGACAGGCCTACTGTCACATTGTCCCCGGGGACATATTTACTCCAAAGAGCCATCTGACACAGGCCTACTGTCACATTTTCCCTGGGGACATATTTACTCCAAAGAGCCATCTGACACAGGCCTCCTAAGCTGCCAGAGCCGCCCCATTTTTCCTGGAGACACATTTGCTGCAAAGAGCAGAAACCCATTGTGCTCTTAGTAGGCTACAGTGGGGAAATTTAAAGCTAAAAGCAATTCAAAAATAATTTAATTACAAATAAAGTGCAACAAAACTCTCACCAAATTTTGCTTATCAATGTTCGCATGTGTGTGTTTGTGTATTATGGGCTTGCGATCACTGACTCGTTGTGATGCGATGACCGACTGGCAGAAGAAACTGACCTCTAAACAGAACATGGTAACGAGGGAGAAGGGGACAGATGGTGACACGTCTCCTGTCCTCAGCATCAATGACCATGGACTGACAATTCATAACCATCGGTTGGTTCATTGAGTAGGTTTGTATGGACTTTGTTTATAGTCTTCCAGTGTCGAAGATGGGAGCAGTTGGTTAAAGAATGACATACAGTATGGGCTGCATCTCAGTAGTCTACAGTGGCTCCCTCTCCTCACCTTCATTTGCACTGATCTGAAAACATAGGCTAGGTTAAAGCAATATGGTGGAAGCCTCAAAAGACAACATATAGTGTGCCTACCCTGTATGTGTCCTCAGCCTTTCAGCGGTCTCTATCTGAACCATAGTGAAGTGGGGATGTACCAGCATGTTTCCTGCGACCCTCCCCTCTTCAGGTAACCATCTAGCCTCCCTATACCAACTGGTCACACTAAAATCTTCATTTCGACCTTTCTGTAATCCTAACCCGAATATCAGCATTTAGTCTCGATCTCTTTCTAGACCTCCCGCTCTCTCCTCTAGTTCAGAGGTGAAGTGTGACTCGGGCATGGGCTGGCCGGCATTCAAAGAGGCTCATGGGATTTGGGAACACGACTAGAGCCACGTATACATCATCCGTCACCCTGACAACACCCTGGGTAGTGTAGAGACAGAGGTAGTCTATAAACATGTGAGTTGCATTCTGGGTAATTATGCTGAGAGCCAATCAGACTATTGTGTATTGCAGGTGTTAGTGTGTTGGTGTGTTTGTTCTGTCTCCTCTAGTGTGTGTGCATCGTTACAGTGTGACGCCCATCTGGGTCATGTGTTTGAGGATGGACCGGACCCCACAGGAGAGAGGTTCTGCATCAACAGCTTCTCTCTCAACTTCAGGCCCAGAGAACCCGGACCTGGTGACCAGTAGAACCCCCTAGAACCATCGTAAATCACCTAAGCCTGACCAGAACCAACCTTCAAACCCAGAAAACACAAACCCAAGGCCCAATATCTGGATCCCTAACCAGAGATCTCAGCATCAGGAATACTGTTTTATATGTCTGTATCTTTCTGTAACTGATCATAGATGAGCTTGTGACCTATATTTACCTGGCTGTGTGGTCTTCCCAACCATAGCCACAACTACTGTACATTATATAGTGCCTTTGGAAAGTATTCAGACCCCTTGACTTTTTCTGCATTTTGTTACATTACAGCCTTATTCTAAAATGTATTCAATATATTTTTTCCATCATCAGTCTACACACACACACACACACACACACACACACACACACACACACACACACACACACACACACACACACACACACACACACACACACACACACACAATACAATACCCCATAATGGCAAAGCAAACAGTTTTTAGAAATGTTTGCAAATGTATAAAAACATACATTATTTACATAAGTATTCAGACCATTTGCTATGAGACTTGTAATTGACCTCAGGTGCATCCTGTTTCCATTGATCATAATTGAGATGTTTCTACAACTTGGAGTCCACCTGTGGTAAATTCAATTTATTGGACATTATTTGGAAAGGCACACACCTGTCTATATAAGGTCCCGCAGTTAATAGTACATGTCAGAGCAACAACCAAGCCAGCTCTGAGACAGGATTGTGTCAAGGCACAGATCTAGGGAAGGGTACCAATGCATTTCTGCAGCTTTGAAGGTCCCCAGTAACACAGTTGCTTCATCATTCTTAAATGGAAGAAGTTTGTAACCTCCAAGGTTTGCCGCCCAGCCAAACTGAGCAATTGGGAGAGAAGCAACTTGGTCAGGGAGGTGACCAAGAACTCAATGGTCACTCTGACAGAGCTCTAGAGTTCCTCTATTGAGAGGAAGGACAACTGTCTCTGCATCACTCCACCAATCAGGCCTTTATGATAAAGTGGCCAGACGGAAGCCACTCCTCAGTAAAAAAGGCACATGAAAGCCCACTTGGAGTTTGCCAAAAGGCACCTAAAGACTCTCAGACCATTAGAAACCAGATTCCCTGGTCTGATGAAACCAAGATGGAACTATTTGGCCTGAATGCCAAGCTTCACGTTTGGAGGAAACCTGGCGCAATCCCTACGGTGAAGCATGGTGGTGGCAGCATGATGCTGTGGGGATGTTTTTCTGGACAAGTTACTGAATGTCCTGGAGTGGCCCAGCCAGAGCCCGGACTTCAACCCGATCGAACATCTCCGAAGAGACCTGAAAATAGCTGAGCTGCAATGCTCCCCATCCAACCTGAGAGCGTGAGAGGATCTGCAGAGAAGAATGGGAGAAATTCCCCAAATACAGGTGTGCCAAGCTTGTAGCGTCGTACCCAAGAAGACTCGAGGCTGTAAGTGCTACCAAAAGTGCTTTAAGAAAGTACTGAGTAAAGTGTCTGAATACTTATGTAAATGTATTTGTTTTTTGTTCGTAATATATTTGCAATAATTTCAAAACTGTTTTTGCTTCGTCATTATGAGTTGTGTGTAGATTGAGGGAAAAAACAACAACATTTGAATCAATTTTAGAATAAGGCTGTAATGTAACAACATGTGGAAAAAGTCAAAGGTCTGAATTTCCGAAGGCACTGTTTGTTAATGGTCACATTTTGTAATGCTTGTTAAAGGGTTTTCAATCAAGTTCACTGGGAATCTGAGATTTAACTGATAGGTCATTATGAGGTGACGTCACTAAAGCTGCTGTAGGTCCCATGACAGAAAAGTCTGAAATTAGGAAGGAATTCCAATATTGGCTCTAGAACTAAAAGGAAACCCCTGTTGTTGCTCAGCAGGACCAGGTTTGAAGACCATTGATGAATGACTGTTGTATGACCACAACGGGCCGCATATTTAGGGTCTCATTCCTGGGCACTGAACACCAGGGCTTAGTGTCTGCTGTTGTGTACAGTTAGTATGTCTGTGCTAGAATTTAGGGGGTCTACACAGTCTATGCAAACGGAGTCAAATGATGTCCATTTGTGTTGCTCTGTAAGTAGTTCTACGTGGTTAAGTGAGCAGTGTGTCAAGAAGCAGCGCAGTGTGTCAAAAAGCAGCCCAATGTGTCAAGAAGCAGCGCAGGGTGTCAAGAAGCAGCACAGGGTGTCAAGAAGCAGAGCAGGGTGTCAAGAAGCAGAGCAGGGTGTCAAGAAGCAGAGCAGGGTGTCAAGAAGCAGAGCAGCTTGGCAAGGTCAAGTTTCAGAGGACGCATGGCTCTCAACCTTCGCCTCTCCCGAGTCCGTATGGGAGTTGCAGTGATGGGACAAGACGAACTACCAATTAGATCAAATTTGATATCACAAAATTGGGGAGAAAAAAGGGTAAAAAGTAAAGAAAGAGGCACCACAGAGAGAGTAAGGGTTGGACACAAGATATTTATTTATTTAACCAGGTAGGCCAG
The DNA here is from genome assembly GCF_021184085.1 of Oncorhynchus gorbuscha. NCBI lineage: Eukaryota > Metazoa > Chordata > Actinopteri > Salmoniformes > Salmonidae > Oncorhynchus > Oncorhynchus gorbuscha. The sequence continues at coordinate 14,637,087 of NC_060179.1, forward strand.
TTGAGAATAAGTTCTCATTTACAACTGCGACTTGGCCAAGATAAAGCAAAGAAGTGCGACAAAAAACACAGAGTTACACATGGGATAAACAAACGTACGGTCAATAACACAATAGAAAAATATATGTACAGTGTGCGCAAATGTAGAAGATTAGGGAGGTAACGGAATAATTAAGGCCATAGAGGCGAAAATAATTACAATTTAGCATTAACACCGGAGTGATAGATGTGCAGATGATGATGTGCAAGTAGAGATACTGGGGTGCAGAAGAGCAAGAAGATAAATAACAATATGGGGATGAGGTATTTGGGTGGGCTATTTACAGATGGGCTGTGTACAGGTACAGTGATCAGTAAGCTGTTCTGACAGCTGATACTTAAAGTTAGAGGGAGATAAGTCTCCAGCTTCAGTGATTTTTTGCAATTCGTTCCAGTTGTTGGCAGCAGAGAACTGGAAGGAAAGGTGGCCAAAGGAAGTGTTGGCTTTAGGGATGATCAGTAAAATATACCTGCTGGAGCGCCGTGCTATGGGTGGATGTTGCTATGGTGACCAGTGAGCTGAGATAAGGTGGGGCTTTACCAAGCAAGGACTTATAGATGACCTGGAGCCAATGGGTTTGGCGATGCATATGTAGCGGACCAGCCAACGAGATCATACAGGTCGTAGTGGTGGGTAGTATATGGGGCTTTGGTGACAAAACAGATGGCACTGTGATAGACTACATCCAGACTAGACTACACTAGACTACATCCAGAGTGTTGGAGGCTATTTTGTAAATGATATCGCAGAAGTCAAGGATCGGTAGGAAGCCAATTCTAGATTTAATTTTGGATTGGAGATGCTTAATATGAGTCTGGAAGGAGAGTTTACAGTCTAACCAGACACCTAGGTATTTGTAGTTGTCCACATATTCTAAGTCAGAACCGTCCAGAGTAGTGATGCTAGTCGGGCAGGGAGATAGCAATTGGTTGAAGAGTATGCATTTAGTTTTACTATCATTTAAAAGCAGTCGGAGGCCACGGAAGGAGTGTTGTATTCCTCCTGACAGTGCTGTTGTAACTGTGTCAGATTTCTAAGGCCTCCTTGCTCACTTTTTCAGTTCTCCCCATAAATTCTCTATGGGATTGTGGTCATGGCTTTGTGCTGGCCACTCCAATACCTTGACTTTGTTGTCCTTAAGCCATTTTGCCACAACTTTGGAAGTATGCTTGGGGTCATTGTCCATTTGGAAGACCCATTTGCGACCAAGCTTTAACTTCCTGACTGATGTTTTGAGATGTTGCTTCAATATATCCACATAATTTTCCTACCTCATGATGCCATCTATTTTGTGAAGTGCACCAGTCCCTCCTGCAATAAAGCACACCCACAACATGATGCTGCCACCCCAGTGCCTCACGGTTGGGATGGTGTTCTTCGGCTTGCAAGCCTCCTCCTTTTTCCTCCAAACATAACAATGGTCATTATGGCCAAACAGTTGTATTTTTGTTTCATCAGACCAGAGGAAACTTCTCCAAAATGTACGATCTTTGTCCGTCTCTAGCTATCTCTATAAAGGTAAGAGTCCTTTCCTCTCCACCCGGCCGTCTCTAGCTATGTCTAACGGTAAGATTCCTTTCCTCTCCACCCTGCCGTCTCTAGCTATCTCTAACGGTAAGACTCCTTTCCTCTCCACCCTGCCGTCTCTAGCTATCTCTAACGGTAAGATTCCTTTCCTCTCCACCCTGCCGTCTCTAGCTATCTCTAACGGTAAGATTCCTTTCCTCTCCACCCGGCCGTCTCTTCAAGCTATCTCTAACGGTAAGAGTCCTTTCCTCTCCACCCGGCCGTCTCCTCCAGCTATCTCTAACGGTAAGAGTCCTTTCCTCTCCACCCTGCCGTCTCTAGCTATCTCTTAACGGTAAGAGTCCTTTCCTCTCCACCCTGCCGTCTCCTCCAGCTATCTCTATAATAGCTCCGCTTTGTCTTTTTAAAATGGCTGCTGGAACCCACAGGCTTCCCAACATTCCAAAGCTCCAAACTGATTGGCTCTTCATTAAAATATTTGACTATATGCAAATCACAGTTTGGGAACCATCACTGTGGTAGATTTACTTTGTGTTTCAATGGTGAGCCAGAGGAGATTTCATCATATGTTCATGTCCAAATTACATCATTTGAGAATAAGATGCAAAGTTGATCTGAAGACAAAGTTGGAGTCCTTTCCATTTTGAATAATCACTACATTCCCTGTGTAGATAGCAGACCGGTGCTGAACACATTCGTTGGTATCAGACTGGTGCTGAATACATTCGCAGGTATCAGACCGGTGCTGAACACATTCGTAGGTATCAGACCGTTTGTAGGTAGCAGACCGGTACTGAACACATTCGTAGGTATCAGACCGGTGCTGAACACATTCGTAGATAGCAGACCGGTACTGAACACATTCGTAGGTATCAGACCGGTGCTGAACACATTCGTAGGTATCAGACCGGTGCTGAACACATTCGTAGGTAGCAGACCGGTGCTGAACACATTCGTAGGTAGCAGACCGGTGCTGAACACATTCGTAGGTAGCAGACCGGTGCTGAACACATTCGTAGGTAGCAGACCGGTGCTGAACACATTCGTAGGTAGCAGACCTGTGCTGAACACATTCCCTGCGTAGGTAGCAGACCGGTGCTGAACACATTCCCTGCGTAGGTAGCAGACCGGTGCAGAACACATTCCCTGCTAGGTAGCAGACCGGTGCTGAACACATTCCCTGCGTAGGTAGCAGACCGGTGCTGAACACATTCCCTGCGTAGGTAGCAGACCGGTGCTGAACACATTCCCTGCGTAGGTAGCAGACCGGTGCTGAACACTGACATAGTGATTGGAGAGACAGACTATAGATCCTAAACAGTGTTTTACTACCAGAAACGAGGACAGTTCACCATCAACTCCACAAAAATGTCCATTAATTGTAATCTACATAATCATTCAAATTTCCTGTTGCTTAAATTATTATCCTACAGTTATACATATATGAAATTAGAATATTTATTTCCCTTAGTTATGTATATTAAAACAATAATGTTGAAAATATTTGACGCTCTGTTGTAAATTTGTTGCCAGTCTGTGGATAAGGACCATGTGATCAGTGGGTATCCAATTTCAAAAAGTTTGTCCAGCCATTGGTAGTGCCCATCGTGGAACTAAAATTGCAAACTACAGCGATATGATATAGACAATAGACTTCTTCTAGAGTTTGCTTAGTGAGTAGTGGTGACATGAGGACGGATTCTCTGCATTTTATTAGAATGCAGTGCTGCGTTTGTAGTGGGAGGCACGATTGAGACGCAGATTGGTGGAAAAGGCACATACCGACCTGTCAGGCACAGAGGTCAAATGTGGTTTTTTTAAATGGATATTAGGTCGATATTCGTTAGCTCTTAAACAAACGATGCCTTGACTACGGTAATTATATATTCTTGATCAGGGGCGGGTGGAGACCAATCCATGTTTAAAAAATATATATAAAAAAAAATGTTATTTGCATTTCAATCTTCAATACCTTTTAAACAAAGTGTGCCACAACTATGAAAATTATATTAGGCCTATTCTGAATCAGGAGAGGATGGAGCACAATCCACACCTATTTTGTTGATTATTTTTGTTGTCGATTATTTTTTATTTGTAAACGTTTTACTAGGATTTCAAACCTCAAATGTCTTAAACAAGGCTTGCCATGACTATGCAAATTATATTTTCTAAATCAAGGTAGGATTTGTTATCCATCTTCTCATGATTTAGAATATATACTTTTCATAGTCATGGTACACTTTGTTTAAAAACTATTTGTCACGCCCTGGTCGTAGTATTTTGTGTTTTACTTCATGTATTTGGTCAGGCCAGGGTGTGACATGGGTTTTTGTATGTGGTGTGTAGATAGTGGGATTGTAGCTTAGTGGGGTGTTCTAGGTTAGTCTATGGCTGTCTGAAGTGGTTCTCAATCAGAGGCAGGTGTTTATCGTTGTCTCTGATTGGGAACCATATTTAGGCAGCCATATTCTTTGGTTGTATTGTGGGTGATTGTCCTGAGTGTGATGATGTCCTTGTGCTGTGTTAGTTGACACAAGTATAGGCTGTTTTCGGTTTTCGTTTCGTTTATTGTTTTGTTGTGTTTATTCGTGTTTACGTTGTGTGATTAAACATGGATCGCAATATACACGCTGCAGTTTGGTCCGACTCTCCTTCACCACATGAAATCCGTGACACTATTGAAGATAGAAATCTGGAATCTTCATTTTTTTTTTACAATTGAAAAAGGTGTGGATCAATCTCCATTCTCCCTTGATTCAGAAGATACCATTTTCAGTCATAGCATGCTTGGTTCAACAGCTATTGATGAGAGCCACCGAATATCCAGTATACTTTTTTTGTACCTCGGTTCATTGCGTCTTCATAGAGACCAATAAATTCCCCCACCAAAAAAACATCACGTTTACTCTTCATGCAGGGCATGTGGACATGTACTTGCATAACGATCAGTTATATATTCCCTAAACAAGTTCATATAACTGTTACCAATTGTGAATACGCACCACAACTTCTATAGGCTGTAGAAACAGGTAACAACTTTTTATGTCTTTTTCAGTTTTTCACTATTCAGTTTGTATGGTCGGGGTTCTTTGTTTCTGTGTTTGTTCTGAGTTTGTCTAATCTCTCGTTCCCAGATTGCGTGGCAATATGTTGAAGAAGATTCAAAGGGCGACCAAGCGCGAGTTCTGACTGCTCAGCAAAATGACAAATTAAAACGATTTGATTGATTTTTGTGTGTGTTTTCCTATAAATTGTCTACAATATATTCACTATGAACAAATAATTTCTATAAGGGGGGTGTGAGGGGATTCACCCCAAACCCCAGCGTTACATGACCTATGGTAACCCATGTTCTGTCCTCCGCAGTGTTAAATGTCGTGACTGACAGAGGAATGTTACAACTCACATGTTGCAGCCCTGAAGGGTATGGGATTAACATGAGGACTATGCTTTACCTCAGAGGAGAGAAGATGTTGACATACTACAAGCTTCAGCACTTGGTGGTCCTGTTCTGTGAGCTTGTGTGGCTACCGCTTTGCGCTCAGCAGTTGTTGCTCCTGAACGTTTCCACTTCACAATAACAGCACTTACAGTTGAAGGGGCAGCTCTAGCAGGACTGACTTGTTGGAAAGGTGTCCTCCTATGACGGTGCCATGTTGAAAATCACTGAGCTTTACAGTAAGGCCATTTCACTGCTAATGTCTATGTCCTCTATTGTATACACCTGTCAGCAACGGGTGTGGCTGAAATAGCGAATCCACTCATTTGAAGAAGTGTCCACATACTTTTGCATATATAGTTTATTTAGATGCTATTTATAAACGTTTTTTTTAATTACATATCAAATAGCCTAACAATGAGGAGAAAGGGAGTCGGTTTGAGGATAAATCCAGCCACTATTGTTGAGCTGGTTTTATCTGGCTAATAGCCTAAATAAATGAGATGCATTATTCACTGTAAATTCATTTAAAATCAAATCCAACTTAAGAGGCTCCCCTGGTCTCCTGAAGTCCTACTTTTTTTGTGTGCAAATGTTTTTACCATGGCATGTAGGTCCAGGTTGCAGGGCCAACTGTTTTCTATACTGAGTATTGCCAACCCAGACAGTCTTTCCTGAGACATTGTGCATTTTAGTCCGATGTCCATTGCGCTGCCCAGTTTCCCTGATGTTGCTACGGCAATCAAGCTGTTTTTACCTGCCCTGTCACTGTCGCTTCTGCACAGAGATCGTTTTCTTAACTAAAACTCATAAAGAACTTTCTAAGAGGCATTAGGCTCTCGGTCTGATATTCGCTTTTGAACACCTGAATAAGCTCCACTCATTTCACTGGCGCCATCGTAGCCTTGACCACAGCATTTGTTCACCGATATCCTCTTATACGTTCAATCAAAAGTACGCCAAGTCCTGAGGCACTTTTTCAGTCATGTCCTGAAACAAACACTTTGCCTGCTACTTCATCTGGAAATGTAAAAGATGTATGACTGACTTTAGGGAGGGTTACTATCAAAATGATTTACTGAATTTAAAAAATCACATCCGTGGGCCCCCAGAGCTCGTGGGCCTCGTTCCTTGCGGGTGCTGCGGGTGTGTCCAGTACGTCAATGCATGACATCGGTATACAATTTCAAAACTTCGTCCAGCCATTGGTAGCTATGAGACCTTATCAACGGATGTGCATCGTGGAGCTAAAATGAGCCTTCTTTAGAATGGATTCACAACATACAGGCTACAAACATATGAATACAGACAATATACATCTTATACAGTAGGCTGAGTAGCGGTGACATGTAGACGGATTCTCTGGGTTGTATTGGGATGCGCTGCAGAACTGCATCTGTAGAGGGAGGAATGAGAGAGATGCAGATCGGTGGAAAAGGCACCGGTCAGGCAACGAGATAAAATACATTTTATACTGAGGTAAAATTAGTTTTATACGGAATATTCCGTGGATATTCATTTTTCTCTCATAACTAGCTATTGAACCAATCATGCCATGACTATGAAAATGGAATATTCTGAATCGGGGGGGATGCAGAACGATCCTCACCTTTTTTTGGTTGTTGATTTTGATCTTCTCCATTCACCCCTGATTAAGAATATACCATTTCATAGTCATGGCACGCTTTGTTAAAGAGTTAATGACGATTGAAATACGAAATCTTCATTTTTTTATGTAGGCCTATATATAAAAAGGTGTGGATTGTAAAAAGAAATGATTTTTTTTTAAATATCCACCGAATATCCTATATAAAATGTATTTTACATATGTTTATTGGGCCTTCTTGTAGTCAAATACCCCCCAAAAAAAAAAAAAAACATAATTTAACGACCCTGGGTTTATAAGCGCGGGTATCGAATTTGCGGGTGGAGCTTTTGCGGCACAGTCGATAGCGCGCTGGACTTCGGGCTAGAAGGTCGAGGGCCCGAGACCTTCTCCCTGCTGTTTCGTTACAATAATGTTTACTCCGTCTTGCAGGGCATGTGGAAAGGTACTTACATAACAAACACGCAGCCGAAATTCTATAGGCTATAGAAACAGATTTGTATGGACATGTTCATTACTTTTTCTCTAATTGATTTATTTCGTATAGTCAGTGTTTGTTTCTGTGTTCATTCTGAGCTTGTCTCATCTCTCCTTCACAGCCAATATGTTGAGGAAGACTCAAAGGGAGACGGTGCCCGAATTCTGACTGCTCAGCAACATATTTTCTATGACACATTAAATTGGTTGAATTTATTGTGTGTGTGTGTGTTTTCCTATCAATTGTCTACAATGGAGAGGAGAAGGAGAGGAGAGAGAAGGAGAGGATAGTAGAGACAAGGAGATAGAGAATGAGGAGGAGGAGAGTGAAGGAGAGGAGAGGATACGAGAGAGAAGGAGAGGAGGAGAGAGAAAAGGAGAGGACAGCAGCAAATCATTCTGCTTACATTGTTGACTTCTCCCCCACCTCCTCGTGCAGTTGTATAAGGGTGAGATTTACATCTTTGAGGGATGGAGAGGGGAGGGACTAACTGGAAACAAGGGGGAGAAGAGGGGAGGAGTAGAGAAGAGAAGAATGTTGGCGGATATAAGGACCCTCAGCCAGCTCCCACCTTACTCATTTTCCTCCTCACACACAACCCGGAGAGCCGAGCCGTCACACACACAGATCTGTAACCATGAGGCTGAGCATAATGGGAGTTCTGCTGTGCGCTACGCTGGTCGCCTGTGTCAACGTCATGCCTCAGAAAGACTTCAACCTGGAGAAGGTGAGAGAGAAAGAAAGACTGAGAGAACTGATAAAACAAATGAGAAAGGCTACAACAACAAAAAGAGAGCAGGCAAAGAGTTGAGAGAAGAGAGCTGTACAGTACAAGTGCAGAGAGAGAAGAGATTCTGGAGTTGAGGAGGGTCAGAGTAGAGAGAGGACAGTGGATCATCTGCCATGACTATTAAATCAATTTGCATTGTGAGAATGAATGAATAGTGGTTCTTCTTTTTCTTCAAACTATATTCTCTCTCCCCAGATGGCTGGTAAGTGGTGGGCCGTGGGCTTTGCCACCAACGCCAAGTGGTTTATGAACCGTAAGGCTGGTATGAAGATGGGAACTTCCATGATGCTGCCCACTGCCGAAGGTGACCTGGACATCAGCAGCGCCATCCAGAAGTGAGTTTGTGTGTGTCTGTGTGTCCGTGTGTGTGTGTCCATTTCACTCATATTGATGCTGCTTTTTCACTCAGTGCTGATGGCTCTTGCTGGAGGATGACCGACGTGGCCAAGAAGACTGACATACCAGGCCTCTTCACCTTCACCAGCCAGCGTGAGTTCATTCACACACACACACACACACACACACACACACACACACACACACACACACACACACACACACACACACACACACACACACACACACACACACACACACACACACACACACACACACACACACACACAGTCAACATAACTTCATATCTCTTTCTCCCTCTCTCAGGTTGGAATAATGAAAATGACATGTGTGTGGTAGCTGTCCAGTATGATGACTTTGCTCTGATCCACACCATCAAGACCAAACACGGAGTAACTGACGTGGTCAACAAACTCTTCAGTAAGTCTGTCTGGCTGCCTGCATGTCTGAAATTCATTCACACCTTTAGATTCTCATGTTTTGTGTCATTCATCACAGTTTCACTTTGGTCTCTGGTTTTAGCATGGTCATCTTACAGGTGGGTTATGTTAACCTGGCTGTGTTGTGCTAACCTGGTTGTGTTAACCTGGTTGTGTTGTGTTAACATGGTTGTGTTCTGTTAACCTGGTTGTGTTGTGCTAACCTGGTTGTGTTAACCTGGTTGTGTTAACCTGGTTGTGTTGTGTTAACATGGTTGTGTTCTGTTTACCTGGTCGTGTTGTGTTAACCTGGCTGTGTTAACCTGGTTGTGTGTGTTAACCTGGTTGTGTTGTGTTAACCTGGTTGTGTTGTGTTAACCTGGCTGTGTTGTGTTAACCTGGTTGTGTGTGTTAACCTGGTTGTGTGTGTTAACCTGGTTGTGTTGTGTTAACCTGGCTGTGTTTACCTGGTCGGGTTGTGTTAACCTGGTTGTGTTGTGGTTGTAGGTCGCACTCCAGAGGTGAGCGCAGATGTCCAGAAGAAGTTCATGCAGTTCTCTCTCGATACAGGAATCCTCTCTGGGAACATTGTTTTCCTGCCCAACAATGGTACAACACCACACACACACACAGATGTACAATATTATTATGGTGATCAGATGATACATATGAATGTGCTTCCCTGGTAGAAATCATCTCCTCACTATTTTCTCCCTCCTCTCTATTGCAGGTGAATGTGCCGAGGCATAAATGTTCACTCATCTGCTACTCTTCAACTGGCATCTGTCTCCATTTCACATCCAAACTCTTTTCCTGGAAGAAGACTGAAGACTGCATATATTGAGGGATTTATACCACAAATTTGAATAATTTTCAGCCAATTCAATTCAATATGAACAAAATAATAAAAGATGATAAAAAAAGCATATTTCTCAATTGAGTACTGTCTTTTATAGGGGGGAAACGCAAGTCATTTTTTCATGGTTTATGGATTTAAAAATAACCAGAGCTTCAGGTACATCCAAAAATAACAAAGTTAATGCGTTTACCTAACTAACTGCTTCCCAGGCTTTGTCTTTCTTCTGCTTAGAGCAATTCATAACTGAGACAAGAAACACAAATAACATTCTACAGTATAAGCTCTAAGTGTTCTGTTCCACCATTACAGACAGAGGCTCTAAGTGTTCTGTTCCACCATTATAGACAGAGGCTCTAAGTGTTCTGTTCCACCATTATAGACAGAGGCTCTAAGTGTTCTGTTCCACCATTATAGACAGAGGCTCTAAGTGTTCTGTTCCACCATTACAGACAGAGGCTCTAAGTGTTCTGTTCCACCATTATAGACAGAGGCTCTAAGTGTTCTGTTCCACCATTACAGACAGAGGCTCTAAGTGTTCTGTTCCACCATTACAGACAGAGGCTCTAAGTGTTCTGTTCCACCATTATAGACAGAGGCTCTAAGTGTTCTGTTCCACCATTATAGACAGAGGCTCTAAGTGTTCTGTTCCACCATTATAGACAGAGGCTCTAAATGTTCTGTTCCACCATTATAGACAGAGGCTCTAAATGTTCTGTTCCACCATTATAGACAGAGGCTCTAAGTGTTCTGTTCCACCATTATAGACAGAGGCTCTAAGTGTTCTGTTCCACCATTATAGACAGAGGCTCTAAGTGTTCTGTTCCACCATTATAGACAGAGGCTCTAAGTGTTCTGTTCCACCATTATAGACAGAGGCTCTAAGTGTTCTGTTCCACCATTATAGACAGAGGCTCTAAGTGTTCTGTTCCACCATTATAGACAGAGGCTCTAAGTGTTCTGTTCCACCATTATAGACAGAGACTCTAAGTGTTCTGTTCCACCATTATAGACAGAGGCTCTAAGTGTTCTGTTCCACATTATAGACAGAGGCTCTAAGTGTTCTGTTCCACCATTATAGACAGAGGCTCTAAGTGTTCTGTTCCACCATTATAGACAGAGGCTCTAAGTGTTCTGTTCCACCATTATAGACAGAGGCTCTAAGTGTTCTGTTCCACCATTATAGACAGAGGCTCTAAGTGTTCTGTTCCACCATTATAGACAGAGGCTCTAAGTGTTCTGTTCCACTGTTATAGACAGAGGCTCTAAGTGTTCTGTTCCACCATTATAGACAGAGGCTCTAAATGTTCTGTTCCACTGTTATAGACAGAGGCTCTAAATGTTCTGTTCCACTGTTATAGACAGAGGCTCTAAGTGTTTGGTTCCACTATTATAGACAGAGGCTCTAAGTGTTTGGTTCCACTGTTATAGACAGGGGCTCTAAATGTTCTGTTCCACTGTTATAGACAGAGGCTCTAAGTGTTGTGTTTCACTCTTATAGACAGAGGCTCTTCGTGTTTGGTTCCACTGTTATAGACAGAGGCTTTAAGTGTTCTGTTCCACTGTTATAGAAAGAGGCTCTAAGTGTTGCGTTTCACCCTTATAGACAGAGACTCTTAGTGTTTGGTTACAATGTTATAGACAGAGGCTCTTAGCATTCTGTTCCAGCCTTTACAGACAGAGGCTCTAAGTGTTCGGTTCCACCCTTATAGACAGAGGCTCCAACTGTTCTGTTCCACCCTTACAGACAGAGGCTCTAATTGTTGTTTTCCACCATTATAGACAGACTCTCTAAAGTCACGTGTCAAACTCATTCCATTGAGTGCCAAGTGTGTACGGTTTTCACCCCTCCCTTGTACTTGCTTGATGAATTAAGATCACTGATTAGTAAGGAACTCCCCTCACCTGGTTGTCTGGGTCTTAATTGAAAGGAAAAACCAGCAGACACTATGCCCTCCATGGGATGGGTTTGACACTCAAGTGTTCTGTTTCATCGCTATAGACGGTCCTTCTCCATGTTAAAGTCATGTGAGTCGAATACAGGTTAGAATGCTGTCCTACGGCCTCCAGAGTGGCGCAGCGGTCTAAGGCACTGCATCGCAGTCCTTGAGGCATCATTACAGACCTGGGTTCAATCCCAGGCTTTGTCACAGTTGACCACACCCGGGTGACCCATGAGGCGGTGCACAATTGGCCCAGTGTCATCCGGGTTTAGCTGGCCGCTATGTCCCTGTCCCATCGTGCTCTAGTGACTTTTTGTTACGGACCAGTGCACGCTGACTTCTGTCTCCGGTTGTACAGTGTTTCCTCGGACACATTGGTGTGTCAGGCGTCCGGGTTAAGCAAACGGTGTGTCAGGCTTCCGGGTTAAGCAAACGGTGTGTCAGGCTTCCGGGTTAAGCAAACGGTGTGTCAGGCTTCCGGGTTAAGCAAACGGTGTGTCAGGCTTCCGGGTTAAGCAAACGGTGTGTCAAGAAGCAGTGCGGATTGGCAGGGTTGTGTTTCGGAGGACGTATGGCTCTCGACCTTCGCCTCTCCCGAGCCCGTATGGGAGTTGCAACGATTGGCCAAGACTGTAACTACAAATTGGGGAGAAAAGGGGGAGATAAAAAGTTAAATTAAAAACTATTTAAGAATGCTGTGCTACTATACAGTATAGCTTGGCATTACCTAAACCCTCCCTTAACCCGGGTGACACTGGGCCAATTGTGTCCTATTAGGTTGTCATGTTCTCATGTTTAGCATAACAGTTCAGCGATCTATACACGGTGCTGCCATGCGGCCGTTTTTACACTGCTGGCTGATGGATATAATGTGATTACTTGTTCAGTACTTAATGTTCGAAATGCAAACATTTCAGATTGTAAAATACATTGTCGACGCAACAGCATCCTAATCAGCTACGGATATATTTAAAATAATATACAACTGTCTTGTATAGGCTAAATTAAAATTCACAAATTACCTGAACTAACCTGTACCCCCGCACATTGACTCAGTGCCGGTACCCCCTGTATATAGCCTCGTTATTGTTATATAATTTTCTTGTGTTACTTTAAATTTAAAACATGTACTTTGTTTATTTAGTAAATATTTTATTAACTCTACTTCTTGAACTGCATTGTTGGTTAAGGTCTACACCTGTTGTATTCGGCGCATGTGACAAATACAATTTGATTAGATTTGATTGAACCTGTCGGACAAGAGCCGTCCTTGCGTTCTTTACTAGCTTGAATTGTTGCATAAAACCAGCCTATTACTGCCAAATAATACAGTCAGTCCACCTTCAAAACAAAAGCTTACTAGAGGTTATTTCATTATGCAGTGCAGTCTCCTTAGCTATAGGCCTACAACTTATTTAGTTGCTACTCTGCATTCGGGCAAGTAGCAAGTAGCATTCTCATGGCATCCACCAAACCCAGATTCATTCATAGGACTGACAGATGTTGATGCAAGACTCATCACTCCAGAGAACGTGTTTCCACTACTCCAGAGTCCAATGCCATCGATCTTTACATCACTCCAGAGAATGTGTTTCCACTACTCCAGAGTCCAATGGCATCGATCTTTACACCACTCCAGAGAACGTGTTTCCACTACTCCAGAGTCCAATGCCATCGATCTTTACACCACTCCAGAGAACGTGTTTCCACTACTCCAGAGTCCAATGCCATCGATCTTTACACCACTCCAGAGAACTTGTTTCCACTACTCCAGAGTCCAATGGCATCGATCTTTACACCACTCCAGAGAACGTGTTTCCACTACTCCAGAGTCCAATGCCATCGATCTTTACATCACTCCAGCCGATGCTTGGCATTGCGCATGGTGATGTTAGGCTTGTGTGCGGCTGCTCGGTCATAGAAAACTATTTCATGAATCTCCCGACCAACAGTTCTTGTGCTGACGTTGCTTCCAGAGGCAATTTGGAACTCATTAGTGAGTGTTCAAATCAAATCAAATGTTATATGTCACATGCGCCTAATACAACACCTTACAGTGAAATGCTTACTTACAAGCCCTTAACCGACAATGCAGTTTTAATCAAAAATAAGTGAATAATAAAATAGAAATATAACAAATAATTAAGGAGCAACAATAAAATAAACAATAAAATAACAGTAGCGAGGCTAATATACCGGGGGATCCAGTACAGAGTCAATGTGGAGGCTATATACCGGGGGATCCAGTACAGAGTCAATGTGGAGGCTAATATACCGGGGGATCCAGTACAGAGTCAATGTGGAGGCTATATACCGGGGGATCCAGTACAGAGTCAATGTGGAGGCTATATACCGGGGGATCCAGTACAGAGTCAATGTGTGGGGGCACTGGTTAATCGAGGTAATTGAGGTAATATGTACAGTTGAAGTCAGAAGTTTACATACACTTAGGTTGGAATCATTAAAACTCGTTATTCAACAACTCCACTAATTTCTTGTTAACAAACTATAGTTTTGGCAAGTTGGTTAGGCCATCTACTTTGTGCATGACACAAGTCAATGTTCCAACAATTGTTTACAGACAAACTCAGTGCTTCTTTGCTTGACATCATGGGAAAATCAAAAGAAATCAGCCAAGACCTCAAATATTTAGACCTCCACAAGTCTGGTTCATCCTTGGGAGCAATTCCAAACACCTGAAGGTACCACGTTCATCTGTACAAACAATAGTACGCAAGTATAAACACCATGGGACCACGCAGCCGTCATACCGCTCAGGGAGGAGACGCGTTCTGTCTCCTAGAGATGAACATACTTTGGTGCGAAAATTGCAAATCAGTCCCAGAACCACAGCAAAGGATCTTGTGAAGATGCTGGAGGAAACAGGTACAAAGTATCTATATCCACAGTAAAACGAGTCCTATATCGACATAACCTGAAAGACCGCTCAGCAAGGAAGAAGCCACTGCTCCAAAACCGCAATAAAAAACCCAAATACTAATTGAGTATTAGCTTCCAAATACTAATTGAGTATTAGCTTCCAAATACTAATTGAGTGTATGTTTACTTCTGACCCACTGGGAATGTGATGAAAGAAATAAAAGCTGAAATAAATCCTTCTCTCTACTATTATTCTGACATTTCATATTCTTAAAATAAAGTGGTGATCCGAACTGACCTAAAACGGGACATTTTTACAAGGATTAAATGTCAGGAATTGTGAAAAACTAAGTTTAAATGTATTTGGCTAAGGTGTATGTAAACTTCCGACTTCAACTGTACATGTAGGTAGAGGTCAAGTGATTATGCGTGGATAATAAACAGAGAGTAGCAGCAGCATAAAAATGGGGGTGGGGACAATGCAAATAGTCCAGGTAGCCATTTGATTAGCTGTTCAGGAGTCTTATGGCTTTGGGGTAGAAGGTGTTAAGAAGCCTTTTTGATCTAGACTTGGCGCTACGGTACCACTTGCCGTGCGGTAGCAGAGAGAGCAGTCTATGACTAGGGCTGGAGTCATTGCCAATTTTTTGGGCCTTCCTCTGACCGCCTGGTATAGAGGTCCTGGATCGCAGGAAGGTTGGCCCCAGTGATGTACTGGGCTGTACGCACTACCCATTGTAGTGCCTTGCGGTCGGAGGCTGTGCAGTTGCCATAGCAGTCCACAATCATCTCCTTTGTCTTGATCACGTTGAGGGAGAGGTTGTTATCCTGGCACCACATTGCCAGGTATCTGACGTTCTCCCTATAGGCTGTCTTATCGTTGTCAGTGATCAGGCCTACCACTGTTGTGTCGTCTGCAAACTTAAAGAAGGTGTTGGAGTTGTGCTTGGCCATGCAGTCAGGGGTGAACAGGGAGTACAGGAGGGGACTGAGCACGCACCCCTGAGGGGCCCCTGTGTTGAGGATCAGAGTGGCAGATGTGTTGTTAACTACCCTTACCACCTGGGGGCGGCCCGTCAGGAAGTCCAGGATCCAGTTGAAGAGGAAGGTGTTTAGTCCCAGGGTCTTTAGTTGAACACTGAGCTGTAGTTAATGAATAGCATTCCCACGTAGGTGTTCCTTTTGCCCAGGTGGGAAAGGGCAGTGTGGAGTGCAATAGAGATTGCATCATCTGTGAATCAGTGAGGAAGGTATGCAGATTGGAGTGGGACTAGGGTTTCAAGGATTATGGTGTTGATGTGAGCCATGACCAGCCTTTCAAAGCACTTCATGGCTACAGACGTGAGTGCTACGGTCCGTAGTCATTTAGGCAGGTTACCTTGGTGTTCTTGGGCACAGGGACTATGGTGGTCTGCTTTAATATGTTGGTATTACAGACTCGGTCAGGGACAGGTTAAAAATGTCAGTAGAGACACTTGCCAGATGGTCAGCGCATGCCCGGAGCACACATCCTGGTAATCCGTCTGGCACACAGCTGATGCTCTCATGCATGCTTCAGTGTTGCTTGCCTTGAAGCGAGCATAGAAGTTATTTATCTTGTCTGGTAGGCTTGTGTTAATGGACAGCTCGCAGCGGTGCTTCCCTTTGTAGTCTGTAATAGTTTGCAAGCCCTGCCACATCAGACACGCATTTGAGTCGGTGTAGTACAATTCAATCTTAGTCCTGTATTTACGCTTTGCCTGTTTGATGGTTCATCGGAGGGTATAGCCGGATTTCTTATAAGTGTCTGGGTTAGAGTCCTGCTCATTGAAAGCGGCAGCTCTACTCTTTAGCTTGCAACTGATGACAGACAATTTTGACATGCTATGCGCTTCAGCTCTCTGCATTCCCATTCTGTTAGGTTGTGTGGCCTACCACTTCATGGCTGAGCAGGTGTTGCTCCTAGCTCCTAACTTTTCTACTTCACAATAACAGCACTTACGGTTGACCAGGGCAGCTGTAGCAACCCAGAAATTTGACAAACTGACTTATTGGACAGGTGCCATCCTATGACGGTGCCACGTTGAAAGTTACTGAGTTCTTCAGGAAAGCCATTCTACTGCCAATGTTTCTCTATGGAGATTGCATGGCTGTGTGCTCAATTTTATACACCTGTCAGCAACGAGTGGGGCTGAAATAGCAAATCCACTCATTTGAATGGTGTCCACATACTTTTGTATATATAGTGTATTTAGATGCTATTTATAAACGTTTTATAAAAATTACACATCAAATAGCCTAACAATGAGGGGAAAGGAGTCAGTTTGAGGATAAACCCAGCCAATAGTGTTAAACTCAGCTGGTTTTATCTGGCTAATAGCCTAAATAAATGGGATGCATTATTCACTGTAAATTCATTTAAATCAAATCCAATTTAAGAGGCTCCCCTGGTCTCCTGAAGTTCTAATTTTTTGTGTGCAAATGTTTTTACAAAAGCCTGTAGGTCCAGGTTGCAGGGCCAACTGTTTTCTATACTGAGTATTGCCAACCCAGACAGTCTTTCCTGAATAATGCTGTAGATATTGTTATAAGGGAGTGTGAGACTATTGACACATGTAACTGCCAGAGTTTTATTGTTGTTATTAATATAGTTTACAGAGTGCTAAAAGTGCTGCTGTTGCTAGCTAGCATGCCCTTCTGTGATGTAGACGGTTAGCTGAGCTGCCTATCAGTGCTGGTGTTGCATTATGGGAGATGTAGTTTGGCCCTCTAAGGTCTGAATGGGATAGAGGCGATTTCACGTTGTAACTTGTTTATGTTGCAGTGTTTTTGTACATGAGTTGTGTTATTTTGCTACTGTCAACACTGAAAGCACCGAGCAATGTATTGGGGATGAGAGACAGGATATGTGTTTTACCTTTCTTCATGCTCCTGTGTAGAACAACTTGTCAGATGGTGCATTGGAGACTGATGTGTTCCTGTCCTGTCTTTTCACAATACTATTGCAGGTATGGTTCTATTGTCTAAGAATTAAGATGATACATTCTTTGCATTAAGGACTGGTTATTATTTTATAGTATACATTATGGCTTTATGTATGAGTGTGATTGTGTGAGTCCGAGAAAACACAGAGAGAAAGAACAACTTGTCAGATGGTGCATTGGAGACTGATGTGTTCCTGTCCTGTCTTTTCACAATACTATTGCAGATCAACATAAAACCCTAAAAGACAGCCGTGGTGTCGCTCTTCATTTCTTGGTTCTCCTGTGGTGCATAAGAACGTGGTGTCGCTCTTCATTTCTTGGTTCTCCTGTGGTGCATAAGAACGTGGTGTCGCTCTTCATTTCTTGGTTCTCCTGTGGTGCATATAAGACCCGCTACCCGACACCATTCTGTATACTTCTGGCCCTTCTTTGGACATTGTGTTAACAGCCCTCCAGGCAAGCTTCAATGCCATTACAACTCTCCTTCCGTGGCCTCCAATTGCTCTTAAATACAAGTAAAACGAAATGCATGCTCTTCAACCGATCGCTGCCTGCACCTGCCCGCCTGTCCAACATTACTACCCTGGACGGCTCTGACTTAGAATATGTGGACAACTACAAATACCTGGGTCTCTGGTTAGACTGTAAACTCTCCTTCCAGACCCACATCAAACATCTCCAATCCAAAATTCAATCTAGAATTGGCTTCCTATTTCGCAACAAAGCATCCTTCACTCATGCTGCCAAACATACCCTTGTAAAACTGACCATCCTACCAATCTTCGACTTCGGCGATGTCATTTACAAAATAGCCTCCAATACCAAACTCAATAAATTGGATGGAGTCTATCACAGTGCCATCCCTTTTGTCACCAAAGCCCCATATACTACCCACCATTGCGACCTGTAAGCTCTCGTTGGCTAGCCCTCGCTTCATACTCGTCGCCAAACCCACTGGCTCCATGTCATCTACAAGACCCTGCTAGGTAAAGTCCCCCCTTATCTCAGCTCGCGGGTCACCATAGCATCACCCACCTGTAGCACGCGCTCCAGCAGGTATATCGCTCTGGTCACCCAAAACCAATTATTTCTTTGGCCGCCTCTCCTTCCAGTTCTCTGCTGCCAATGACTGGAACGAACTACAAAAATCTCTGAAACTGGAAACACTTATCTACCTCACTAGCTTTAAGCACCAACTGTCAGAGCAGCTCACAGATTACTGCACCTGTACATAGCCCACCTATAATTTAGCCCAAACAACTACCTCTTTCCCTACTGTATTTATTTTATTTATTTTGCTCATTTGCACCCCATTATTTCTTTTTCTACTTTGCACATTCTTCCACTGCAAATCTACCATTCCAGTGTTTAATTGCTATATTGTATTTACTTTGCCACCATGGCATTTTTTTGCCTTTACCTCCCTTATCTCACCTCATTTGCTCACATCGTATATAGACTTGTTTATACTCTATTATTGACTGTATGTTTGTTTTACTCCAGATGTAACTCTGTGTTGTTGTATGTGTCGAACTGCTTTGCTTTATCTTGGCCAGGTCGCAATTGTAAATGAGAACTTGTTCTCAACTTGCCTACCTGGTTAAATAATGGTGAAATCAAAATAAAATACAGATGCACAAAGATATACAGTGGGGCAAAAAAGTATTTAGTCAGCCACCAATTGTGCAAGTTCTCCCACTTAAAAAGATGTGAGAGGCCTGTAATTTTCATCATAGGCACACTTCAGCTATGACAGACAAAATGAGCATTTTTTTTCTCCAGAAAATCACATTGTAGGATTTTTAATGAATTTATTTGCAAATTATGGTGGAAAATAAGTATTTGGTCAATAACAAAAGTTTATCTCAATACTTTGTTATATACCCTTTGTTGGCAATGACAGAGGTCAAACGTTTTCAGTAAGTCTTTCACAAGGTTTTCACACACTGTTGCTGGTATTTTGGCCCATTCCTCCATGCAGATCTCCTCTAGAGCAGTGATGTTTTGGGGCTGTTGCTGGGCAGCACAGACTTTCAACTCCTTCCAAAGATTTTCTATGGGGTTGAGATCTGGAGACTGGCTAGGCCACTCCAGGACCTTGAAATGCTTCTTACGAGCCACTCCTTCGTTGCCCGGGCGGTGTGTTTGGGATCATTGTCATGCTGAAAGACCCAGCCACGTTTCATCTTCAATGCCCTTGCTGATGGAAGGAGGTTTTCACTCAAAATCTCACAATACATGGCCCCATTCATTCTTTCCTTTACACGGATCAGTCATCCTGGTCCCTTTGCAGAAAAACAGCCCCAAAGCATGATGTTTCCACCCCCATGCTTCACAGTAGGTATGGTGTTCTTTGGATGCAACTCAGCATTCTTTGTCCTCCAAACACGACGAGTTGAGTTTTTACCAAGAAGTTCTATTTTGGTTTCATCTGACCATATGACATTCTCCCAATCTTCTTCTGGATCATCTAAATGCTCTCTAGCAAACTTCAGACGGGCCTGGACATGTACTGGCTTAAGCAGGGGGACACGTCTGGCACTGCAGGATTTGAGTCCCTGGCGGCGTAGTGTGTTACTGATGGTAGGCTTTGTTACTTTGGTCCCAGCTCTCTGCAGGTCATTCACTAGGTCCCCCCGTGTGGTTCTGGGATTTTTGCTCACCGTTCTTGTGATCATTTTGACCCCACAGGGTGAGATCTTGCGTGGTGCCCCAGATCGAGGGAGATTATCAGTGGTCTTGTATGTCTTCCATTTCCTAATAATTGCTCCCACAGTTGATTTCTTCAAACCAAGCTGCTTACCTATTGCAGATTCAGTCTTCCCAGCCTGGTGCAGGTCTACAATTTTGTGTCTGGTGTCCTTTGACAGCACTTTGGTCTTGGCCATAGTGGAGTTTGGAGTGTGACTGTTTGAGGTTGTGGACAGGTGTCTTTTATACTGATAACCAGTTCAAACAGGTGCCATTAATACAGGTAACGAGTGGAGGACAGAGGAGCCTCTTAAAGAAGAATTTTCCACCATAATTTGCAAATAAATTCATTAAAAATCCTACAATGTGATTTTCTTGATTTTTTTTCTCTTTTTGTCTGTTATAGTTGAAGTGCACCTATGATGAAAATTACAGGCCTCTCTCATCTTTTTAAGTGGGAGAACTTGCACAATTGGTGGCTGACTAAATACTTTTTGCCCCACTGTATACCACAAATAAGGGTTTGTTGATATTTGAAACCACGCAACTCAAACACTGGTTCACCACACTGGTTCACCACACTGGTTCACCAGAATGAAGTAAATCGCAAACCGCTGTTTTGTTAAGACGTCAAGAACTGTTCTCGGCAGAAGACGATCATCTGTTTGCATCAGCCAATTTATTGGCTGTATTAGTATCCAGACGACCTGCCCCCAGAGCTTCCTATACAGTTCATCTCTTTCTGTAACTTGTTGAGGAGGCAATTAAAGCGAATGAGAGGCTCAATTAAAGATGTTGCAGAACTGTATTATTTCAAGCCCTCCATCCTTCTGCCCAGTTTCCCTGATGTTGCTACGGCAAACAAGCTGTTTTTACCTGCCCTGTAACTTTCGTTTCTGCACAGATCGATTTCTTAACTAAAACTCAGAAAGAACTTTCAAAGAGGCATTAGGCTCTCGGTCTGATATTCGCTTTTGAACACCTGAATAAGCTCCACTCATTTCACTGGCCCATCGTAGCCTTGACGGTCAATCAAAAGTACGCCAAGTCCTGAGGCACTTTTTCAGTCATGTCCTGAAACAAACACTTTGCTTCCTACTTCATCTGGAAATGTAAAAGATGTATGACTGACTTTAGGGATGGTTACTATCAAAATGATTTACTGAATTTAAAAAATCACATCCGTGGGCCCCCAGAGCTCGTGGGCCTCGTTCCTTGCGGGTGCTGCGGGTGTGTCCAGTACGTCAATGCATGACATCGGTATACAATTTCAAAACTTCGTCCAGCCATTGGTAGCTATGAGACCTTATCAACGGCTGTGCATCGTGGAGCTAAAATGAGTCTTCTTTAGAATGGATTCACAACATACAGGCTACAAACATATGAATACAGACAATATACATCTTATACAGTAGGCTGAGTAGCGGTGACATGTAGACGGATTCTCTGGGTTGTATTGGGATGCGCTGCAGAACTGCATCTGTAGAGGGAGGAATGAGAGAGATGCAGATCGGTGGAAAAGGCACCGGTCAGGCAACGAGATAAAATACATTTTATACTGAGGTAAAATTCGTTTTATACGGAATATTCCGTGGATATTCATTTTTTTCTAATAACTAGCTATTGAACCAATCATGCCATGACTATAAAAATGGAATATTCTGAATCGGGGGGGGATGCAGAACGATCCTCGCCTTTTTTTGGATGTTGATTTTGATCTTCTCCATTCACCCCTGATTAAGAATATACAATTTTCATAGTCATGGCACGCTTTGTTAAAGAGTTAATGACGATTGAAATACGAAATCTTCATTTTTTTTAAATTTCGGCCTGTATATAAAACTTTTTTTTATTTTAAATATCCACCGAATATCCTATGTCAAATGTATTTTACATCTGTTTATGGCGCCTTCATGTAGTCAAATAACCCCCCCCCCCCCAAAAAAAAGACAATGTGTCCTCCTTCTTGCAGGGTGTGTGGAAAGTTACTTGCGTAACAATCAGTTATATAAATTGCATAAACAAGTTTATAAAACTGTTACCTAATTTTGAACACGCAGCACAAAATCGATATGCTATAGAAACATATTTGCATGTAATTATATGGACATGCTCATTGCTTTATCTCCAAGTTTATTTAGTTCGTATAGTCAGAGTCTTTGTTTCTTTGGTCGTTCTGAGCTTGTTTCATCTTTTCTTCACAGCCAATATGTTGAGGAAGATTTCAAAGTGCGACCAAGCCCAAGTTCTGACTGCTCAGAAACAGTTATATAACCTCCAGGAGATTATGTACCATTCAGAGTTATATAACCTCCAGGAGATTATGTACCATTCAGTTATATAACCTCCAGGAGATTATGTACCATTCAGTACCATTCAGTTATATAACCTCCAGGAGATTATGTACCATTCAGAGTTATATAACCTCCAGGAGATTATGTACCATTCAGAGTTATATAACCTCCAGGAGATTATGTACCATTCCTAGTTATATAACCTCCAGGAGATTATGTACCATTCAGAGTTATATAACCTCCAGGAGTTATGTACCATTCAGAGTTATATAACCTCCAGGAGATTATGTACCATTCCGAGTTATATAACCTCCAGGAGATTATGTACCATTCGAGTTATATAACCTCCAGGAGATTATGTACCATTCAGAGTTATATAACCTCCAGGAGATTATGTACCATTCAGAGTTATATAACCTCCAGGAGATTATGTACCATTCCGAGTTATATAACCTCCAGGAGATTATGTACCATTCAGAGTTATATAACCTCCAGGAGTTATGTACCATTCAGAGTTATATAACCTCCAGGAGATTATGTACCATTCCGAGTTATATAACCTCCAGGAGATTATGTACCATTCCGAGTTATATAACCTCCAGGAGTTATGTACCATTCAGAGTTATATAACCTCCAGGAGATTATGTACCATTCAGAGTTATATAACCTCCAGGAGATTATGTACCATTCAGAGTTATATAACCTCCAGGAGATTATGTACCATTCAGAGTTATATAACCTCCAGGAGATTATGTACTATTCAGAGTTATATAACCTCCAGGAGATTATGTACCATTCAGAGTTATATAACCTCCAGGAGATTATGTAACCTTCAGACCTCAAAGTAATGTATCCTTCAGGAGGAATCCACCCCAAACCCCAGCGTTACATTACCTATGGTAACCCATGTTCTGTCCTCCGCAGTGTTAAATGTTGTGACTGACAGAGGAATGTTACAACTCACATGTTGCAGCCCTGAAGGGTATGGAATTAACATGAGGACTATGCTTTACCTCACTCTGAGGATACTGTGTGTATATGTGTTGGTGCATTCATGTGTGTGTGTGTCTTCATGCTTACATGTGGATTTCAGGGTGGAGGTTGTTCATACCAGGAATTAGACTGGTCTAAATAGGTAAGTCCTATCATTGTTGGGGAGAGGAGAGAGAAGGAGGATAAAAGGAGCGAAGAGGGGAGAGAGAAGGAGGAGAGGAGAGAGAAGGAGGAGAAAATGAGCGGAGAGGGAAGGCGAGGAGAGGAGAGAGAAGGAGAAGAGAGAGGAGAAAGAAAAGGACAGGCGAGAAAAGGAGAAGAGAGAAAAGGACAGGAGAGAAAAGAACAGGAGAGTGAAGGAGGAGAGAAAAGGAGAGGAGATGAGAGAAAAGGAGCGGAGAGGGAAGGCGAGGAGAGGAGAGAGAAGGAGAAGAGAGAGGAGAAAGAAAAGGACAGGCGAGAAAAGGAGAAGAGAAAAAAGACAGGAGAGAAAAGGACAGGAGAGTGAAGGAGAAGAGAGAAAAGGAGAGGAGAGAAAAGGACAGGAGAGAGAAGGAGGAGAGAAAAGGAGAGGCGATGAGAGAAAAGGACAGGAGAGAAAAGGACAGGAGAGAGAAGGAGAAGAGAGAAAAGGAGAGGAGATGAGAGAAAAGGAGATGAGGAGAGAAGGGGAGGAGAGAGAGAGAAAGGAGAGGAGGAGAGAGAAGGGGAGGAGAGGAGAGAGGAGAAGAGAGAAAAGGAGAGGAGGAGAGAGAAGGGGAGGAGAGGAGAAAGGAGAAGAGAGAAAAGGAGAGGACAGCAGCAAATCATTCTGCTTACATTGTTGACTTCTCCCCACCTCCTCGTGCAGTTGTATAAGGGTGAGATTTACATCTTTGAGGGATGGAGAGGGGAGGGACTAACTGGAAACAAGGGGGAGAAGAGGGGAGGAGTAGAGAAGAAAAGAATGTTGGAGGATATAAGGACCCTCAGTCAGCTCCCACCTTACTCATTTTCCTCCTCACACACAACCCGGAGAGTCGAGCCGTCACACACACAGATCTGTAACCATGAGGCTGAGCATAATGGGAGTTCTGCTGTGCGCTACGCTGGTCGCCTGTGTCAACGTCATGCCTCAGAAAGACTTCAACCTGGAGAAGGTGAGAGAGAAAGAAAGACTGAGAGAACTGATAAAACAAATGAGAAAGGCTACAACAACAAAAAGAGAGCAGGCAAAGAGTTGAGAGAAGAGAGCTGTACAGTACAAGTGCAGAGAGAGAAGAGATTCTGGAGTTGAGGAGGGTCAGAGTAGAGAGAGGACAGTGGATCATCTGCCATGACTATTAAATCAATTTGCATTGTGAGAATGAATGAATAGTGGTTCTTCTTTTTCTTCAAACTATATTCTCTCTCCCCAGATGGCTGGTAAGTGGTGGGCCGTGGGCTTTGCCACCAACGCCAAGTGGTTTATGAACCGTAAGGCTGGTATGAAGATGGGAACTTCCATGATGCTGCCCACTGCCGGAGGTGACCTGGACATCAGCAGCACCAACCAGGAGTGAGTTTGTGTGTGTCTGTGTGTCTGCGTCCATTTCACGCATACTGATGCTGCTCTTTCTCTCAGTGCTGATGGCTCTTGCTGGAGGATGACCCATCTGGCCAAGAAGACTGACATACCAGGCCGCTTCACCTTCACCAGCCAGCGTGAGTTCATTCACACACACACACACACACACACACACACACACACACACACACACACACACACACACACACACACACACACACACACACACACACACACACACACACACACACACACACACACACACACACACACACACACACACACACACAGTCAACATAACTTCATATCTCTTTCTCTCTCTCTCAGGTTGGAATAATGAAAATGACATGCGTGTAGTAGCTGTCCAGTATGATGACTTTGCTCTGATCCACACCATCAAGACCAAACACGGAGTAACTGACGTGGTCAACAAACTCTTCAGTAAGTCTGTCTGGCTGCCTGCATGTCTGAAATTCATTCACACCTTTAGATTCTCATGTTTTGTGCCATTCATCACAATTTCACTTTGGTCTCTGGTTTTAGCATGGTCATGTTACAGGGGGGTTCTGTTAACCTGGTTGTGTTCTGTTAACCTGGTTGTGTTCTGTTAACCTGGTTATGTTCTGTTAACCTGGTTGTGTTCTGTTAACCTGGTAGTGTTCTGTTAACCTGGTTATGTTCTGTTAACCTGGTTGTGTTCTGTTAACCTGGTTGTGTTCTGTTAACCTGGTTATGTTCTGTTAACCTGGTTGTGTTCTGTTAACCTGGTTGTGTTCTGTTAACCTGGTTATGTTCTGTTAACCTGGTTGTGTTCTGTTAACCTGGTTATGTTCTGTTAACTTGGTTGTGTTCTGTTAACCTGGTTATGTTCTGTTAACCTGGTTGTGTTCTGTTAACCTGGTTGTGTTCTGTTAACCTGGTTGTGTTCTGTTAACTTGGTTATGTTCTGTTAACCTGGTTGTGTTCTGTTAACCTGGTTGTGTTCTGTTAACCTGGTTATGTTCTGTTAACCTGGTAGTGTTCTGTTAACCTGCTTGTGTTGTGTTAACCTGGTTGTGTTCTGTTAACCTGGTTGTGTTCTGTTAACCTGGTTGTGTTCTGTTAACCTGGTTATGTTCTGTTAACCTGGTAGTGTTCTGTTAACCTGCTTGTGTTGTGTTAACCTGGTTGTGTTCTGTTAACCTGGTTGTGTTCTGTTAACCTGGTTATGTTCTGTTAACCTGGTAGTGTTCTGTTAACCTGCTTGTGTTGTGTTAACCTGGTTGTGTTCTGTTAACCTGGTTGTGTTCTGTTAACCTGGTAGTGTTCTGTTAACCTGCTTGTGTTGTGTTAACCTGGTAGTGTTCTGTTAACCTGGTTGTGTTGTGTTAACCTGGTCGCGTTGTGTTAACTTGGTCGCGTTGTGTTGACCTGGTTGTGTTAACCTGCTTGTGTTGTGTGAACCTAGTTGTGTTGTGTTTACCTAGCTGTGTGTGTTAACCTGGTCGTGTTGTGTTAACCTGGCTGTGTTAATCTGGTTGTGTGTGTTTACCTGGTTGTGTTGTGTTAACCTGGCTGTGTTAACCTGGTTGTGTTGTGTTAACCTGGCTGTGTTAACCGGGTTGTGTTGTGTTAACCTGGCTGTGTTAACCTGGTTGTGTTGTGTTAACCTGGCTGTGTTAACCTGGTTGTGTTGTGTTAACCTGGTTGTGTTGTGTTAACTTGCTTGTGTTAACCTGGTTTTGTTGTGTTAACTGGGTTTTGTTGTGTTTACCTGGTTGTGTGGGTAACCCAATTGCGTTAACCTGCTTGTGTTAAACATTTTTGTTGTGTTTACCTGGTTGTGTGTGTAAACCTGGTTGTTTTAACCTGGTTCTGTTGGGCAAACCTGGTTTTGTTAACCTGGTAGTGTTTGTTAACCTGGTTGTTTTAATCTAGTTGTGTTAACCTGGTAGTGTTGTGTTTAACCTGGCTAGTGTTGTGTTTTGGTTGTGTGTGTTAACTTGGTCGTGTTGTGTTAACCTGGCTGTGTTAACCTGGTTGTGTGTCTTTACCTGGTTGTGTTTTGTTAACCTGGCTGTGTTAATCTGGTTGTGTGTGTTTACCTGGTTGTGTTGTGTTAACCTGGCTGTGTTAACCTGGTCGTGTTGTGTTAACCTGGTCGTGTTGTGTTAACCTGGCTGTGTTAACCTGGTTGTGTGTGTTTACCTGGTTGTGTTGTGTTAACCTGGCTGTGTTAACCTGGCTGTGTTAACCTGGCTGTGTTAACCTGGTTGTGTTGTGTTAACCTGGCTGTGTTAACCGGGTTGTGTTGTGTTAACCTGGCTGTGTTAACCTGGTTGTGTTGTGTTAACCTGGCTGTGTTAACCTGGTTGTGTTGTGTTAACCTGGTTGTGTTGTGTTAACTTGCTTGTGTTAACCTGGTTTTGTTGTGTTAACTGGGTTTTGTTGTGTTTACCTGGTTGTGTGGGTAACCCAATTGCGTTAACCTGCTTGTGTTAAACATTTTTGTTGTGTTTACCTGGTTGTGTGTGTAAACCTGGTTGTTTTAACCTGGTTCTGTTGGGCAAACCTGGTTTTGTTAACCTGGTAGTGTTTGTTAACCTGGTTGTTTTAATCTAGTTGTGTTAACCTGGTAGTGTTGTGTTAACTTGGTCGTGTTGTGTTAACCTGGCTGTGTTGTGTTTACCTGGTTGTGTGTGTTAACCTGGTCGTGTTGTGTTAACCTGGCTGTGTTAACCTGGTTGTGTGTGTTTACCTGGTTGTGTTTTGTTAACCTGGCTGTGTTAATCTGGTTGTGTGTGTTTACCTGGTTGTGTTGTGTTAACCTGGCTGTGTTAACCTGGTCGTGTTGTGTTAACCTGGTCGTGTTGTGTTAACCTGGCTGTGTTAACCTGGTTGTGTGTGTTTACCTGGTTGTGTTGTGTTAACCTGGCTGTGTTAACCTGGCTGTGTTAAGTCGCTCTGGATAAGAGCGTCTGCTAAACGACTTAAATGTAAATGTATGTAAATGTTAACCTGGTTGTGTGTGTTAACCTGGTTGTGTGTGTTAACCTGGTTGTGTTGTGTTAACCTGGCTGTGTTAACCTGGTTGTGTGTGTTTACCTGGTTGTGTTTTGTTAACCTGGCTGTGTTAATCTGGTTGTGTGTGTTTACCTGGTTGTGTTGTGTTAACCTGGCTGTGTTAACCTGGTCGTGTTGTGTTAACCTGGTCGTGTTGTGTTAACCTGGCTGTGTTAACCTGGTTGTGTGTGTTTACCTGGTTGTGTTGTGTTAACCTGGCTGTGTTAACCTGGCTGTGTTAAGTCGCTCTGGATAAGAGCGTCTGCTAAACGACTTAAATGTAAATGTATGTAAATGTTAACCTGGTTGTGTGTGTTAACCTGGTTGTGTGTGTTAACCTGGTTGTGTTGTGTTAACCTGGCTGTGTTAACCTGGTTGTGTTGTGTTAACCTGGCTGTGTTAACCTGGTTGTGTGTGTTAACCTGGTCGTGTTGTGTTAGTCTGGTCGTGTTAGCCTGGTTGTGTTGTGTTAACCTGGCTGTGTGTGTTAACCTGGTCGTGTTAACCTGGTTGTGTGTGTTAACCTGGTTGTGTGTGTTAACCTGGTTGTGTTGTGTTAACCTGGCTGTGCTAACCTGGTTGTGTTGTGTTAACCTGGCTGTGTTAACCTGGTTGTGTGTGTTAACCTGGTCGTGTTGTGTTAGTCTGGTCGTGTTAGCCTGGTTGTGTTGTGTTAACCTGGCTGTGTGTGTTAACCTGGTCGTGTTAACCTGGTTGTGTGTGTTAACCTGGTTGTGTGTGTTAACCTGGTCGTGTTGTGTTAACCTGGCTGTGTTAACCTGGTTGTGTTGTGTTAACCTGGCTGTGTTAACCTGGTTGTGTTGTGTTAACCTGGCTGTGTTAACCTGCTTGTGTTAAATTTTTGTGTTGTGTGAACCTAGTTGTGTTGTGTTTACCTAGCTGTGTGTGTTAACCTGGTCGTGTTGTGTTAACCTGGCTGTGTTAATCTGGTTGTGTGTGTTTTCCTGGTTGTGTTGTGCTAACCTGGTTGTGTTGTGTTAATCTGGTATTGTTTGTTAACCTGGTTGTGGTAACCTCGTAGTCTTGTGTTAACCTGGTAGTTTTGTGTTAACTGGGTTTTGTTGTGTTTACCTGGTTGTGTGTGTTAACCTGGTCATGTTGTGTTAACCTGGCTGTGTTAACCTGGTTGTGTTGTGTTTACCTGGTTGTGTTGTGTTAACTTGCTTGTGTTAACCTGGTTTTGTTGTGTTAACTGGGTTTTGTTGTGTTTACCTGGTTGTGTGGTTAACCCAATTGTGTTAACCTGCTTGTGTTAAACATTTTTGTTGTGTTTACCTGGTTGTGTGTGTTAACCTGTTTGTCTTAACCTGGTTCTGTTGTGCTAACCTGGTTGTGTTAACCTGGTAGTGTTTGTTAACCTGGTTGTTTTAATCTAGTTGTGTTAACCTGGTAGTGTTGTGTTAACTTGGTCGTGTTGTGTTAACCTGGCTGTGTTGTGTTTACCTGGTTGTGTGTGTTAACCTGGTCGTGTTGTGTTAACCTGGCTGTGTTAACCTGGTTGTGTGTGTTTACCTGGTTGTGTTTTGTTAACCTGGCTGTGTTAATCTGGTTGTGTGTGTTTACCTGGTTGTGTTGTGTTAACCTGGCTGTGTTAACCTGGTAGTGTGTGTTTACCTGGTTGTGTTGTGTTAACCTGGCTGTGTTAACCTGGCTGTGTTAACCTGGCTGTGTTAACCTGGTTGTGTTAACCTGGCTGTGTTAACCGGGTTGTGTTGTGTTAACCTGGCTGTGTTAACCTGGTTGTGTTGTGTTAACCTGGCTGTGTTAACCTGGTTGTGTTGTGTTAACCTGGTTGTGTTGTGTTAACTTGCTTGTGTTAACCTGGTTTTGTTGTGTTAACTGGGTTTTGTTGTGTTTACCTGGTTGTGTGGGTAACCCAATTGCGTTAACCTGCTTGTGTTAAACATTTTTGTTGTGTTTACCTGGTTGTGTGTGTAAACCTGGTTGTTTTAACCTGGTTCTGTTGGGCAAACCTGGTTTTGTTAACCTGGTAGTGTTTGTTAACCTGGTTGTTTTAATCTAGTTGTGTTAACCTGGTAGTGTTGTGTTAACTTGGTCGTGTTGTGTTAACCTGGCTGTGTTGTGTTTACCTGGTTGTGTGTGTTAACCTGGTCGTGTTGTGTTAACCTGGCTGTGTTAACCTGGTTGTGTGTGTTTACCTGGTTGTGTTTTGTTAACCTGGCTGTGTTAATCTGGTTGTGTGTGTTTACCTGGTTGTGTTGTGTTAACCTGGCTGTGTTAACCTGGTCGTGTTGTGTTAACCTGGTCGTGTTGTGTTAACCTGGCTGTGTTAACCTGGTTGTGTGTGTTTACCTGGTTGTGTTGTGTTAACCTGGCTGTGTTAAGTCGCTCTGGATAAGAGCGTCTGCTAAACGACTTAAATGTAAATGTATGTAAATGTTAACCTGGTTGTGTGTGTTAACCTGGTTGTGTGTGTTAACCTGGTTGTGTTGTGTTAACCTGGCTGTGTTAACCTGGTTGTGTTGTGTTAACCTGGCTGTGTTAACTTGGTTGTGTTGTATTAACCTGGATGTGTTAACCTGGCTGTGTTAACCTGGTTGTGTTGTGTTAACCTGGCTGTGTTAACCTGGTTGTGTGTGTTAACCTGGTCGTGTTGTGTTAGTCTGGTCGTGTTAGCCTGGTTGTGTTGTGTTAACCTGGCTGTGTGTGTTAACCTGGTCGTGTTAACCTGGTTGTGTGTGTTAACCTGGTTGTGTGTGTTAACCTGGTTGTGTTGTGTTAACCTGGCTGTGCTAACCTGGTTGTGTGTGTTAACCTGGTTGTGTGTGTTAACCTGGTCGTGTTGTGTTAACCTGGCTGTGTTAACCTGGTTGTGTTGTGTTAACCTGGCTGTGTTAACCTGGTTGTGTGTGTTAACCTGGTCGTGTTGTGTTAACCTGGCTGTGTTAACCTGGTCGTGTTGTGTTAACCTGGTTGTGTTGTGTTAACATGGTTGTGTTCTGTTTACCTGGTCGTGTTGTGTTAACCTGGCTGTGTTAACCTGGTTGTGTGTGTTAACCTAGTCGTGTTGTGTTAACCTGGCTGTGTTAACCTGGTCGTGTTGTGTTAACCTGGTTGTGTTGTGGTTGTAGGTCGCACTCCAGAGGTGAGCGCAGATGTCCAGAAGAAGTTCATGCAGTTCTCTCTGGATACAGGAATCCTCTCTGGGAACATTGTTTTCCTGCCCAACAATGGTACGACACCACACACACACAGATGTACAATATTATTATGGTGATCAGATACATATGAATGTGCTTCCCTGGTAGAAATCATCTCCTCACTCTTTTCTCCCTCCTCTCTATTGCAGGTGAATGTGCCGAGGCATAAATGTTCACTCATCCCATTCTCCCTCTGCTACTCTTCAACTGGCATCTGTCTCCATTTCACATCCAAACTCTTTTCCTGGAAGAAGACTGAAGACTGCAAACCCCAGCCACCCCCTCCCCCGGCAGAACAAACCCCAGCCACCCCCTCCCCCGGCAGAACAAACCCCAGCCACCCCCTCCCCCAGCAGAACAAATCCCTTCACCTTTAATCCCCACTATTCCTATAAACCACTGTACACATTATTTTTTTACTGCAGATTTCTCATTGAAATAAATAATCTTTAAAAACATACACATGATCCCTACTGTCACATTGGTCGGTGTCTGGTTGTGGTGACCTGGGTGGTGTTGATCTGGGTGGTGTTGACCTGGGTGGTGTTGACCTGGGTGGTGTTGACCGGGTTGTGTTTACCTGGTTGTGTTTACCTGGTTGCGACGACCTGGGTGGTGTTGACCTGGGTGGTGTTGACCTGGTTGTGACGACCTGGTTGTGTTAACCTGGTTGAGGTCTTCATATTCGGAGTGAAGTGTGAGAGGAAACAATGTAAGTAGAGGCAGCAATATCAAACAGGCTTTTGTTGCTTTCAGGAAAACGGTGTCGGAGCTATAGAAAGAGGAATTCTGAGTTGGATGACCATTCTAAATTATTTTTCAGTGGGAGCTCGTTTTTTTCCGAGTTCCCAGTTGTCCTGAACGCCGCATGAGGGAAGGAGGTTGGGTTGAGTCATCATTAAAATGACAGGGTGCAGGTGTGTGGTGGCTGGAGAGTGAGAGAGTAAATGTGGTGTACTCGGCCCTCTACTGGTAGAAGCAGAGAATGACACGAATAACACAGCAATTGTCAGGCTATTGCTTCAGTTACAAGAATATATACAGTATGTTTTTATTAAAATTCAGTTGACAAAATATTAAAATTATATATTGAGTGATTTATATCACAAATTCGAATTATTTTCAGCCAATTCAAATCTATATATTTCAATATTAAAAACAAAATAAACAACGCATAGTAAAAAGTATAACCATTTTCAAGGCTCATGGATTTAAAAATAACCAGAGCTTCAGCTACATGCAAAAATAACAAAGTTAATGCGTTTACCTAACTAACTGCTTCCCAGGCTTTGTCTTTCTTCTGCTTAGAGCAATTTATAACTGAGACAAGAAACACAAATAACATTCTACAGTATAAGCTCTAAGTGTTCTGTTCCACCATTACAGACAGAGGCTCTAAGTGTTCTGTTCCACCATTATAGACAGAGGCTCTAAGTGTTCTGTTCCACTGTTATAGACAGAGGCTCTAAGTGTTCTGTTCCACCATTATAGACAGAGGCTCTAAGTGTTCTGTTCCACCATTATAGACAGAGGCTCTAAGTGTTCTGTTCCACCATTATAGACAGAGGCTCTAAGTGTTCTGTTCCACCATCACAGAGGCTCTAAGTGTTCTGTTCCACCATCACAGAGGCTCTAAGTGTTCTGTTCCACCACCACAGAGGCTCTAAGTGTTCTGTTCCACCATCACAGAGGCTCTAAGTGTTCTGTTCCACCACCACAGAGGCTCTAAGTGTTCTGTTCCACCATCACAGAGGCTCTAAGTGTTCTGTTCCACCACCACAGAGGCTCTAAGTGTTCTGTTCCACCATCACAGAGGCTCTAAGTGTTCTGTTCCACCACCACAGAGGCTCTAGGTGTTCTGTTCCACCATCAGAGGCTCTAAGTGTTCTGTTCCACCATCAGAGGCCTACCCTGATAATATGCTCATTGGCTGGAGGGCACATTCATTGAGAAGGTACGGAAAGAGTCTCTCAGTGAAAGTGTGTGTAATAGTGTATAAATGTGTGTTATTATCAGGGTCAGAGAATGACAGCATCCCTCTGTCCCAGTCCAGCTGCACTCTGATCCTCTGCGGTTTCTTTCTCAATCTGAGCTGGATGTCTGGCCTCGGAGGGGACTCTACTTTATATCGAATATCACCATCAACATCATAACCATAAGCATCACAGGGGCGTACACACCAAAGGCTTAAACACCAGAATCCACTTTCTACTTTTGCCTTCCTCTGGACAGACTCTGCTATCACACCCAGGGCTGTATTAAACCCTACCTCAACGTCCCAGCTGTGTGTCCCGGAGGTAAAGCCCTCAGAGCCCAAGACTATTTCATAGTAATTAAACCTCTCTGGGTTTTCAGGAAGCTGCTGTCTCTCTTTATTGTATATGGCACTGGTCAGGTTCTCAGACAGGATGAGATTTGGGTTGGCAATGTTGGGGTCCAGAATCACAGGATCAGAGGACAGAGAACAGAGATACCGTGTTGGGTTGGGTTGGCAATGTTGGGGTCCAGAATCACAGGATCAGAGGAGGGAGATCAGAGATACAGTGTTGGGTTGGGTTGGCAGTGTTGGGGTCCAGAATCACAGGATCAGAGGACAGAGAACAGAGATACAGTGTTGGGTTGGGTTGGCAATGTTGGGGTCCAGAATCACAGAATCTGAGGACAGAGAACAGAGATACAGTGTTGGGTTGGGTTGGCAATGTTGGGGTCCAGAATCACAGAATCTGAGGACAGAGAACAGAGATACAGTGTTGGGTTGGGTTGGCAATGTTGGGGTCCAGAATCACAGAATCTGAGGACAGAGAACAGAGATACAGTGTTGGGTTGGGTTGGCAATGTTGGGGTCCAGAATCACAGAATCTGAGGACAGAGAACAGAGATACAGTGTTGGGTTGGGTTGGCAATGTTGGGGTCCAGAATCACAGAATCTGAGGACAGAGAACAGAGATACAGTGTTGGGTTGGGTTGGCAATGTTGGGGTCCAGAATCACAGAATCTGAGGACAGAGAACAGAGATACAGTGTTGGGTTGGGTTGGCAATGTTGGGGTCCAGAATCACAGAATCTGAGGACAGAGAACAGAGATACAGTGTTGGGTTGGGTTGGCAATGTTGGGGTCCAGAATCACAGAATCTGAGGACAGAGAACAGAGATACAGTGTTGGGTTGGGTTGGCAATGTTGGGGTCCAGAATCACAGAATCTGAGGACAGAGAACAGAGATACAGTGTTGGGTTGGGTTGGCAATGTTGGGGTCCAGAATCACAGAATCTGAGGACAGAGAACAGAGATACAGTGTTGGGTTGAGTTGGCAGTGTTGGGGTCCAGAATCACAGAATCTGAGGACAGAGAACAGAGATACAGTGTTGGGTTGGGTTGGCAGTGTTGGGGTCCAGAATCACAGAATCTGAGGACAGAGAACAGAGATACAGTGTTGGGTTGGGTTGGCAGTGTTGGGGTCCAGAATCACAGAATCTGAGGACAGAGAACAGAGATAGGGTATTATTTTATGTTATTGTTTGTTGATTGATGATTGTTGTTTGTTGTTGTTGATGATGAAGTGCGCTCTCTAATCCCCGAGCTACATGTGTGGACTTCTTAGCAACAAGGTGTTTAGCATTTGTAATGTAATGTGAAGATAATGAGAGATGACAAACTGTTGTGCAGAAAAGGTTATTGTTTTGGCTAAGTAGGTAATAGTATTAGTTTAATTTGCAGTGTTCAGCGATCTAGAAGAACTGTCATGCTCACTGTATTTCACAATTCCCTGCATCTCCTCCCAGACTCTGAACTGCAGGTTTCCCAGGTGTTTGGCCACGTCTATGAGTGCTCCTGAGACCAGCTGTGGATCCGGCAGTGTGCACTGGGTTCTGGAAGAACATTCAGGAGTCAGTGTTGCTGTAGGGTTGGGTTCAGAACCACAGAGAAGAGAAAGATAGGAGGCAGATCACTTACCTTATCCCTGTGACCTTATAGTTCTGAAGAAAAACAGAAGACAAGATTCAATTAAACAATCAATATTTATCAGTCAACCAATACACATACCAACACATCACGTCAATTTAGAGAGAGCAGTGCTGACCTTCAGGAATGAGATGTCTTCAGCTCTCAGCTCCTCCTCTAAGGCTCTGATTGTGTCTGAAAGTGATGATATCTCTCTGCTCATCTCCTCAATCTTCTCCTTCATCACCTGACTCTTCTGCTCCTCTTCCTCCCACAGAACAGCTATCCTCACCTCCTCTTCCTCTCGTAGAAACTGGTGGAGCTTCTCAAATTCCT
Organism: Oncorhynchus gorbuscha; assembly: GCF_021184085.1. NCBI lineage: Eukaryota > Metazoa > Chordata > Actinopteri > Salmoniformes > Salmonidae > Oncorhynchus > Oncorhynchus gorbuscha. The sequence continues at coordinate 14,672,407 of NC_060179.1, forward strand.
TTCTCATCTGTATCTCTGTGCTCTGGGCCTTGTTCTGGAGACAGTGAGAGGAATGGTAGTAAACTATAGGCATAAACACTGGATCATACATATTCTGCACAACGCTATCGAGTCATTATCCTTACTTTAATATGCTTTGCTGTGTCATCACAGATTTCCTTAACTTCCTTCAAGCCCTTCAGCTTCTTCTGTAAAGGGCTTCAGGACCGTCTGGAGTTCCTCCTGGCATAAGCAGACGTTGAGTGAATATGAGAGAGAAATAGATGGAGGAGTCAAAGTGTATTAACAAAGGGGAATTTTTAGGAACATGATGTGAAATCAGGTTAGAATGCTGTGCAACTATAGTTCTTCATTGTCACTTAATATGCAGACAATGGCCGCTGTTTAATATTGCTGTCGTTTTAGTTTTTCTGTGTGTTTCTATTACTATTTGTATTCTACTGTACCCTGTGGTCCTGTGCAGCTTCGTCTATGGGGGCAGCAGTCATGTTTTTTGTGGGTTTTTGAGGTCTGACACACAACACAGATGGGCTGTTTATCATCCAGACAGAAGAGCTTGAGTTTCTCGTTGTGCAGATTGCAGTGCTCCTCAGACTCCCCTGAATCTCTCCGCCTCCTCTCCTGTAAGAAGGCCTCACACAGGTTCTTTAAGACCAGGTTACAGGGAGGATCTGCCCTTGACATTCCCTTTCTGCCTTCCCCCTGCAGTATTCCTGCAGACAGGCTTTACAGAAGCTGTGACTACATGACAGGATGACAGGATCCTTGAAGATGTCACAGCACAGGATAGATCGTCCTCTTGGAGAGATAATCTGGAAGCCATTTTGTTCTTGTGACAATCCCTCCTCTGGAATGACCGAGCCTTGTACAAAAGTTAACTTTCACTTGTTGACGCCCTGTACGCACAGCTCACAAAGTAAATAATAATTTCACCACTAAATTGCAATCTCAAAACAGACACAGCCCATGATTAAGCCCCTCGCCTTTACTGTGTCTGTGCCACAAGAGCTAACACAAATCTTCTGTAGGTTACATGGTATACAAAACACACCTGACAATGGGAGGAGAGGAGGGATTCTATAGGGTTGTGTCATCATTAGAATGACAGGGTGATTGGATGCTGTAATCTGTCCTCTACTCGTGGCTGTAGAGACATTTCAAAGTAAAACTCAGAAGTATTCCATAGGAGGGTTTTATTCACGTTACTTTATAAACATAGAAAGCATGAACAACGAGGGTAAAGAGAAGGAGTACAATGTTCTGCAGCCATTTTGTTTATATGAATAACAGCCATTTGTGCAGTTCATTGTGATACTCACTAAACAGAGGGATGGAAGTAAAACCTTTGTAGCCCACTTAACAATAGTTTTTTTTAACTAAATGAAACTAACATGAAATCTATTTGGTACAAAATATAAAATAATACAGTGTGACACTGAAACATTGTAGACATTGATCCCAGTGCTGGACTTAGACAATGTGTGATCCCAGTGCTGGACTTAGACAATGTGTGATCCCAGTGCTGGACTTAGACAATGTGTGATCCCAGTGCTGGACTTAGACAATGTGTGATCCCAGTGCTGGACTTAGACAATGTGTGATCCCAGTGCTGGATTTAGACAATGTGTGATCCCAGTGCTGGACTTAGACAATGTGTGATCCCAGTGCTGGACTTAGACAATGTGTGATCCCAGTGCTGGACTTAGACAATGTGTGATCCCAGTGCTGGACTGCTGGAGACAATGTGTGATCCCAGTGCTGGACTTAGACAATGTGTGATCCCAGTGCTGGACTTAGACAATGTGTGATCCCAGTGCTGGACTTATGTGTGATCCCAGTGCTGGACTTGACTTAGACAATGTGTGATCCCAGTGCTGGACAATGTGTGATCCCAGTGCTGGACTTAGACAATGTGTGATCCCAGTGCTGGACTTAGACAATGTGTGATCCCAGTGCTGGACTTAGACAATGTGTGATCCCAGTGCTGGACTTAGACAATGTGTGATCCCAGTGCTGGACTTAGACATACAGGCAACAAGCATCATTCACATGATGATGATGCGTCTGTATTTTAATGAGAACTTCAGCTTCCTGTCTCTCTGTGGCTCAGTCTTCATCCCAACACCACGGGTGACGTATCAAACATATATTTCTTCATCTGAAACAATATATAAAGAATATATATGAACAGATCCACTCTATTATCATCACATACAATATATTGACAATATCTCCCACTCAGTGTGTGTGTGTGTGCATGTGTGTGTGTGTCTCGCCTGTCTCTGCTTCCTCCTGGTCTGCATTTCCTGCTGCTGCTTTAGCCGCACCTCCTCCAGACTCAGACTCCCACCTGCATACACACACACACACACACACACACACACACACACACACACACACACACACACACACACACACACACACACACACACACACACACACACACACACACACACACACACACACAATTTTACGGAATCCACCCGTCTCATATAAACTAAAACAAATAGTTGTACCATGGTGCGCCCTTGTGGCTATAAACAGAACTACAGCAGATAAATCTACCTACAGAGACACAGTAATGTCTCCAGACAGTGCTCCACAAGGGAGAGTATGCTGGTGTTCTCCAGACAGTGCTCCACAAGGGAGAGTATGCTGGTGTTCTCCAGACAGTGCTCCACAAGGGAGAGTATGCTGGTGTTCTCCAGACAGTGCTCCACAAGGGAGATTATGCTGGTGTTCTCCAGACAGTGCTCCACAAGGGAGAGTATGCTGGTGTTCTCCAGACAGGGCTCCACAAGGGAGAGTATGCTGGTATCTACCGACAGAGACACAGTAATGTCTCCAGACAGTGCTCTACAAGGGAGAGTATGCTGGTATCTACCGACAGAGACACAGTAATGTCTCCAGACAGTGCTCCACAAGGGAGAGTATGCTGGTATCTACCGACAGAGACACAGTAATGTCTCCAGACAGTGCTCTACAAGGGAGAGTATGCTGGTATCTACCGACAGAGACACAGTAATGTCTCTAGACAGTGCTCCACAAGGGAGAGTATGCTGGTGTTCTCCAGACAGTGCTCCACAAGGGAGAGTATGCTGATGTTCTCCAGACAGGGCTCCACAAGGGAGAGTATGCTGGTGTTCTCCAGACAGTGCTCCACAAGGGAGAGTATGCTGGTGTTCTCCAGACAGGGCTCCACAAGGGAGAGTATGCTGGTATCTACCGACAGAGACACAGTAATGTCTCCAGACAGTGCTCCACAAGGGAGAGTATGCTGGTATCGACTGACAGAGACACAGTAATGTCTCCAGACAGTGCTCTACAAGGGAGAGTATGCTGGTATCTACCGACAGAGACACAGTAATGTCTCCAGACAGTGCTCCACAAGGGAGAGTATGCTGGTATCTACCGACAGAGACACAGTAATGTCTCCAGACAGTGCTCTACAAGGGAGAGTATGCTGGTATCGAGGAAGGAACGAATCTCCGACAGAGACACAGTAATGTCTCTAGACAGTGCTCCACAAGGGAGAGTATGCTGGTATCTACTGACAGAGACACAGTAATGTCTCCAGACAGTGCTCGACAAGGGAGAGTATGCTGGTGTTCTCCAGACAGTGCTCCACAAGGGAGAGTATGCTGGTGTTCTCCAGACAGTGCTCCACAAGGGAGAGCTGGGATATGCTGGTGTTCTCCAGACAGTGCTCCACAAAAGCTCCCTGGGGGAGAGTGACAGAATAAGAGCTGGTGTTCTCCAGACAGTGCTCCACTGAAGGGAGAGTATGCTGGTGTTCTCCAGACAGTGCTCCACAAGGGAGAGTATGCAAGATGGTGTTCTCCAGACAGTGCTCCACAAGAACCCGGGAGAGTCCATGCTGGTGTTCTCCAGACAGTGCTCCACATTGGGAAGGGAGAGTATGCTGGTGTTCTCCAGACAGTGCTCCACAAGGGAGAGTATGCTGGTGTTCTCCAGACAGTGCTCCACAAGGGAGAGTATGCTGGTGTTCTCCAGACAGTGCTCCACAAGGGAGAGTATGCTGGTGTTCTCCAGACAGTGCTCCACAAGGGAGAGTATGCTGGTATCTACCGACAGAGACACAGTAATGTCTCCAGACAGTGCTCCACAAGGGAGAGTATGCTGGTATCTACCGACAGAGACACAGTAATGTCTCCAGACAGTGCTCTACAAGGGAGAGTATGCTGTTATCTACCGACAGAGACACAGTAATGTCTCTAGACAGTGCTCCACAAGGGAGAGTATGCTGGTATCTACCAACAGAGACACAGTAATGTCTCCAGACAGTGCTCCACAAGGGAGAGTATGCTGGTATCTACCGACAGAGACACAGTAATGTCTCCAGACAGTGCTCCACAAGGGAGAGTATGCTGGTATCTACCAACAGAGACACAGTAATGTCTCTAGACAGTGCTTCACAAGGGAGAGTATGCTGGTATCTACCGACAGAGACACAGTAATGTCTCCAGACAGTGCTTCACAAGGGAGAGTATGCTGGGGTTCTCCAGACAGTGCTCCACAAGGGAGAGTATGCTGGGGTTCTCCAGACAGTGCTCCACAAGGGAGATTATGCTGGTTGCTGTGAAACATGTTAGAGCATGTCATTCTAATCCCATTAGACTCATTATTAACATTTAACTCTTCAAGGACTCACCTTGTTTATCACTGCATCTACAGTATGTGCTTGGAGTGTGTGTGTGTGTGTGTGTGTGTGTGTGTGTGTGTGTGTGTGTGTGTGTGTGTGTGTGTGTGTGTGTGTGTGTGTGTGTGTGTGTGTGTGTGTGTGTGTGTGTGTGTGTGTGTGTGTGTGTGTGTGTGTGTGTGTGTGTGTGTGTGTGTGTGTGTGTGTGTGTGTGTGTGTGTGTGTGTGTGTGTGTGTGTCACCTAGCTACAGATTGTAACTCCCCAAAACTGAACCATTATATTAGTAGTTACAGGTGTGGCTATACAAGGCGTAGGCAGAGATTTTTCAACAAACCTGGTTCTGGCAATAATACCTTCAACCTCAATTTGTGGAAACAGGAGTCTCATAAAATGTCCGTGTCCGTTTGAATTTAGAAAATGCTCAGTTATTAAAATAAATAAAGGTTTTGCTCCATGAAGCAATCCAACAATGTGTACCCCGCCATCTTGTCTATTTCAAGTCTTCTCTCATTGATGGAGACAGGTGTCTGTCATCGTGGACCCATCTGTCTCAATCAAAGATTTGAAAAATATATTCACATGTCAGTCATTTAGCAGATGCTGTTGTCCAGATTGATTTACAGGAGCAATTAGGGTTAAGCGTCTTGCTCGAGGGCACGTGGACAGATTTTCAAAACAGCAACCTTTGTGTTACTGTCTCAACACGCTTTACCGCTTGGCTACCTGCTGCCCCAGTGGTGCCACACACATTGTTCAATTACTTCAAGGTGCAAAACATTTAGATTTCTTTTTATAACAGAGCATTTTCTAAATTCAAACAAACCCTCTGCAGCTAGACACAGATATTTTACGAGACTCCTGTTTCCACGAATCGAGCATGAAGATAGTATCGCCTATACCAGGTTAGTTTAAAAATATCTGGCGATGTTTTGTATAGCCACAACTGTAACTACCAGTATAAATGTGAATTTGTGGGGTTAAATCACATTATCTGGTGTTACAATCTGTAGCCATGTCTCACCAACACTGCTGGGGTCAATGGAGACATAGAGCGTGGCTCTGCTCAGCCTCAGATCCTCCAAAGCTGCCAGCTCTGCCTCCGCCTCTGCACACCAATCAGAGACACACACTCCCTTAATCAACCAATTAAAACACACACACCCCTCCCTCCCCCCAATCAACAAATTAACACGGCAATTCATTTTAGGGCTTCCCCCTCTAGGCTGATCCTAGATGAGGATGATGATGGTGTGGAGGAACAGGAGGAAGAGGATGATAATGATGATGACAAGCACATTCATCCCAGTGTCACAAAACACAGTCAAAGACAAAGGACTCACTTTGCTGGATCTCTATTCTTTTCTTGGGGTTAGGAGGGATGACCGTGAAAGCTTTGTGACTGAAACCGACAAACAGAAATTCATTCAATAAAATGTCATGCCAATGTGACAAGCCAGTCTGGCAGTTCACATCAAATTGGACAGGCTTTCAGCTAAGCTACTCTGAAATTCAAATGCCAAACGTCTAAGTGACAGTTTGTAACATGTAATAAAGGGCCTAACAGGATCTGGTGAGGGTACAGAGCTTGACACAACACCTGCGTGCCAGCTGGTGGTAGGTAGGATTATACAACCAGCAGCAGGTGGCTTGGTGCTGAAGACTGAGCTATTTCCAGCTACCAGCTAGCTGTATACAACACACCACACACCTGCAAATAATAATAATAATAATAATATATGCCATTTAGCAGACGCTTTTATCCAAAGCGACTTACAGTCATGTGTGCATACATTCTAACCATACAGATAGGGCTAGAGTATACTGAGGTAGGTTATAGGAGTCCTCTAATAGGACACGAGTGACCAAGCCTTCTGGAGAGCGACTGGGTGTGCAGGCTTTCATTCCAACCTTGCTATAGAGTAACACAACTGGTTCAGCTAATCAAAGGTCCCAGCTGAGAATCCAGTGTGTCGGACCAGGGCTGGAGCCTGGAGTAGCCTATAAGTATTCAAACCCAGCAACACTCCAGGACCAGGGTTGACTACCCATAGGGCCTTCTTGGAGAGGACAAGTACTTCAGCTGTCCCTCTCACCTCTGAATTGCATAGTGCGCCCTGGGTCTCGAAGTCCGTTCCTCTTCCTGCCTCGCCTGAGATGCTTCTTTAGACTTGGAAGAAGTTACAGTTGATTTTGGAGACGTGGCTGTTGGTTTTTGACAGAGCACAGCTGATTTCGAAGAGGAGAGTGTTGATTTGGGAGCGGTGGAGGTTGATCTCGCTCTCCTATCGCACCTGGGAGCGCACAGCTTGACCTGCTGCTGGGTCTTCGTGGTCTCGCATCGGTCGCTATGGATACATCTGGGACAGCTCGACGCCCGCGGTTTGCGAGGAGCTGTGACTTTGTGTTGAGTTGTCAATGCTGGTTTCGTTTCAACCGGTTTTGTTTTCACTTCGACGACTCTTGTTTTCGTTTCAATAACAGGCTTTTGCTTGATAACCCTTGTGGTCGGCATTTTATCAATAACAAATATATAGGCTAGGTCAAGGCTCCAAATAAATTCCTTATCATCTCACCTTGTCAATAATAGTTGATTCGGTTCTACAATGGTTTTATCAAACCTCTGAATTAGTAGGCTATTAGCCTGTGAGGTGCTGGATGCTGTGGAACTGTCTGCCTTCACCTGGCAACCGCTTGTTGACGTGGAATCCCGTGCCACGCGCAGGCTGCCGGGGCAAATTAAATTCAAAAGGTTTTAACTGTAATCCGATTACTGACTGGGCAGAATCCCCAAAGGATGCTTGACCTTGTAATGAGCATAGCAGCAGGAAGTGGGGTTGCGGAGGGCACCCCCTGAAAAATCATAATACAAAATAGATAATACTTTTTTCAACAAAATCTATATCCTTCTTGGAAAAAATAGCCTTTTTTTCAACAACAAAAAACTAATCTTTTTGACGAAAAAATAATTTCACGCTAGTATTAGATATACAGTAGACATCTGTAGTTAGGGTAAAATATTTTTTTCAGCATCTCTGCAAAAAAGGTAGTTCATTTACGAACAGTGTCTTGCAGGATTCAATAGTCATAAATTGTAAGAGTTGTTTGCTCTGCCATTTTTTCTGTGATGTCATTCTAATGGGATCCATAAAGAACACAACCATGTCTCTTTCTCTGTGATGTCATTCTAATGGGATCCATAAAGAACACAACCCTGTCTCTTTCTCTGTGATGTCATTCTAATGGGATCCATAAAGAACACAACCCTGTCTCTTTCACTGTGATGTCATCCTAATGGGATCCATAAAGAACACAACCCTGTCTCTTTCTCTGTGATGTCATTCTAATGGGATCCATAAAGAACACAACCCTGTCTCTTTCTCTGTGATGTCATTCTAATGGGATCCATAAAGAACACAACCCTGTCTCTTTCTCTGTGATGTCATTCTAACGGGATCCATAAAGAACACAACCCTGTCTCTTTCTCTGTGATGTCATTCTAACGGGATCCATAAAGAACACAACCCTGTCTCTTTCTCTGTGATGTCATTCTAATGGGATCCATAAAGAACACAACCCTGTCTCTTTCTCTGTGATGTCATTCTAATGGGATCCATAAAGAACACAACCCTGTCTCTTTCTCTGTGATGTCATTCTAATGGGATCCATAAAGAACACAACCCTGTCATTTTCTCTGTGATGTCATTCTAACGGGATCCATAAAGAACACAACCCTGTCTCTTTCTCTGTGATGTCATTCTAACGGGATCCATAAAGAACACAACCCTGTCTCTTTCTCTGTGATGTCATTCTAATGGGATCCATAAAGAACACAACCCTGTCTCTTTCTCTGTGATGTCATTCTAATGGGATCCATAAAGAACACAACCCTGTCTCTTTCTCTGTGATGTCATTCTAATGGGATCCATAAAGAACACAACCCTGTCTCTTTCTCTGTGATGTCATTCTAATGGGATCCATAAAGAACACAACCCTGTCTCTTTCTCTGTGATGTCATTCTAATGGGATCCATAAAGAACACAACCCTGTCTCTTTCTCTGTGATGTCATTCTAATGGGATCCATAAAGAACACAACCCTGTCTCTTTCTCTGTGATGTCCCTAATAGAATCCATAAAGAACACAACCCTGTCATTTTCTCTGTGATGTCATTCTAATGGATTTTCAGAAAGAACACAACCCTGTCTCTTTCTCTGTGATGTCATTCTAATGGGATCCATAAAGAACACAACTCTCTTTTTGTGATGTCCTAATTTAGAATCCATAAAGAACACAACCCTGTCATTTTCTCTGTGATGTCATTCTAATGGGATCCATAAAGAACACAACCCTGTCATTTTCTCTGTGATGTCATTCTAATGGATTTTCAGAAAGAACACAACCCTGTATCTTTCTCTGTGTTGTCCTTCTAATAGAATCCATAAAGAACACAACCCTGTCATTTTCTCTGTGATGTCATTCTAATGGATTTTCAGAAATAAAAACCTTGTCCTCAAACATTTACATCAAAAGGTGTAAAGTTATGTTCAAAGACACAAAACATCCACATCAAATTAAATATTTTTCTTGATCAAATAACATGGAAAACAACTACTTTTTGTGCAGTATTAATTTACCATCCTTACAGACCACTTAATGTAAATTACTGTATTGTACATAGGCTGGTAATCTAGGTTAGTACCTGTAGACTTTCTATCACCCTGGAGATAAAACAATGACCAATACAGTAGTTGATTATATGATGTGATGATGTAGCTCAGTTGGTAGAGGTTGTTGGTGCGATTCCCATGGGGGACCAGTATGAAAATGTTTGCACTCACTACTAAGTTGCTCTGGATAAGAGTGTCAGTTTTCACAAAGAAATACATTGCATTTGCAAAGTATTTCAAGAACCTGGAAAACATATATCAAGCAATTATTTTTATATTCCACAAGTAACTTGAGTCTGATAATTATCTTTACAAAACAGTTAATCTGATAATACAAATGCTATTAAACACTCAAACACATTTAGTTTATGTTCTCACAAAAAGTAGTGCACTGGGCCTTTACTAGTCCTATATTAGCAGGCCAATATAGACGTCTTTAGAGCCTACACATTTGTTCACTCCAGATACAAACATATACTTAAGAACAACAACTTACAGAAGCATACAAACAATGACTACATCTCATCTGCCCAGACCCACCTGCTCACACCTCCATCCCTAGTGTCTGGTCACACCTCCATCCCTAGTGCCTGGTCACACCTCCATCCCTAGTGCCTGGTCACACCTCCATCCCTAGTGCCTGGTCACACCTCCATCCCTAGTGCCTGGTCACACCTCCATCCCTAGTGCCTGGTCACACCTCCATCCCTAGTGCCTGCTCATACCTCCATCCCTAGTGCCTGGTCACACCTCCATCCCTAGTGCCTGGTCACACCTCCATCCCTAGTGCCTGGTCACACCTCCATCCCTAGTGCCTGCTCACACCTCCATCCCTAGTGCCTGGTCACACCTCCATCCCTAGTGCCTGGTCACACCTCCATCCCTAGTGCCTGGTCACACCTCCATCCCTAGTGCCTGGTCGCACCTCCATCCCTAGTGCCTGCCTGGTCACACCTCCATCCCTAGTGCCTGGTCACACCTCCATCCCTAGTGCCTGGTCACACCTCCATCCCTAGTGCCTGCTCACACCTCCATCCCTAGTGCCTGGTCACACCTCCATCCCTAGTGCCTGGTCACACCTCCATCCCTAGTGCCTGCTCACACCTCCATCCCTAGTGCCTGGTCACACCTCCATCCTTAGTGCCTGGTCACACCTCCATCCCTAGTGCCTGCTCACACCTCCATCCCTAGTGCCTGGTCACACCTCCATCCCTAGTGCCTGGTCACACCTCCATCCCTAGTGCCTGGTCACACCTCCATCCCTAGTGCCTGCTCACACCTCCATCCCTAGTGCCTGGTCACACCTCCATCCCTAGTGCCTGCTCACACCTCCATCCCTAGTGCCTGGTCACACCTCCATCCCTAGTGCCTGGTCACACCTGCTCACACCTCCATCCCTAGTGCCTGCTCATACCTCCATCCCTAGTGCCTGGTCACACCTCCATCCCTAGTGCCTGGTCACACCTCCATCCCTAGTGCCTGGTCACACCTCCATCCCTAGTGCCTGGTCACACCTCCATCCCTAGTGCCTGGTCACACCTCCATCCCTAGTGCCTGGTCACACCTCCATCCCTAGTGCCTGGTCACACCTCCATCCCTAGTGCCTGGTCACACCTCCATCCCTAGTGCCTGGTCACACCTCCATCCCTAGTGCCTGCTCGCACCTCCATCCCTAGTGCCTGGTCACACCTCCATCCCTAGTGCCTGGTCACACCTCCATCCCTAGTGCCTGGTCACACCTCCATCCCTAGTGCCTGGTCACACCTCCATCCCTAGTGCCTGGTCACACCTCCATCCCTAGTGCCTGCATTATTGTTTGCCACTTGGCCTTAAATTGTATCAATTTGTTTTTCATGCTATTTCAATATTTCAATAATAAATCATTACTTTTTCTACTGTGTTAAGGATGGCGGATTGATTCATTTCCACATTTTTAGTATTTGTTTTTTCAAGATGAGAGATCCTTGATGAAAACCTGCTCCAGAGCGCTCAGGACCTCAGACTGGGGTGAAAGTTCACCTTCCAACAACCCTAAGCACACAGCCAAGACAACGCAGGAGTGGCTTTGGGACAAGTCTCTTAATGTCCTTGACTGGCCCAGCCAGAGCCCGGACTTGAACCCGATCGAACATCTCTGGAGAGACCTGAAAATAGCTGTACAGCGACACTCCTCATCCAACCTGACAGAGCTTGAGAGGATCTGCAGAGAAGAATGGGAGAAACTCCTCAAATACAGGTATGCCAAGCTTGTAGCATCATCATACCCAAGAAGACTTGAGACTGTAATCACTGACAAAGGTGCTTCATTAAGTACTGAGTAAAGGGTTTGAATACTTATGCAAATGTATATTTCAGTGCTTTGTCGACTATGGGGTATGGGGTATTGTGTGTAGATTGATGAGAATAAAAACAAACTATTGAATGCATTTTAGAATAAGGCTGTAACATAACAAAATGTGGAAAAAGTCAAGAGGCCTGAATACTTTCCGAATGCATATTTTTCTGTATATTTAGTAATTGTTTGCTTTTCTAAAGTCTAGCAACCTTGGCAGTTTTCATATTATTTATTCATCATGAAGGAATCAATAGGCTACATAGCTTAATTAAATTAATTTTTCAAACATACCTCCTGCCCATCAAATGCGGTGCATGTCACTCTACACTACCAATCCTTCTCCACTGACAATACTGCATGCACTAGACTAGAGTATCTACTGTCCTAGGCATCTTTTGGGCTGTGGCTTTTGTGGGGCGATAGGTAACGATGCTTTGTGGAAGGGAAGTTGTTGATGTGTGCATAGGGTCCCTGGTTCGAGCTTAAGTTGTGTCAAGGAGAGGGACGGAAGTAATACTGTTTCATTGATGCTGTTGACCCATATCACTGAGTTGGGCTCTGCCCAGCTGCTGGGTTTGACTGCGGAGAAGGAGGACAAAGGAGGGTGTGTGAAATGGCTATCAATCGGTGACATCACTCGCTCAGAGACCTTGAAGTAGTTGTTTGCCTTGGTCTGCGATGCTTCATGAGTGTCTATTGTCGATGTGTTCAGGGGGTCCGTCTTGGTTCGAGTCCTCGTTGGGCACGGAGATAGACATAAGCACCTGACCCAGTTAGTGTGCCCCCTCCGTAAAATATTTGTATGATAAAACATGGGCTTAAAAAAGTTTTTTATTTAATTTAACATTGACATAAAAAAAACACTACATACACACACAATTTGAGTGCGGTCCTCCTGCACTGTGCGTGGTGCTGTCTTGCCTCTCTCTCCGCTCTCTGCTCTCTTTGAGCGTCACAGCTCTACGCTACTGTACTCTATCTCTATTCCTCCCATCTGGCGGACTGACTGGCACATCGCACCCGACTCTCTGGCTTCCCTGAGCGGTCTGCCTCCACACAGACCCCCGGCAGGTATGGAGGTGTGGGGGTGGTAAGGGGAGCACAGATGGGATCGTTTATGAATCATTGGGGTGACTCTATTAATCATAAACTCACATTTAGCTACTCTGAAATATTCGTAGCATATATTTCACACTTGTTGTTGAAACATCCGCGTCTGATTAAGATAGTGTTTACCTGCCACGTTATATTTGTGGCAGGTTCGTCACAAGCGACGCAAAGTCATAAAGATAATTTTATCGGGGCTGGTGATATGACGTGCTGCTGTTGAATACACATTCTGTGTTCTCTAATACCAGGAAGTGGAGCGCGCAATATGTCACACGCACGCCCCTTTTAGCCTACTGACTGTCATTTGTAATTTACAGAAACGCAGTTCAGCCTTCTTTCACTGACATTGACAGAAGGAGTAGCCTATAGATAAACAAACATACATTTCCTCTTTGTTGATGGATAGAGAGAATAGACTCGGCTGCATGCGTCACAACTGGTTTGGGCAGGCTACTATTTCTTGGTGGTTTTGATAGAACATTCCATGGCACCCACATGTTTTAATAGGTTGGGATTTTCTTGGCAGGATATTTGTTGACAAAGTAGCCTAAGCATCGTCATAGTAAACATGATAATTAAAGGCAATGATTATCCCCGTATATTTCCATTATAAATTAAGTCATTAAAAATTTGAAGTGCATAGGTCTCAACGCTTTTGTGGGAAAATTTGGGAAACGTTCCTGATTTGACCAAAGGTGGCGCTGTTTCTGTAGGCGCTGTTTTTTTTACCTTTATTTAACCAGGCAAGTCAGTTAAAGAACAAATTCTTATTTTCAATGACGGCCTAGGAACAGTGGGTTAACTGCCTGTTCAGGAGCAGAATGACAGATTTGTACCTTGTCAGCTCGGGGGTTTGAACTTGCAACCTTCAGGTTTCTAGTCCAACACTCTAACCACTAGGCTACCCTGCCGCCCCAAATCATTAACTACAATGTAAAAC
>NC_060179.1:14691119-14868619 GCF_021184085.1 Oncorhynchus gorbuscha
GCCCGGCCCTGCAATCAATAGCTGCTGCCGCTGCCAGACAGGCCCTGCCCAGCAGACAGTGGACTGGACCAGCCAGCAGTTTGTCATCTCAAACCCCACCCACACAGACCACCCCAGGCCAATCACAGCTCAGCTCAGGCTCTAGTCCCCTGGGTTCTACTTCCTGTTTTGATCGGTTGCCGCCGGCATCAAGGCAGCTGCAAATCATTGCCCTCTCCGCTGGCTCCACCCACCGCATCAGCAGCCAACTACAGCCTGCTGCCAACACACACACCCCAGCTTCTGTCCAATCAAAGCACCTGGTTCTTGAATCCCCACCACCTCAGCTCGATGCCCAACCACAGAGGACTTCTGAACAAGCCTCTCCCTCTCCCACCTCCTCCATCCACAAAGCTAACACACCCCTACCCTACCTCCATTATCAGGCCAGACACACTGATCCAAAAGGAGAAGTGGGGAGACAGGGGGTAAGGGAGGAGAGAGAGAGGGTGGGATTAGAGGAAGATATGATGGGGGGAATTGAAGAGGAGCAGAGGAATAGAGAGAGGGTGGGAGGAGACAGACAGGTGACAGGAGAGGAGAAAGGGAATGTGGATGAGAGAGGAGAGAGGGTGGGAGGACAGGAGAAAGAGGGGACTGGAGGAGAGGAAACATGGATGGAGAGAGTTAAAGGATTTGAGACACTGAGAGAGATGACAGAAGTAGAGGAGGGGCAGGAAAGGATGAAGATAGAGGGAGAGGAGCAGAGAGAGAGGATGGAAGTAGAGGAGGAAAATCAGAGAGAGAGGATGGAAGTAGAGGAGGAAAAGCAGAGAGAGAGGATGGAAGTAGAGGAGGAAAAGCAGAGAGAGAGGATGGAAGTAGAGGAGGAAAAGCAGAGAGAGAGGATGGAAGTAGAGGAGGAAAAGCAGAGAGAGAGGATGGAAGTAGAGGAGCAGGAGCGGGGACAGAAAGATGCAATGAAAGGAGAGGAGGGGACTACAATAGACCCACAGCTCAATCCAGACCCGGCTACTCAGAACCCTCCCTCAGAACCCCCCATAAACATCCAAAGACCATCAGACCGTCCCATAGAGCAATCCCCAGACCTCCCCCATGTGGACCAAGAGGACCTCTGTGAGAACATGTTCAATCAGTCTGACAACCAATCAGGCAGGTACCAGCGTCTCTACACCATTACCTTTAGCCTTGGTCTATTAATTCAACTTTAAACTAACTTGTGTTGTGAACTCTTCCCCCTCCTTCTCCCCTCTACCCCGTCTTCTTCCTCTGTCCTGCTCCTCCTCTCTCTCCCCCGTCTTCCTCCTCTGTCCTGCTCCTCCTCTCTCTCCTCCCTCCTCCCGTCTTCCTCCTCTGTCCTGCTCCTCCTCTCTCTCCCGTCTTCTTCCTCTGTTCTGCCCTCCTCTCCCCCCTCCTCCCATCTTCCTCCTCTGTTCTGCTCCTCCTCTCTCCCCCTCCTCCCGTCTTCCTCCTCTGTCCTGCTCCTCCTCTCTCCCCCTCCTCCCGTCTTCTTCCTCTGTTCTGCTCCTCCTCTCTCCCCCTCCACCCCGTCTTCCTCCTCTGTCCTGCTCCTCCTCTCTCTCCTCCCTCCTCCCGTCTTCCTCCTCTGTCCTGCTCCTCCTCTCTCTCCCGTCTTCTTCCTCTGTTCTGCCCTCCTCTCCCCCCTCCTCCCGTCTTCCTCCTCTGTTCTGCTCCTCCTCTCTCTCCCGTCTTCTTCCTCTGTTCTGCCCCCTCCTCTCCCCCTCCTCCCGTCTTCTTCCTCTGTTCTGCTCCTCCTCTCTCCCCCTCCACCCCGTCTTCCTCCTCTGTTCTGCTCCCTCTCTCTCTCCCCCTCCACCCCGTCTTCCTCCTCTGTTCTGCTCCTCCTCTCTCTCCTCCCTCCTCCCGTCTTCCTCCTCTGTCCTGCTCCTCCTCTCTCCCCCTCCTCCCGTCTTCTTCCTCTGTTCTGCCCTCCTCTCTCCCCCTCCTCCCATCTTCCTCCTCTGTCCTGCTCCTCCTCTCTCCCCCTCCTCCCATCTTCCTCCTCTGTTCTGCTCCTCCTCTCTCCCCCTCCACCCCGTCTTCCTCCTCTGTTCTGCTCCTCCTCTCCTCTCCGTCTTCCTCTTCTTTTTTCCTCCCCCCAGTCTTGTCCAGTCTTTCCTCTCAGTCTCCCCCTGCCTCACCCATCCTCACCCTTTCATCTGATCTCCCCCCTCCTCTCCTGCCTGTTAGCCCTTCCCACCCAGAGAGCCTCAGCCTATCACAGAGCCGCCCTGAGACCTTCAGCCTATTGGAGCGCAAGCCTTGGTCACAGAGGGTCTGGCCAGAGGGCGGGAGGCGTGTCTTAACTCACCTGGTGGAGGGCTTCATCATACAGGAGGGGCTGCAGGCATTCCCGGTAAACACAAACACACAATTCCTAGAGGGGATATAGCTGGTGTCTAGTTGGTGTCACAAACGGATAGATTAATAGTATATACAGTATAACCTTTGTGTGCATGCGCGCGTGTGTGTACCTGTGCAGGTGAACCGCTCGTCTCTGTTGTTGGGAGGGCAGGAGGCTATCTCCCAGAATGGAAACATAGAGGGGGCCGAGTTATTACCGTTGACAGACACACCAGAGCCACCGGAACATTCCAGCGAATCAGAACAAGAGCGTGTGGCTACAAGTGACCCGCTCACAGGTAAACCACCTTAATCTCCTGGTTCTGAATCAATATTCAATTCAATATTCAATTCAATTATCTCTCTGCATCCAAACCACACTAGGTCCCAGAGAGAGACATAGGGGAGTGTTACATTGCGAGTCTTGTGGGAAGAGAGGCCACGCCCACTCCTTCCATCGCTCCAAGCGATACTGCTCCACTTCCTGTGCCCGCAGGTAAGCCGACACTACCATTGGCTGAACACAGTAACAAGACAGTGACAGAATAGTTATTCTCTTGGTCTAGACCAGCGTTTCTCAAACTAGGGGTGGCGACCAAACTGTACACACACAGGAAGAGTAGCTGCTGCCTTGGTAGGAGCTAATCGGGATCCATAACAAATACAAATATGGGGTTGCCTGATTTGAAAATAGGTTTAAATAAAACCGGGGTAACGTCAGTAACCCCCGGTAGCCACTAGCTACAGTTGCAATAAACAGAGCGATTTCTGTTTCCATTCATACAAATGTGACTGTATCTTTTGAACGGTTTAAACTACAACATATTATGACCCCAACACTGTTTAAACTACAACATGACCCCAACACTGTTTAAACTACAACATGACCCCAACACTGTTTAAACTACAACATGACCCCAACACTGTTTAAACTACAACATGACCCCAACACTGTTTAAACTACAACATGACCCCAACACTGTTTAAACTACAACATGACCCCAACACTGTTTAAACTACAACATGACCCCAACACTGTTTAAACTACAACATGACCCCAACACTGTTTAAACTACAACATGACCCCAACACTGGAAGACAAGACTCAGGAACAGAATGGACACCAGGCACTACATGAGACCGGGGGGAGGACATCATCAATGACCATGTTCTTTTCTACACAGAAGTTCATACCAAATTATTGCCTGATGATCTTCTGAACTTCTCAATACCTTTCTGATTCTGATTTCTCTTCAAACCACAATACTTCCTTCAGATTGAAATACTTTCAAAAGTACTGTCAGACTGATTTGTAATAGCCTGTCATAGCCCCAATTAAAAAAGTTAACATTAGCCGTTGATTACATACATATTTTTACATGGTGGGGTCACACATTTTTGACAATCAAACTGGGGTCACGGCCCAAAAAGGTTTGGGAACCCCTGGTCTAGACAGCAAGTTGTATGTGATGTTGTTTCACCACATATTTACTACAGTTGTACTGCACAGACATTCATAAACACACAAAAACGCATAAACACCCTCACACAGGCTGTGGTCAGACAGGACGTCACATGGGAGGAAATCTCAACCCCAGAGAGCTCAGAGAAAGGACACATCATCATCCCCTTTCTCCCTCTCTCTCCCTCCAGGTATAATGTAGGGCTGTCCAAGCGTCTGCGTGCCCTGAGTGCTGGCAGCCAGCCAGAGGGGCGACGCTCTGAGATAAACAAGGTGGAGTCTGTGCCTGGGAAGCCTCTCTTACTGCGACTGGTCAGTTACAACTTTGAACAAATAGGTCACTCCACAGGGATACACTTTATGGTATATCCTGCAGGTTTAATGCCTTATAACATGTTATAGGCATATAGAAGCCTTTATAATTGAAGCCCAGCTGTTCGTACATGTTCCGTCTCCTGTAACATAATCTATTTTAGCCCCGTGAAATATGGAGAGCCCATCGCCGTGACAACGAAGAGGAGGAGGGGCATGCTGTTCCCACGGCAGCCAGGCTGGAGCGCCGAGCGGCACGGACGGCGAGGAGGGCCTCAGAGCCAGCGATGACCCATGGTAACTCCACTGTGACCTCTAGTGACTCCCTACCTGCACAGTGGAGCGTCGAGCAAGTCTGGGACTTTATACACACACTGCCAGGTAACACACACACACACTGCCAGGTAAAACATACACACACTGCCAGGTAACACACACACACACACTGCCAGGTAACACATACACACACTGGCAGGTAACACATACACACACTGCCAGGTAACACACACACACACTGCCAGGTAACACATACACGCACTGCCAGGTAACACACACACACACACTGCCAGGTAACACATACACACACTGCCAGATAACACACACACACACACACACTGCCAGGTAACACATACACACACTGCCAGGTAACACATACACACACTGCCAGGTAACACACACACACACACACTGCCAGGTAACACATACACACACTGCCAGGTAACACATACACACACTGCCAGATAACACAAACACACACTGCCAGGTAACACACACACACACTGCCAGGTAACACACACACACTGCCAGGTAACACACACACACTGCCAGGTAACACACACACACACTGCCAGGTAAAACATACACACACTGCCAGGTAACAACACACACACACTGCCAGGTAACACAGGTGCCAGGTAACACATACACACACTGCCAGGTAACACACACACACACTGCCAGGTAACACACACACACACTGCCAGGTAACACATACACACACTGCCAGGTAACACACACACACACACTGCCAGGTAACACACACACACACTGCCAGGTAACACACACACACACACACTGCCAGGTACACACACATACACACACTGCCAGGTAACACATAACACTGCCAGGTAACACACACACACTGCCAGGTAACACACACACACACTGCCAGGTAACACATACACACACTGCCAGGTAACACAACACACACACTGCCAGGTAACACACACACTGCCAGTAACACATACACTGCCAGGTACACACACTGCCAGGTAACACATACACACACTGCCAGGTAAACACATACACACACTGCCAGGTAACACACACACACACTGCCAGGTACACACACTGCCATAACACACACACACTGCCAGGTAACACATACACACACTGCCAGGTAACACACACACACACACTGCCAGGTAACACACACACACACTGCCAGGTAACACATACACACACTGCCAGGTAACACATACACACACTGCCAGGTACACAACACACACTGCCAGGTAACACATACACACTGCCAGGTAACACATACACACACTGCCAGGTAACACATACACACACTGCCAGGTAACACATACACACACTGCCAGGTAACACACACACACTGCCAGGTAACACATACACACACTGCCAGGTAACACATACACACACTGCCAGGTAACACACACACACACACTGCCAGGTAACACATACACACACTGCCAGGTACACACACACACGCACTGCCAGGTAACACATACACACACTGCCAGGTAACACACACACACACTGCCAGGTAACACATACACACACTGCCAGGTAACACACACACACACTGCCAGGTAACACACACACACACTGCCAGGCCACTGCCAGGTAAACACACACACACACACTGCCAGGTAACACACACACACTGCCAGGTAACACATACACACACTGCCAGGTAACACATACACACACTGCCAGGTAACACACACACACACTGCCAGGTAACACACACACACACTGCCAGGTACACACACTGCCAGGTAACACACACACACTGCCAGGTAACACATACACACACTGCCAGGTACACACAACACAGGTAACACACACACTGCCAGGTAACACAGGTAACACACACACTGGTAACACACACACACACTGCCAGGTAAACACACACACACACTGCCAGGTAACACATACACACACTGCCAGGTAACACACACACACACTGCCAGGTAACACACAAACACACACTGCCACATAACACATACACACACTGCCAGGTACACACACTGCTGCCAGGTAACACACACACTAGGCCAGGTAACACACACACACACTGCCAGGTAACACACACACACACTGCCAGGTAACACACTGCCAGGTAACACACACACACACTGCCAGGTAACACACACACACAAACACACACACACTGCCAGGTAACACATACACACACTGCCAGGTAACACACACACACTGCCAGGTAACACATACAAACACACACTGCCAGGTAACACATACACACACTCACACTGCCAGGTAACACATACACACACTGCCAGGTAACACACACACACACACTGCCAGGTAACACACACACAGGCACTGCCATAACACATACACACACTGCCAGGTAACACTTAAACACACTGCCAGGTAACACATACACACACTGCCAGATACAACACACACACACACACACACTGCCAGGTAACACATACACACACTGCCAGGTAACACACACACACACACATTGCCAGGTAACACACACACACAGGTAACACATACACACACTGCCAGGTTAACACATACACACACTGCCAGGTAACACACACACACACACTGCCAGGTAACACACACACACACTGCCAGGTACACACACACACACTGCCAGGTAACACACACACATACTGCCAGGTAACACATACAAACACACACTGCTAGGTAACACAAACACACACTGCCAGGTAACACATACACACACTGCCAGGTAACACATACACACTGCCAGGTAACACACACACACACTGCCAGGTAACACATACAAACACACACTGCTAGGTAACAAAACACACATACACACACTGCCACAGTCAGGTAACATAACACATACACACACTGCCAGGTAACACATACACACACACACACACCGCCAGGTAACACATACACACACACACTGCCAGGTAACACATACACACACTGCCAGGTAACAACACATACACACACTGCCAGGTAACACACACACACAGGTAACACATACACACCGCCAGGTAACACACACACACTGCCAGGTAACACACACATACACACACTGCCAGGTAACACATACACACACTGCCAGGTAACACATAACACACACACACACACACTGCCAGGTAACACATACACACACACACTGCCAGGTAACACACACATACACACACTGCCAGGTAACACATACACACACTGCCAGGTAACACATACACACACACACTGCCAGGTAACACACACATACACACACTGCCAGGTAACACATACACACATACACTGCCAGGTAACACACACATACACACACTGCCAGGTAACACATACACACACTGCCAGGTAACACACACACACACACACTGCCAGGTAACACATACACACACTGCCAGGTAACACATACACACACTGCCAGGTAACACACACATACACACACTGCCAGGTAACACATACACACACTGCCAGGTAAACACACACACACACACTGCCAGGTAACACATACACACACTGCCAGGTAACACATACACACACTGCCAGGTAACACACAACACACACTGCCAGGTAACACACACACACACTGCCAGGTACATACACACACACACTGCCAGGTAAAACACACACACACACACAACTGCCACACACACACACACTGCCAGGTAACACATACACACACACACACACACTGCCAGGTAACACAACACATAAACACACACACTGCCAGGTAACACATACACACACTGCCAGGTAACACATACACACACTGCCAGGTAACACATACACACACTGCCAGGTAACACACACACACTGCCAGGTAACACATACACACACTGCCAGGTAAACAACACACACACACACACTGCCAGGTACACACACTGCCAGGTAACACACACACACACTGCCAGGTAACACATACACACACTGCCAGGTAACACACACATACACACACTGCCAGGTAACACATACACACACTGCCAGGTAACACACATACACACACTGCCAGGTAACACACACACACACTGCCAGGTAACACACACACACACTGCCAGGTAACACACACACACACTGCCAGGTAACACACACACACTGCCAGGTAACACACACATACACACACCAGGCATAACAGGTACACACATACACACACTGCCAGGTAACACAACACACACACACTGCCAGGTAACACATACACACACACACTGCCAGGTAACACATACACACACTGCCAGGTAACACATACACACACTGCCAGGTAACACATACACACACTGCCAGGTAACACATACACACACTGCCAGGTAACACACACACACTGCCAGGTAACACATACACACACTAACACATACACACACTGCCAGGATAAACACACACACACACACACACTGCCAGGTAACACATACACACACTGCCAGGTAACACACACACACACTGCCAGGTAACACATACACACTGCCACACACACACACTGCCAGGTAACACACACACACACACACTGCCAGGTAACACAACACACACTGCCAGGTAACACTGCCAGGTAAACACACACACACTGCCAGGTACACACATACACACACTGCCAGGTACACTGCCAGGTAACACACACACACACTGCCAGGTAACACACACACACACACACACTGCCAGGTAACACATAACACACACTGCCAGGTAACACAACACACACACTGCCAGGTAACACATAACACTGCCATAACACACACACACACAGGTAACACATACACACACACACTGCCAGGTAACACACACACACACTGCCAGGTAACACATACACACACTGCCAGGTAACACACACTGCCAGGTAACACATACACACACTGCCAGGTAACACACACACACACTGCCAGGGTGCCAGGTAACACATACACACACTGCCAGGTAACAACACACACACACACACTGCCAGGTAAACACACACACACACTGCCAGGTAACACACACACACTGCCAGGTAACACATACACACACTGCCAGGTAACACACACACTGCCAGGTAACACACACACACACTGCCACACACTGCCAGGTAACACACACACACACACACTGCCAGGTAACACATACACACACTGCCAGGTAACACAACACACACTGCCAGGTACACACACACACACTGCCAGGTAACACATACACACACACACTGCCAGGTAACACACACTGCCAGGTACACACACACACACTGCCAGGTAACACACACACACATAACACACACTGCCAGGTAACACATACACACACTGCCAGGTAACACATACACACACTGCCAGGTACACACACTGCCAGGTAACATACACACACTGCCAGGTAACACACACACACACACTGCCAGGTAACACATACACACACTGCCAGGTAACACACACACACACACTGCCAGGTAACACATACACACACTGCCATACACACTGCCACACACACTGCCAGGTAACACATACACACACTGCCAGGTAACACATACACACACTGCCAGGTAACAACACACACACTGCCAGGTAACACATACACACACTGCCAGGTAACACATACACACACTGCCAGGTAACACATACACACACTGCCAGGTAACACATACACCACTGCCAGGTAACACACACACACTGCCAGGTAACACACACACACTGCCAGGTAACACACACACACACTGCCAGGTAACACATACACACACAGGTAAACACACACACACACTGCCAGGTAACACATACACACACTGCCAGGTAACACACACTGCCAGGTAACACACACACTGCCAGGTAACCATACACACACTGCCAGGTAACACATACACACACTGCCAGGTAACACATACACACACTGCCAGGTAACACACACACACACTGCCAGGTAACACATACACACACTGCCAGGTAACACATACACACACTGCCAGGTAACACATACACACACTGCCATACACACACTGCCAGGTAACACATACACACACTGCCAGGTAACACACACACACACTGCCAGGTAACACACACAGGTAACAACACACACACACTGCCAGGTAACACATACACACACTGCCAGGTAACACACACACACACACTGCCAGGTAACACAACACACACTGCCAGGTAACACACACACACACTGCCAGGTAACACATACACACACTGCCAGGTAACACACACACACTGCCAGGTAACACACACACACTGCCAGGTAACACATACACACACTGCCAGGTAACACACACACACACTGCCAGGTAACACATACACACACTGCCAGGTAACACACACACACACACACTGCCAGGTAACACATACACACACTGCCAGGTAACACATACACGCACTGCCAGGTAACACATACACACACTGCCAGGTAACACATACACACACTGCCAGGTAACACATACACACACTGCCAGGTAACACACACACACACTGCCAGGTAACACATACACACACTGCCAGGTAACACACACACACACACTGCCAGGTAACACATACACACACTGCCAGGTAACACACACACACACTGCCAGGTGCCACTGCCAGGTACACACACACACACTGCCAGGTAACACATACACACACTGCCAGGTACACACACACTGCCAGGTAACACACACACACACACACTGCCAGGTAAACACACACACTGCCAGGTAACACACACACTGCCAGGTAACACATACACACACTGCCAGGTAACACACACTGCCACACACACTGCCAGGTAACACATACACACACTGCCAGGTAACACTGCCACACACACACTGCCAGGTAACACATACACACACTGCCAGGTAACACACACACACACACACTGCCAGGTAACACACACACACACTGCCAGGTAACACACACACACACTGCCAGGTAACACACACACACACTGCCAGGTAACACACACACACACTGCCAGGTACAACACACACACCTGCCAGGTAACACACACACACTGCCAGGTAACACATACACACACTGCCAGGTAACACATACACACACTGCCAGGTACACACACACACACTGCCACATAACACATACACACACTGCCAGGTACACACACACACACTGCCAGGTAACACATACACACACACTGCCAGGTAACACACACACACACTAACACATACACACACTGCCAGGTAACAACACACACACACTGCCAGGTAACACACACACACTGCCACGTAACACATACACACACTGCCAGGTAACACACACACACACTGCCAGGTAACACACACACACTGCCAGGTAACACACACACACACTGCTAGGTAACACATACACACACTGCCAGGTAACACACACACACCGCCAGGTAACACATACAAACACACACTGCCACACACACACACACACTGCCAGGTAACACATACACACACTGCCAGGTAACACACACACACACTGCCAGGTAACACACACACGCACTGCCAGTTAACACATACACACACTGCCAGGTAACACTTAAACACACTGCCAGGTAACACATACACACACTGCCAGATACAACACACACACACACACTGCCAGGTAACACATACACACACTGCCAGGTAAACACACACACACACACATTGCCAGGTAACACACACACAGTGCCAGGTAACACATACACACACTGCCAGTTAACACATACACACACTGCCAGGTAACACACACACACACACTGCCAGGTAACACACACACACACACTGCCAGGTAACACACACACACACACTGCCAGGTACACACACACACACTGCCAGGTAACACATACACACACTGCCAGGTAACACATACAAACACACACTGCCAGGTAACACAAACACACACTGCCAGGTAACACATACACACACTGCCAGGTAACACACACACACTGCCAGGTAACACACACACACACTGCCAGGTAACACATACAAACACACACTGCCAGGTAACACAAACACGCACGGTCAGGTAACACACACACACACTGCCACGTAACACACACACACACACACCGCCAGGTAACACATACACACACACACTGCCAGGTAACACATACACACACTGCCAGGTAACACAACACACACTGCCATACACACACTGCCAGGTAACACATACACACACTGCCAGGTAACACACACACACACACCGCCAGGTAACACACACGTACACTGCCAGGTAACAACACATACACACACTGCCAGGTAACACATACACACACTGCCAGGTAACACATACACACACACTGCCACATAACACATACACACACTGCCAGGTAACACACACACACTGCCAGGTAACACACACATACACACACTGCCAGGTAACACATACACACACTGCCAGGTAACACATACACACACACACTGCCAGGTAACACACACATACACACACTGCCAGGTAACACATACACACATACACTGCCAGGTAACACACACACACACACTGCCAGGTAACACATACACACACTGCCAGGTAACACACACACACACACTGCCAGGTAACACATACACACACTGCCAGGTAACATACACACACTGCCAGGTAACACACAAACACACACTGCCAGGTAACACAACACACACATACACACACTGCCAGGTAACACACACACACACACACACACACACTGCCAGGTAAACACATACACACACTGCCAGGTAACACACACACACACACTGCCAGGTAACACACACACACTGCCAGGTAACACATACACACACTGCCAGGTAACACATACACACACTGCCAGGTAACACATACACACACTGCCAGGTACACACAGGTAACACATACACACACTGCCAGGATAACACACACACACACTGCCAGGTAACACATACACACACTGCCAGGTAACACACACGCACTGCCAGGTAACACATACACACACTGCCAGGTAACACATACACACACTGCCAGGTAACACACACACACACTGCCAGGTAACACAAACACACACTGCCAGGTAACACACACACACACTGCCAGGTAACACACACACACTGCCAGGTAACACACACACACACTGCCAGGTAACACACACACACTGCCAGGTAACACACACACACTGCCAGGTAACACATACACACACTGCCAGGTAACACACACACACACTGCCAGGTAACACATACACACACTGCCAGGTAACAACACACACTGCCACACACACTGCCAGGTAACACATACACACACTGCCAGGTAACACATACACACACTGCCAGGTAACACATACACACACTGCCAGATAACACACACACACACTGCCAGGTAACACATACACACACTGCCAGGTAACACACACACACACACACACTGCCAGGTAACACATACACACACTGCCAGGTAACACACACACACACTGCCAGGTAACACATACACACACTGCCAGGTAACACTGCCAGGTAACACACACACACACACACTGCCAGGTAACACAACACACACTGCAGGTAACACACACACACACTGCCAGGTAACACATACACTGCCACACACACACCACACACTGCCAGGTAACACATACAAACACACACTGCCAGGTAACACATACACACACAACACACACACACACTGCCAGGTAACACATACACACACTGCCAGGTAACACACACACTGCCACATAACACATACACACACTGCCACGTAACACACACCAGGTAACACACACACTGCCAGGTAACACATACACACACTGCCAGGTACACACACACTGCCAGGTAACACACACACACTGCCAGGTAACACACACACACACTGCCAGGTAACACATACACACACTGCCAGGTAACACACACACACAGGTAACACATACAAACACACACTGCCACATAACACAACACACACACACTGCCAGGTAACACACACACACTGCCAGGTAACACACACACACACTGCCAGGTAACACACACACGCACTGCCAGTTAACACATACACACACACTGCCAGGTAACACTTAAACACACTGCCAGGTAACACATACACACACTGCCAGGTAACACACACACACACTGCCAGGTAACACATACACACACTGCCAGGTAACACACACACACACACATTGCCAGGTAACACACACACAGTGCCAGGTAACACATACACACACTGCCAGTTAACACATACACACACTGCCAGGTAACACACACACACACTGCCAGGTAACACACACACACACACACACACTGCCAGGTAACACACACACACACTGCCAGGTAACACACACACACACTGCCAGGTAACACATACAAACACACACTGCCAGGTAACACAACACACAACACACACTGCCAGGTAACACATACACACACTGCCAGGTAACACATACACACTGCCAGGTAACACACACACACACTGCCAGGTAACACATACAAACACACACAGGTGCCAGGTAACACATACACACACTGCCAGGTAACACGTAACACACACACACACACACTGCCAGGTAACACATACACACACACACTGCCAGGTAACACATACACACACTGCCAGGTAACACACACATACACACACTGCCAGGTAACACATACACACACTGCCAGGTAACACATACACACACACACCGCCAGGTAACACACACACACTGCCAGGTAACACACACATACACACACTGCCAGGTAACACATACACACACTGCCAGGTAACACACACACACACTGCCACATAACACAACACACACTGCCAGGTAACACATACACACACTGCCAGGTAACACATACACACACTGCCAGGTAACACATACACACACTGCCAGGTAACACACACATACACACACTGCCAGGTAACACATACACACACTGCCAGGTAACACATACACACACACACTGCCAGGTAACACACACATACACACACTGCCAGGTAAACACATAACACACACACTGCCAGGTAACACACACATACACACACTGCCAGGTAACACATACACACACAGGTAACACACAGGTAACACACACACTGCCAGGTAACATACACACACACTGCCAGGTAACACATACACACACACTGCCAGGTAACACATACACACACTGCCAGGTAACACACACACACTGCCAGGTAACACACAGGTAACACACACACACTGCCAGGTAACACATACACACACTGCCAGGTAACACATACACACACTGCCAGGTAACACATACACACACTGCCAGGTAACACACACACACACACACACTGCCAGGTAACACATAACACATACACACACTGCCAGGTAACACACACACACACTGCCAGGTAACACACACACACTGCCAGGTAACACACACACTGCCAGGTAACACATACACACACTGCCAGGTAACACACACACACACACTGCCAGGTAACACATAACACATACACACACTGCCAGGTAACACACACTGCCAGGTAACACATACACACACACTGCCAGGTAACACATACACACACTGCCAACACACACACACTGCCAGGTAACACACACACACTGCCAGGTAACACACACACACTGCCACACATACACACACTGCCAGGTAACACATACACACACACACTGCCAGGTAACAACACACACACACTGCCAGGTACACACACTGCCAGGTAACACACACACACACTGCCAGGTAACACATACACACACTGCCAGGTACATACACACACTGCCACATAACACACACACACACACACTGCCAGGTAACACATACACACACTGCCAGGTAACACATACACACACTGCCAGTAACACACACACTGCCACACACACACACACACACTGCCAGGTAAACACACACACTGCCAGGTAACACATACACACACTGCCAGGTAACACATACACACACTGCCAGGTAACACACACACACACACTGCCAGGTAACACACACACACACTGCCAGGTAACACACACACACACTGCCAGGTAACACACACACACACTGCCAGGTAACACATACACACACTGCCAGGTAACACACACACACTGCCAGGTAACACATACACACTGCCAGGTAACACACACACACACTGCCAGGTAACACATACAAACACACACTGCTAGGTGCCAGGTAACACATACACACACTGCCACGTAACACACACACACACACACCGCCAGGTAACACATACACACACACTGCCAGGTAACACATACACACACTGCCAGGTAACACACACATACACACACTGCCAGGTAACACATACACACACTGCCAGGTAACACATACACACACACACCGCCAGGTAACACACATACACACACTGCCAGGTACACACATACACACACTGCCAGGTAACACATACACACACTGCCAGGTAACACATACACACACACACTGCCACATAACACATACACACACTGCCAGGTAACACATACACACACTGC
Organism: Oncorhynchus gorbuscha; assembly: GCF_021184085.1. Taxonomy (NCBI): domain Eukaryota; kingdom Metazoa; phylum Chordata; class Actinopteri; order Salmoniformes; family Salmonidae; genus Oncorhynchus; species Oncorhynchus gorbuscha. Next base: position 14,707,762 of record NC_060179.1, read on the forward strand.
CAGGTAACACACACATACACACACTGCCAGGTAACACATACACACACTGCCAGGTAACACATACACACACACACTGCCAGGTAACACACACATACACACACTGCCAGGTAACACATACACACATACACTGCCAGGTAACACACACATACACACTGCCAGGTAACACATACACACACTGCCAGGTAACACATACACACACACACTGCCACATAACACATACACACACTGCCAGGAAACACATACACACACTGCCAGGTAACACACACATACACACACTGCCAGGTAACACATACACACACTGCCAGGTAACACATACACACACACACTGCCACATAACACATACACACACTGCCAGGTAACACATACACACACACCGCCAGGTAACACATACACACACTGCCAGGTAACACATACACACACACACTGACACATAACACATACACACACTGCCACGTAACACACACCGCCAGGTAACACACACACACACACACACCGCCAGGTAACACATACACACACACACACACTGCCAGGTAACACATACACACTTGGTAACACATACACACACACTGCACTGCCAGGTAACACATACACACACTCACCGCCAGGTAACACACACACACACACACACACACACTGCCACATAACACATACACACACTGCCAGGTAACACACACACACACACTGCTCAGGTAACACATACACACACTGCCACATAACACATACACACACTGCCAGGTCAACACACACACGCCAGGTAACACGTAACACACACTGCTAGGTAACACACACACTGCCACATAACACATACACACACTGCCAGGTAACACACACAGGTAACACATACACACACTGCCAGGTAAACATACACACACAGGTAACACACACACACACACTGCCAGGTAACACACACACACACACACTGCCAGGTAACACACACACACACTGCCAGGTAACACATACACACACTGCCAGGTAACACACACACACACTGCCAGGTAACACATACACACACTGCCAGGTAACACATACACACACTGCCAGGTAACACACACACACTGCCAGGTAACACATACACTCACTGCCAGGTAACACATACACACACTGCCAGGTAACACAGGTACACACACTGCCAGATAACACACACACACACACTGCCAGGTAACACATACACACACTGCCAGGTAACACACACACACACTGCCAGGTAACACATACACACACTGCCAGGTAACACATACACACACTGCCAGGTAACACATACACACACTGCCAGGTAACACACACACACACACTGCCAGGTAACACACACACTGCCAGGTAACACACACACACACTGCCAGGTAACACAGGTACAACACAAACACACACTGCCAGGTAACACAAACACACACTGCCAGGTAACACACACACACACACTGCCAGGTAACACATACAAACACACACTGCTAGGTAACACAAACACGCACGGTCAGGTAACACATACACACACTGCCACGTAACACACACACACACACACCGCCAGGTAACACATACACACACAAACTGCCAGGTAACACATACACACACTGCCAGGTAACACACACATACACACACTGCCAGGTAACACATACACACACTGCTTGGTAACACATACACACACACACCGCCAGGTAACACACACGTACACTGCCAGGTAACACACACATACACACACTGCCAGGTAACACATACACACACTGCCAGGTAACACATACACACACACACTGCCACATAACACATACACACACTGCCAGGTAACACATACACACACTGCCAGGTAACACACACATACACACACTGCCAGGTAACACATACACACACTGCCAGGTAACACATACACACACACACTGCCAGGTAACACACACATACACACACTGCCAGGTAACACATACACACATACACTGCCAGGTAACACACACATACACACTGCCAGGTAACACATACACACACTGCCAGGTAACACATACACACACACACTGCCACATAACACATACACACACTGCCAGGAAACACATACACACACTGCCAGGTAACACACACATACACACACTGCCAGGTAACGCATACACACACTGCCAGGTAACACATACACACACACACTGCCACATAACACATACACACACTGCCAGGTAACACATACACACACACCGCCAGGTAACACATACACACACTGCCAGGTAACACATACACACACACACACTGACACATAACACATACACACACTGCCACGTAACACACACACACACCGCCAGGTAACACACACACACACACACACCGCCAGGTAACACATACACACACACACACTGCCAGGTAACACATACACACTGCTTGGTAACACATACACACACACTGCTAGGTAACACATACACACACTCACCGCCAGGTAACACACACACACACACACACACACACTGCCACATAACACATACACACACTGCCAGGTAACACACACACACACACTGCTCTGTAACACATACACACACTGCCACATAACACATACACACACTGCCAGTCAACACATACACGCTGCCACGTAACACACACTGCTAGGTAACACACACACTGCCACATAACACATACACACACTGCCAGGTAACACACACACACTGCCAGGTAACACATACACACACTGCCAGGTAACACACACACACACACTGCCAGGTAACACACACACACACACACTGCCAGGTAACACACACACACACTGCTAGGTAACACATACACACACTGCCAGGTAACACACACACACACACTGCCAGGTAACACATACACACACTGCCAGGTAACACATACACACACTGCCAGGTAACACACACACGCACTGCCAGGTAACACATACACTCACTGCCAGGTAACACATACACACACTGCCAGGTAACACATACACACACTGCCAGATAACACACACACACACACTGCCAGGTAACACATACACACACTGCCAGGTAACACACACGCACTGCCAGGTAACACATACACGCACTGCCAGGTAACACATACACACACTGCCAGGTAACACATACACACACTGCCAGATAACACAAACACACACACTGCCAGGTAACACATACACACACTGCCAGGTAACACACACACACACTGCCAGGTAACACACACACACTGCCAGGTAACACACACAGTGCCAGGTAACACATACACACACTGCCAGTTAACACACACACACACTGCCAGGTAACACATACACACACTGCCAGGTAACACATACACACACTGCCAGATAACACATACACACACTGCCAGGTAACACACACACACACTGCCAGGTAACACATACACGCACTGCCAGGTAACACATACACACACTGCCAGATAACACATACACACACTGCCATATAACACACACACATACTGCCAGGTAACACACACACACACTGCCAGGCAACACACACACACACACACACTGCCAGGTAACACATACACACACTGTCAGGTAACACACACACACACACACTGCCAGGTAACACATACACACTACCAGGTAACACACACACACACACACTGCCAGGTAACACACACACACACTGCCAGGTAACACATACACACTACCAGGTAACACACACACACACACACTGCCAGGTAACACACACACACACTGCTAGGTAACACATACACACACTGCCAAGTAACACACACACACATACCGCCAGGTAACACATACAAACACACACTGCCACATAACACATACACACACTGCCAGGTAACACACACACACACTGCTCGGTAACACATACACACACTGCTAGGTAACACATACACAGCCACATAACACATACACGCTGCCACGTAACACACACTGCTAGGTAACACACACACTGCCACGTAACACATACACACACTGCCAGGTAACACACACACACTGCCAGGCAACACATACACACACTGCCAGGTAACACACACACACTGCCAGGTAACACACACACACACTGCTAGGTAACACATACACACACTGCTAGGTAACACATACACACACTGCCAGGTAACACACACACACCGCCAGGTAACACACACACGCACTGCCAGGTAACACATACACGCACTGCCAGGTAACACTTACACACACTGCCAGGTAACACACACACACACTGCTAGGTAACACATACACACACTGCCAGGTAACACATACACACACTGCCAGGTAACACACACACACACTGCCAGGTAACACATACACACACTGCCAGGTAACACACACACACACACTGCCAGGTAACACACACACACACACACTGCCAGGTAACACACACAGTGCCAGGTAACACATACACACACTGCCAGTTAACACATACACACACTGCCAGGTAACACACACACACACACTGCCAGGTAACACACACACACACTGCCAGGTAACACACACACACACTGCCAGGTAACACACACACACACCGCCAGGTGACACATACAAACACACACTGCTAGGTAACACAAACACACACTGCCAGATAACACACACACACACACACACACCGCCAGGTAACACATGCACACACTGCCAGGTAACACATACACACTGCCAGGTAAAACACACACACGCACGGCCAGGTAACACATACATGCACTGCCAGGTAACACATACACACACTGCCAGGTAACACACACACACACTGCTAGGTAACACACACAGTGCCAGGTAACACATACACACACTGCCAGTTAACACATACACACACTGCTAGGTAACACACACACACACTGCCAGGTAACACACACACACACTGCCGGGTAACACACACACACACACTGCCAGGTAACACACACACAGTGCCAGGTAACACATACACACACTGCCACGTAACACACACACACACAAGGACACGCATTCACCCATCTCCCTGCTGTAGGTTGTTGGTCGGTTATGCGTTGTCTTTAGGTTTTGGGGAGGTTCAAACCTGTGTGTGTTGTCTTTAGGTTTTGGAGAGGTTCTAACCTGTGTGTGTTGTCTTTAGGTTTTGGGGAGGTTCTAACCTGTGTGTGTTGTCTTTAGGTTTTGGAGAGGTTCTAACCTGTGTGTGTTGTCTTTAGGTTTTGGGGAGGTTCTAACCTGTGTGTGTTGTCTTTAGGTTTTGGGGAGGTTCTAACCTGGGTGTGTTATCTTTAGGTTTTGGGGAGGTTCTAACCTGGGTGTGTTGTCTTTAGGTTTTGGGGAGGTTCTAACCTGGGTGTGTTATCTTTAGGTTTTGGGGAGGTTCTAACCTATGGTGTTTTAAGGTTGTGGGGATGTTATAATTTGGATGTATGTTGTTATACGGTTTTGGGGAGGTTTTAACCTGTGTGTGTTGTCTTTAAGTTTTGGGGAGGTTCAAACCTGTGTGTGTTGTCTTTAGGTTTTGGGGAGGTTATAACCTGGGTGTATGGTGCTTTAAGGTTGTGGGGTGGTTATAACCTGGATGTATGTTGTTATAAGGTTATGGAGAGGTTATAACTTAGGTGTATGTTATCTTTAGGTTGTCTGGAGGTTAAAACCAGTGTGTATGTTGCGGGGAGGTTATAACCGGGGCCAATGTTGTTTTACGGTTATGGAGAGGTTATAACCTGGATGTATGTTATCTTTAGGTTGTGTGGAGGTTATAACCCATGTGAATGTTGTTTTAAGGTTGTGGGGAGGTTATAACCTAGCTGTATGTTGTTTTAAGGTTGTTGGGAGGTTATAACCTGCGTTTGTGTTGTTTTAAGGTTGTGGGGAGGTTATAACCTGTGTGTGTATGTTTTCTTTAGGGTGTGTCGAGGTTGCGGAGGCGTTCCGTGTTCAGGAGATAGACGGCCAGGCTCTGCTACTGCTCACTGAGGACCACCTGATGACCAGCATGAACATCAAATTGGGACCAGCTCTCAAGATCTGTGCCCACATCAACACACTCAGACACAGATAGAGAGGGAGGAGGAGAGATGAGAGAAGGAGGTGAGGTGGGAGGAAGAGAAGATGGAGACAGAAAAAAGGTTAAGAGGGCTGGGTGTGGAAAAAGATAGGGAAAAGAGTGATTGATTGATGGGGAAGAGAGAGGGGATGAGAGAGAGGGGGTGAGAGAGAGAGGTGAGGAACAAAGGACAGCGAAGATGAGAGATAAAGAGATTAATTCAAGAGATGAAGAGCTAAGAGTGAATCAGTGAGAGAGGAGAATGACCTTTTCTATTCTATTGTGTCTGTGTACATATTTTACAATGCCGTCTATTGGGTGTAACAAACTATTTAATTAACGATTTGTAACATACATTATCATGTATTTGTGTATTTGGTTATTATTTTAAAATGTGGCATCACATGTAAATTGTAAAATACTTTTTGATTTTACACAGTTGATACACAGACATTTTCAAATAACTTTGTGGAATTGAATGTCTTAACTAAATCAATGATTATGTTTTTATATATGATCTCTTCTGAGAAAAAGTTAGATCTTATTTGACTCCTAACCATGTCAATTTTGTCAGATGTCATAATGTTTTATTTTATTCTGCCTCTTAAAACTCAGTAATAAATCAAATTAATTTATGAACATTGTTTTACTGCCTAGGTATTGGTATTATGATATTTGGCAGGTAGCTAAATGACCCACTACTAACTCCAGCCACCAGATGGAGGTGAGGGGTCACGTTTACTAGTAGAGAGACGGCAGCTGCAATATTCTCTCAACTCATGGAAACAATGATCAGGGAAAATTTAATATGAATGACATAAAAACCAATGTATCATATTTGTATTGTTATCACTGATGCTTCTCTGGACCACAATGTCTAAGTTCATACATGAAAAACCTCCTAAAGCAGCACAGACCTTATGGCTGAATCAATCCGTGTTTATGCCAAACCAATCAGGAACCAGTGGCAATTTCAACACTGCTGAAATGGGTATTAACAGTTTAGCTGTCTCTTCTTGAAAAACATGTGGAAAAAATTATTTAACCTTTAATTCCTATTACTAACAACTCAAATAAGAACTAATAGATGTGTTTTTTTCAACTTGATGTTTTTTTATAAAATAACAAGAGTACTACCAGGCGGTTGAGAAGTCAAAAGGTCATACAAGCAATGGCATATTAGACTGGCAATTTGCATAGCATTTTTTACTCATTAGAACAATATTGCAAAAATGACTTTAGGTCTGCTTCAATGGCTTTTTATAGGTAGGTAAGCATAGTTAAATAAGGACTGATGTTTAGCAAATTAGGGTAATTTTGTATGTCCGAACATATTCAATTATCCGCTATTTCTATGCTTCCTGTTCTAACAGTTTGTTTTTGCTCCTTTTGCTTTGTTTTGTACCCCAACTTTAAACAGCTGAAAATACAATATTTTTATGGAAAATGTATTTCACAGTGGTCTATATGGTACAATGATTCTCTACATTATAATTGGTTGTTTTGTCACATAAACTGTGTCACATAAACAGAAATTAGGCGATTTATTAGAATTTTAGCAACCAAGAAATGGTGGAGCGATTTATGCATATTGCACCTTAAAGTATGAATATTGATTAATTGATCCCATGGTCATGAAATGTGGTTTAACCAATTTATGTTGCCTAATATAGTGTGTTGTCAACAATGATCATTTCACCATAATAGGCATATTTAATCAAAATAAGGCAACAGTAAACATGTCCTCCTCCTCGAATGCTGCAGCTCCCTCCTTGGGCCAATCGGTGTCATTTTGTAAATGGCGAATCTCTATTGCAAGACGTATCATTCACCCATCAAAATCAGGCCAGTAGTGTCTGAGATATCACATGGGTTAGCTAGACTCATGTCCCTGAGCATTTGTGCCAAATTTCATAATTCTGAGTCAAACAGATCAAGATATATAAACCTGTGCCTGTTATAGCGCCACCGTGTGGTCAATGTGAATTGTTTTGCAGGTTGAGTCTTGACAGTGTTTGCTACATGTTTACCAACTACAATGCGAACATCCTTGACTGATTTATATGCATGTATGTGCCAGGCCACGACCAAATAAATGTTTATTGGCATAATGACATGCGATGAGAGTCAGGGAGTGAGTGGTCTAAATAAATGGAACATAATACGAACCACGCAAGGACAAGAAACAGAAACAATGACACCTGGGGAAGGAACCAAAGGGAGTGACATATATAGTGCAGGTAATCAAGGAAGTGATGGAGTCCAGGTGAGTGTCATTATGCTCAAATGTGCTTAACGCTGGTGACAGGTGTGCGCCATAAACAAGCAGCCTGGTGACCTAAAGGCCGGAGAGGGAACACACGTGACAATTGGTCAATAGCGGCCATTTTATTTGAGGTACTAGTCTGGTGAGGGTAGGCAACAACATCTTCCCGCTGATCCTCAACACTGGGGCCCCACAAGGGTGCGTTCTGAGCCCTCTCCTGTACTCCCTGTTCACCCATGACTGCGTGACCACGCACGCCTCCAACTCAATCATCAAGTTTGCGGACGACACAACAGTGGTAGGCTTGATTACCAACAACGACGAGATGGCCTACAGGGAGGAGGTGAGGGCCCTCGGAGTGTGGTGTCAGGAAAATAACCTCACACTCAACGTCAACAAAACTAAGGAGATGATTGTGGACTTCAGGAAACAGCAGAGGGAACACCCCCCTATCCACATCGATGGAACAGTAGTGGAGAGGGTAGCAAGTTTTAAGTTCCTCGGCATACACATCACAGACAAACTGAATTGGTCCACTCACACAGACAGCATCGTGAAGAAGGCGCAGCAGCGCCTCTTCAACCTCAGGAGGCTGAAGAAATTTGGCTTGTCACCAAAAGCACTCACAAACTTCTACAGATGCACAATTGAGAGCATCCTGGCGGGCTGTATCACCGCCTGGTACGGCAACTGCTCCGCCCTCAACCGTAAGGCTCTCCAGAGGGTAGTGAGGTCTGCACAACGCATCACTGGGGGCAAACTACCTGCCCTCCAGGACACCTACACCACCCGATGTTACAGGAAGGCCATAAAGATCATCAAGGACATCAACCACCGAGCCACTGCCTGTTCACCCCGCTATCATCCAGAAGGCGAGGTCAGTACAGGTGCATCAAAGCTGGGACCGAGAGACTGAAAAACAGCTTCTATCTCAAGGCCATCAGACTGTTAAACAGCCACCACTAACATTGAGTGGCTGCTGCCAACACACTGTCATTGACACTGACCCAACTCCAGCCACTTTACTAATGGGAAATTATGTAAATATATCACTTGCCACTTTAAACAATGCTACCTTATATAATGTTACTTACCCTACATTATTCATCTCATATGTATACGTATATACTATACTCTATATCATCGACTGCATCTTATGTAACATATGTATCACTAGCCACTTTAACTATGCCACTTTGTTTACATACTCATCTCATATGTATATACTGTACTCGATACCATCTACTGCATCCTGCCTATGCCACTCTGTACTATCACTCATTCATGTATCCTTATGTACCTATTCTTTATCCCCTTACACTGTGTATAAGACAGTAGTTTTGGAATTGTTAGTTAGATTACTTGTTGGTTATTACTGCATTGTCGGAACTAGAAGCACAAGCATTTCGCTACACTCGCATTAACATCTGCTAACCATGTGTATGTGACAAATAAAATTGGATTTGATTTGATTTGATTTAAAATATTGCTTTGAAAGATCTTTGTCCATAGATGTCACATATCAAGGTTCGTGCAGATCAGTCATTCGGTACCAGAAGAGTAGCGTTTTAAGAGTTTTTCACAAAATTCTAAATGGAGGAAAATCCATCATGGCGTATCGATGTCGCGAATTTCACGACCTTAGTATGAACTGGGTGAGGGGCGTGACCTTTTAAAATGTGCATTTTCAATCTCTTATTTTAGTGCCACCATCTGGCCAATAAAATGTAATTTGGTAAACACTAGACACAGATCCACAGTCCCCTTCACGATGTCATTGTGGGGGACAATAAAATGTAATTTGGTAAACACTAGACACAGATCCACAGTCCCCTTCACGATGTCATTGTGGGGGACAATAAAATGTAATTTGGTAAACACTAGACACAGACCCACAGTCCCCTTCCCGATGTCATTGTGGGGGACAATAAAATGTAATTTGGTAAACACTAGACACAGATCCACAGTCCCCTTCCCGATGTCATTGTGGGGGACAATAAAATGTAATTTGGTAAACACTAGACACAGATCCACAGTCCCCTTCCCGATGTCATTGTGGGGGACAATAAATGTACCCTATTTTTAGTCCACCTTACTTTTACTGACATATCAACTGACATTTTAACAAAATTCTTGCTTTTTAGCCTTTTTAGATTGTAACTATTCATTTTCATAGTTCGACACTTCAAGGTTTCTAATGACAGGAATGGTGCAGTATGAATCACTCACCAACTGAATTCCTACCCTTTATCCCATATCTTTGGTGACTGATTTTGAGTTTTCTTAGTGGACAAAGTTAGAGTGCCACTACACTGAACTGCAGCAACCCAAAAGGATAGAAATGCTGTAAATAGTTGCAGTTCTGAAGTTCAGCGCTAACACACCCCTTTTACTGTGGAACTATACAGCCTGAGATGTATCATTTTTACAGATTTTTATTAAGAATTTAATTAATGATACATTTGACATTGTAATTGGTTAATTTATTAGTGAATCTTTTTCTATATATATTTTTTTCCATATTTTGTGACGGTTCAGTTTTTCCCCCTGAAAAAAAGTAATGTATTTTTGATTGCGGGTCCCTTCTATAGAGCATGTGTGCAGGCAGTTGAGCGGGGGCGTGGCCAGCTTGGTAGGTTTCATCATCACCACAACCACCAATGAAAGGGTGCGCACCTGCGACTACACGTGTGCGCATGGATAAGCCGGGAGCGCAAGGCCACAGGCTCCGGGTTCTGCCAGTGTCGAGCTTGACCAGATCCTCACATTACCAGGTGTGTGTGTGTGTGGTTGAAGGAAGCTGCCTCTAACCACATCTGTAGTCCACCTGCAGATTCCATAGACTTCTAGAAAACCGTACCATATCTCGTGTTATTTAAAAAAACATCTGAATATAAAAGTCTCTATCGCTACCTTTCCCCTCCCCTCCAGCAGTCGTGCAGTGAAGGTGTGTGTGTGTGTGTGTGTGTGTGTGTGTGTGTGTGTGTGTGTGTGTGTGTGTGTGTGTGTGTGTGTGTGTGTGTGTGTGTGTGTGTGTGTGTGTGTGTGTGTGTGTGTGTGTGTGTGTGTGTGTGTGTGTGTGTGTGTGTGTGTGTGTGTGTGTGTGTTGTTCTGCATCAGGCTAGGTCTAGGACATGAGATCCCCGCTACCAAACTACGCTGTGCCATGTTGGGGGGCTCGCTCATATTCGTCATGGGTAAGTGAGACGCACGTTCACACACAGACACAAACATTCCACACAACTTAATGTTATCCTATATTGACTAATGATGCTGTGTCAGGCTATGGGATGCTGCGGGACCATCTCATATCACCCTCTCTCTAACCTGGGAAGTGTTTCCTGTGTGGGACAGGAAGTCCATGTCAGAAGCCTTGTGACAGGGACTGAGCAGCTGGTGGACAATAACCAACTCTCTTTCTCTCCTATCTCTTTCCAGCGTTCTGTGGATTGGTGTCAACTATCTGGTTTGCTATTGGTGCTCATGCAGAGGAGGGTCTGTTGTAATTCAGCATCTCACTGTATGCTGGATGGGTCAGCTGTCTCCTGGGGAGCACTATGATTCTGTGTTGCCACGGTGACAACCACTTGGGGAACCCCCAGAGGCAAGAGAGCAGCTACTACTTCTCTAGACAGGCAGGGGGCGCCACCACACCCATCAACCCCTACGCTACTGCTACCACTGTAATCACAGGCAACCACGCCAAGAGCGCCAACGTGTGAGAAAGCATGTAAAAAAGGATTATGAGGTGCAGAGAACTTGTGATTGACACATCCACATGACTGGCTAGTGTTCATGACCATGACCTCATCCTGAGGACCATGACCTCACATCCTGCCAGACAGGAAGCTGGCCAGGTGAACACCACCCTCCTCAACTTTTTCCCTGTTCACTGGAATTCCATAACCTCCTTCTACACCACTAGTGTTCTGGTGTTCTAGTGTTCTGGTGTTCTAGTGTTCTGGTGTTCTGGTGTTCTAGTGTTCTAGTGTTCTGGTGTTTTCTTGTAGTAAGGGAACAGAGCGCTAAGAACCTTGGCGTGATCCTGGACAACACCCTGTCGTTCTCAACTAACATCAAGGCGGTGGCCCGTTCCTGTAGATTCATGCTCTACAACATCCGCAGAGTACGACCCTGCCTCACACAGGAAGCGGCGCAGGTCCTAATCCAGGCACTTGTCATCTCCCGTCTGGATTACAGCAACTCGCTGTTGGCTGGGCTCCCTGCCTGTGCCATTAAACCCCTACAACTCATCCAGAACGCCGCAGCCCGTCTGGTGTTCAACCTTCCCAAGTTCTCTCACGTCACCCCGCTCCTCCGCTCTCTCCACTGGCTTCCAGTTGAAGCTCGCATCCGCTACAAGACCATGGTGCTTGCCTACGGAGTTGTGAGGGGAACGGCACCTCAGTACCTCCAGGCTCTGATCAGGCCCTACACCCAAACAAGGGCACTGCGTTCATCCACCTCTGGCCTGCTCGCCTCCCTACCACTGAGGAAGTACAGTTCCCGCTCAGCCCAGTCAAAACTGTTCGCTGCTCTGGCCCCCCCAATGGTGGAACAAACTCCCTCACGACGCCAGGACAGCGGAGTCAATCACCACCTTCCGGAGACACCTGAAACCCCACCTCTTTAAGGAATACCTAGGATAGGATAAAGTAATCCTTCTCACCCCCCCCCCCCCCTAAAAGATTTAGATACACTATTGTAAAGTGGCTGCTCCACTGGATGTCATAAGGTGAACGCACCAATTTGTAAGTCGCTCTGGATAAGAGCGTCTGCTAAATGACTTCAATGTAAATGTTCTCTCAGATGTATTTGTTTTATTGACAGTTTATCAGACAACAGCAAAACACAGATCCGTCTTTCTGCACACATTTACACACTCTGATTCAACAATAAATACTTTCTTTTTTGAATGATCACACTCTTAAAACAAAATAATCTTAAATGTTTTCCAACCAACTCACCCATGTACAATGTCACAGCAGTGGAGTCAGACTAATAGGTAGTATAAGAGCATGTTTGCTCCTGGATAATTGATTCACTCTCGGATAGATAGATTTGAAACACAGCATGTTGTATGTATGTTTATAATGCAGTGTTAGACCAGGTGGAATGGTTGCCATATAGCTCACTTCTCCTGTCCTCTCAGTCTACTCAAGTGCCTATGGTGTGGGGCTTCATGAGGGATTCAGGAGCCCTCTGCCCTTCCTCTCCTCTAGTGCCCAGTGAAACAGGAAGTAGGTGTGTTCCACTGCAGCTGTCAATCACAAGAGGAGCCCCCGGGTTCCTGTGGATCTGTGTAGCCCTGATTGGTTCTTCCCCTGGATCCCATAGAGGAGCCCTGAGGGCCGGACTGATAACCTGACTGGTTCTGGTACTGGGAGCCATCCTGGTACTGGTTGCCATCTTGATTGCCATCTTGATAGTGGTTTTGGTACTGGTCACCCTCCGGATCCTGGTTCCGATCCTGGTTTTGCTGTTGGTAGTGGTAGCCCTTCTCCGCTGACCAGCCCTGGTAGCGCCCCTCTTCCTGGTTGTCCTGGGGGTCAAGGTCATTGTCAGGGGAGAAGGTGTCGTCAAGGTGGTCATCATAGCGCTGGTAGGTGCTGGCGTGAGCCTGTTCCTCTCTGGTGCTGATCTCCAAAGAGCTGTTCCATATCCCATAGCAACCATAGATCAGTATACCTAGAGAGACAGGCCATAATAATATCACATCCCATAGCAACCGTAGATCAGTACACCTAGAAAGAGGATAGAGGAAGGAAAGAGAGGAGCAGATGGATGGAAAGATAAGGAGATACAGGAGGGTAGAGGGAGAGTGGAGGGGAGAGAAGAGGGGGAGAGAGGAGGGGGAGAGGGGCAGAGGGTGGTAAGAGGAGGGTAGAGGGAGAGAGGAGGGGGAGAGGGAGGTAAGAGGAGGGTAGTGGGAGAGAGGGGGAGAGAGGAGGGGGAGAGGGGGAGAGAGAGGGGTAAGAGGAGGGTAGAGGGAGAGAGGAGGGGGAGAGGAGGGGGGGTAAGAGGAGGGTAGGGGGAGAGAGGAGGTGGAGAGGGGGTAAGAGGAGTGTAGAGGGAGAGAGGAGGGGGAGAGGGGAGTAAGAGGAGGGTAGAGGGGGAGAGGGGGAGAAAGGAGGGTAGAGGGAGAGAGGGGGTAAGAGTAGGGTAGAGGGAGAGAGGAGAGGGGGTAAGAGGAGGGTAGAGGGAGAGGGGGAGAGAGGAGGGTAGAGGGAGAGAGGAGGGGGAGATATGAGAGGGGGAGAGAGGAGGGTAGAGGGAGAGAGGGGGAGGGAGAGAGATGAGAGGGGGAGAGGGGAGGGTAGAGGGAGAGAGGGGGAGAGGGTAGAGAGAGGGGGAGAGAGGAGAGCGGGGAGAGAGGTGGGTAGAGAGGAGGGTAGAGGGAGAGAGGAGAGGGGGGAGAGAGGAGGCTCTCTTCTCCACATGAAGGAAGTGACTAGAGACAGTGTAACTAACCCAGAGTGCACCAGACAGCGAAGCGTGCCCAGGTGAGCGGCGACAGTTTCAGCATCAGGTAGGAGTTTACCAAGATGGCCACTGCGGGGACAAACGGCACGCACGGCGCCATGTAGGGCAGGATCCGCCCACTCTCAGGCTGGCGCACGATCACCACCAGTATGGTTGCTATTTTGCCCGCCAATAGTGTCGCTACGATACCTGAAACGGCCGAGCCCGCTCCGGTCCCTTGCTCCACGCCGAAGATGACAGTAGCCCAGAGGAGGAAGGAGAGGAGGAAGAGGAGGAGGGTGCAGCGTGTCACCATGCGACCGGAGGACGGGGTGGGACGGGCCGAGGCGTCAGGGATCCCCAGGCGAACACGTAGGGTGGAGTAACGACTACCTAGAACCCTCTTCAACAGCGAGGAGGGGCCGGTGTGGAAGCTGCCAGAGTCGCCAGGTTCACCTGCAACACCGCTCGATTGGTAGCCGGAGCTGTCAGGGTCAAAGGTCGATGAGTCTGCTCCGCCAATCAACATCTGGTCATCGTTGGTGGGCAGAGTTCCGTCATCGCATTCCGCCATCACGCCCTCTTTCTGCCTAGGCCCCTCCTCTTCCTCCCCAGGCAGGAAGTTGTGTGTGTCTGTGTCGGGCTGGTAGCGCAACAGCAGGACACACACACTGACCAAGGTGTAAGCCAGTAGCGTTCCTATAGACATCATCTCTATGAGATCTTGCAGGGAGACAAGGAGAGACATGAGAGCAGCCAGACAGCCAGACACCAGACACGCTACTGCTGGAGTGTGAGTGTACGGGGAGACGTTGGCCAGGAACCTGCACACACACACAGGAATAAACACACATTACTACCATTTAGTGGACATTCATCTTCATAACATTAGTCTGTGTGTCCATGCCTGTGTGCATGTGCTGTTCACCTGAAGAGCAGTCCGTCTCTAGCCATAGCGTATATGACCCTGGGCATGGGGAACAGGGAGCCCATTAGACTGACAGTGAGGCCAGCTATAGACCCTACAGCCACTATGTATTTCCCTGGCAGGAACCCATGCACTGCAAACATCTCCATCAGTGGAGCTGAACCATCGATCAGGTCATAAGGAACCATCAGAGTCAGGACCACAGACACCTAGGGAGGGACACACACACACGTAATATAATGAAGGCAGTAACAGCAGACAGGATGGAGATGTGCCTGTACTCACAGAGACGTATGCAGTCAGGCAGGTTATCAGACTAGCAGTAACAGCAGAGAGGATGGAGATGTGCCTGTACTCACAGAGACGTATGCAGTCAGGCAGGTTATCAGACTAGCAGTAATAGCATAGGGTATAGAGGTGTTGGGACTCTTGGCTTCTTCTCCTGTCGTAGCGATGATGTCAAACCCTATGAAGGCATAGAAACAAGTGGCCGCTCCCTTCATCACCTGGTACACACACACATCAGAGAGAGGTTAATGTGTTTGTGTGTGTGTGCCTCAGTGAATGCTGTTGTGTGTGTGTGCCTCAGTGAATGCTGTTGTGTGTGTGTGCCTGCGTATTCGTGTTTGACTTGGTTTAGCTGAGTGTATCTCTTACCCCGGACCATCCGTAGGGCAGGAAGTTTCCCGCCTCCCAGTTGTCAGCGGAGAGAAAGAAGAGTCCAGAGATGATCAGGAAGCACCACACCACCAGGTTGACCATATTCAGAACGTTGTTCAACCCTACCGAGTTACGAACCCCTAATGACACAATTACCGTGACAACCAGCGATATGGCCATGGCCAGGACGTCAGGGTACGACTCCTCCCCTTTACCTGCAGGGGGAGGGGAGATTATAGGCACACAAACACACACACAAACACACAACACACAACACACAACACACACACACACACACACACACACACACACACACACACACACACACACACACACACACACAGTCACTCACTCACTCACTCACTCACCCAGGCCTCTGAGTGTCCCCAGGTGTGTTATCATGTAGCTCGAGATGCTGTGATTGGCCAGCGAGTCAAACATGCTGCTGAGAGCCGACGCCCCGGCTGCAGTACCAATTAGGTACTCCAGGATCAGATTCCAGCCAATGAAAAAGGCTGTACACTCCCCCACTGTGACATAGCTGTAGGTGTAGGCTGACCCAGTTGTCTTAGGGACACGCACGCCAAACTCTGCATAACATACACCTGGAAGAGAGACACACAATTGACCCAGGTTAAACACACATCAAACTACTACAAACACATATACAGTGGGGCAAAACAGTATTTAGTCAGCTACGAATTGTGCAAGTTCTCCCACTTAAAAAGATGAGAGGCCTGTAATTTTCATCATAGGTACACTTCAACTACGACAGACAAAATGGGGGGAAAAAATCCAGAAAATTACATTGTAGGATTTTTAAAATATATATTTTATTTTACCCCTATTTCTCCCCAATTTCGTTGTATCCAGTTGTTTTAGTAGCTACTATCTTGTCTCATCGCTACAACTCCCGTACGTGCTCAGGAGAGACGAAGGTTGAAAATAATGCATCCTCCGATACACAACCCAACCAAGCCGCACTGCTTCTTAACACAGCACATCCAACCCAGAAGCCAGCCGCACCAATGTGTCAGAGGAAACACCGTGCACCTGGCTACCTTGGTTAGCACGCACTGCGCCCAGCCCGCCACAGGAGTCGCTGGTGCACGATGAGTCAAGGATATCCCTACCGGCCAAGCCCTCCCTAACCCGGACGACGCTGGGCCAATTGTGTGTTGCCCCACGGACCTCGCGGTCACAGCCGGTTGCGACAAAGCCTGGGCGCGAACCCAGAGTCTCTGGTGGCACAGCTGGCGCTGCAGTACAGCGCCCTTCACCACTGCGCGACCCGGGAGGCCCACAGTGTAGGATCTTTAATGAATTTATTTGCAAATTATGGTGGAAAATAAGTATTTGGTCACCTACAAACAAGCAAGATTTCTGGCTCTCACAGACCTGTAACTTCTTCTTTAAGAGGCTCCTATGTCCTCCACTCATTACCTGTATTAATGGCACCTGTTTGAACTTGTTATCAGTATAAAAGACACCTGTCCACAACCTCAAACAGTCACACTCCAAACTCCACTATGGCCAAGACCAAAGAGCTGTCAAAGGACACCAGAAACAAATTGTAGACCTGCACCAGGCTGGGAAGACTGAATCTGCAATAGGTAAGCAGCTTGGTTTGAAGAAATCAACTGTGGGAGCAATTATTAGGAAATGGAAGACATACAAGACCACTGATAATCTCCCTCGATCTGGGGCACCACGCAAGATCTCACCCCGTGGGGTCAAAATGATCACAAGAACGGTGAGCAAAAATCCCAGAACCACACGGGGGGGACCTAGTGAATGACCTGCAGAGAGCTGGGACCAAAGTAACAAAGCCTACCATCAGTAACACACTACGCCGCCAGGGACTCAAATCCTGCAGTGCCAGACGTGTCCCCCTGCTTAAGCCAGTACATGTCCAGGCCTGTCTGAAATTTGCTAGAGAGCATTTGAATGATTCAGAAGAAGACTGGGAGAATGTCATATGGTCAGATGAAACCAAAATATAACTTTTTGGTAAAAACTCAACTCGTCATGTTTGGAGGTCAAAGAATGCTGAGTTGCATCCAAAGAACACCATACCTACTGTGAAGCATGGGGACCAGGACGACTGATCCGTGTAAAGGAAAGAATGAATGGGGCCATGTATCATGAGATTTTGAGTGAAAACCTCCTTCCATCAGCAAGGGCATTGAAGATGAAATGTGGCTGGGTCTTTCAGCATGACAATGATCCCAAACACACCGCCCGGGCAACGAAGGAGTGGCTTCGTAAGAAGCATTTCAAGGTCCTGGAGTGGCCTAGCCAGTCTCTAGATCTCAACCCCATAGAAAATCTTTGGAGGGAGTTGAAAGTCTGTGTTGCCCAGCAACAGCCCCAAAACATCACTGCTCTAGAGGAGATCTGCATGGAGGAATGGGCCAAAATACCAGCAACAGTGTGTGAAAACCTTGTGAAAGACTTACTGAAAACAAAGGGTATATAACAAAGTATTGAGATAAACTTTTGTTATTGACCAAATACTTATTTTCCACCATAATTTGCAAATAAATTCATTAAAAATCCTACAATGCGATTTTCTGGATTTTTTTTTCTCATTTTGTCTGTCATAGTTGATGTGTACCTATGATGAAAATTACAGGCCTCTCTCATCCTTTTAAGTGGGAGAACATGCACAATTGGTGGCTGACTAAATACTTTTTTGCCCCACTGTATGTGCGTGTGTGTATATGTGCGTGTCTCTGACCTGACAGTATAGAAGCAACAGCAGCGATGAAGAAGGACAGGATCACTCCTGGCCCGGCCATCTCCTTAGCAACCAGCCCGGCAACCACGTACATCCCTGTGCCAACGCAGCTCCCCACCCCTAGCGACACCAGGTCAGCTGTCGTCAGGACCCTAGCCAGCCCCCCTACTTCTGTGATATCGTCGCTGACCTCTGACCCCTGACCCATCCTACCCACAGGTTTGGTCCTGAGCAGGCGGGAGTACAGGCTGTACCATGCATCTCCCCAGGACACACGCCTCAGCCATTCTGCCATAGCGGTGGGAACGGGATGGGTGTGTGTGTGTTTCCTCCAATCTATTCCTTTGTCACTATTTCCCTCTCATTTGTCTCTCTCTCTCTGTCTCTCTCTCTGTCTGTCGCTGTGTCAGAGAGTGTCCATGCCAGCTTCATTCCACACTGTTCTGGAGTTGGAGTTTGCTCTGAGGTCTGTAAAGACAGAAAAATGATGTGTTGTTGTAAATGTTAGACAGATTGACAAGCAGACAGTGAGTGCTGAACACAGGTGATAGCATTAAGCCTGTAAGTAAACCTGTAGGTACGTATGCCTCTAGGTACGTATGCCTGTAGTTAATACTGTAGGTAAGTGTGTAAGTAAGAATGTAGGTACGTATGCCTGTAGGTAAGCCTGTAGGTACGTATGCCTGTAGGTACGTATGCCTGTAGTTAATACTGTAGGTAAGCCTGTAAGTAAGAATGTAGGTACGTATGCCTGTAGGTAATACTGTAGTTACGCCTGTAGGTAAGCCTGTAGGTACGTATTCCTGTAGGTAATACTGTAGGTACGCCTGTAGGTAAGAATGTAGGTACGTATGCCTGTAGGTAAGCCTGTAGGTATGTACGCCTGTAGGTACACCTGTAGGTACGTATGCCTGTAGGTAATACTGTAGGTAAGCCTGTAAGTATGTACGCCTGTAGGTATGTACGCCGGTAGGTACGTACGCCTGTAGGTATGTACGCCTGTAGGTAATACTGTAGTTACGCCTGTAGGTAAGCCTGTAGGTACATATGCCTGTAGGTAATACTGTAGGTACGCCTGTAGGTAAGAATGTAGGTGCGTATGCCTGTAGGTAAGCCTGTAGGTATGTACGCCTGTAGGTATGTACGCCTGTAGGTATGTACGCCTGTAGGTACGTACGCCTGTAGGTACGTACGCCTGTAGGTACGTACGCCTGTAGGTACGTACGCCTGTAGGTATGTACGCCTGTAGGTATGTACGCTTGTAGGTATGTACGCCTGTAGGTACGTACGCCTGTAGGTATGTACGCCTGTAGGTACGTACGCCTGTAGGTATGTACGCCTGTACTGTAGGTACGCCTGTAGGTAAGTAAGCCTGTAGTTAAGCCTGTAGGTACATACGCCTGTAGCTAAGTAAGCCTGTAGGTAAGCCTGTAGGTATGTACGCCTGTAGGTATGTACGCCTGTAGGTATGTACGCCTGTAGGTACGTACGCCTGTAGGTATGTACGCCTGTAGGTAATACTGTAGTTACGCCTGTAGGTAAGCCTGTAGGTACATATGCCTGTAGGTAATACTGTAGGTACGCCTGTAGGTAAGAATGTAGGTGCGTATGCCTGTAGGTATGTACGCCTGTAGGTATGTACGCCTGTAGGTACGTACGCCTGTAGGTACGTACGCCTGTAGGTATGTACGCCTGTAGGTATGTACGCTTGTAGGTATGTACGCCTGTAGGTACGTACGCCTGTAGGTATGTACGCCTGTAGGTACGTACGCCTGTAGGTATGTACGCCTGTACTGTAGGTACGCCTGTAGGTAAGTAAGCCTGTAGTTAAGCCTGTAGGTACATACGCCTGTAGCTAAGTAAGCCTGTAGGTAAGCCTGTAGGTATGTACGCCTGTAGGTATGTACGCCTGTAGGTACGTACGCCTGTAGGTATGTACGCCTGTAGGTAATACTGTAGTTACGCCTGTAGGTAAGCCTGTAGGTACATATGCCTGTAGGTAATACTGTAGGTACGCCTGTAGGTAAGAATGTAGGTACGTATGCCTGTAGGTAAGCCTGTAGGTATGTACGCCTGTAGGTACGTACGCCTGTAGGTACGTACGCCTGTAGGTACGTACGCCTGTAGGTACGTACGCCTGTAGGTACGTACGCCTGTAGGTACGTGCGCCTGTAGGTATGTGCGCCTGTAGGTATGTACGCCTGTAGGTACGTACGCCTGTAGGTACGTACGCCTGTAGGTACGTACGCCTGTAGGTACGTACGCCTGTACTGTAGGTACGCCTGTAGGTAAGTAAGCCTGTAGGTACATACGCCTGTAGGTACGTATGCCTGTAGGTAAGTACGCCTGTAGGTATGTAAGCCTGTAGGTAAGTAAGCCTGTAGGTACGTACGCCTGTAGGTATGTACGCCTGTAGGTATGTAAGCCTGTAGGTAAGTAAGCCTGTAGGTACGTATGCTTGTAGGTAAGCCTGGGCCAGGTGCAAGAGGGGGAGTAGAGGAGAGAATGTGACTGGTAGATGAGGAATACGAAATGGGAAAAGGTTGGGGATGACGAGCAGAGAGGGAAGATGAAAAGAAAGGATAGGTGAGGAAAGGGGAAAGGAAGGGGTGAGTGTGGGGTGAGAGGAGTGGAGGAAGAGAGGAGAGGAGGAAGGAAGGAGTGAAAGGGTGAGTGTGGAAGGAGAGGTGAGAGGAATTGAGGAAGAGAGGAGGAGGAAGGAAGGAAGGAAGGAAGGAAGGAAGGAAGGAAGGAAGGAAGAAAATTAGCTTTAAAACTGCAACATTTTCTTTGCAACTGTGCATGTGCCCATAGAAATATATGTGGTACGTGTGCAGAGGGGGGGGGGGGCGCAGGATGTTCCCACATGCTGGAAGGGGGCCCCCGAGTGAAAGAGTTTGGGAAGCCCTGGTCTAGGTTTGCTGTATGGTGTGTGAGTTATTCAAAAACATTTTTTAAATGTATTGAATAATTAAACATAAAATCTACTTGCAGTGAATCCACTCGACAACGACATCACATTAGTCATCTAACAGAACAGGGTCAACGCCCTGCTCAAGGGCACGTTGACAGATCTACCACAAGGTCAAAAATGGGGGCCCGGACCAGCGATCGATTAGCCCCTGGCCCAAGCTCCCAACCGCCAGGCCATCAGCCCTCCAAGACCCCCCCATAGCCCCCCCCCATAACCAAGAAAATGAACAAAAGAGAAAAGAGATAAAGACAAAGGAAAACATAAAACAACAAAACAAAAAACTACAGATATCAAGGACGACAAAAATCATAACAGCCCAACTGAATGTGTTTGAGGGCATGTATCCAGGCTGTATCAGACAATCACCGGCCGTGATTGGGAGTCCCACAGGGTGGAGCACAATTGTCCCAGCGTCGTCCGGGATTTTCCGGGGCAGGCCGTCATCGAAGATAAGAATTTGTTCTTAACTGACTTGCCTAGTTAAATAAAGGTTAAATAAATATAATATATAAATGTGTGGCACTATTTATCTGTGTGTATGTGCACATGTGTGCATTTGAATAAGAGTGTGTGTATATACACGCCCAATTTTTCAGTTTTTGATTTGTTAAAAAAGTTTGAAATATCCAATAAATGTCGTTCCACTTCATGTTCTTGTTGTTGATTCTTCACAAAAAAATACAGTTTTATATCTTTATGTTTGAAGCCTATAATGTGGCAAAAGGTCACAAAGTTCAAGGGGGCCGAATACTTTCGCAAGGCACTGTATATGCCTGTAGGTACGTCTGCCTGTAGATACGTCTGCCTGTAGATACGTCTGCCTGTAGGTACGTCTGCTTGTAGGTACGTCTGCCTGTAGTTACGTCTGCCTGTAGTTACGTCTGCCTGTAGGTACGTCTGCCTGTAGATATGTCTGCCTGTAGGTACATATATGCCTGTAGGTACGTCTGCCTGTAGATACGTCTGCCTGTAGATACGTCTGCCTGTAGGTACGTCTGCTTGTAGGTACGTCTGCCTGTAGTTACGTCTGCCTGTAGGTACGTCTGCCTGTAGATATGTCTGCCTGTAGGTACATATATGCCTGTAGGTACGTCTGCCTGTAGATACGTCTGCCTGTAGGTACGTCTGCCTGTAGATACATCTGCCTGTAGGTACGTCTGCCTGTAGGTACGTCTGCCTGTAGATACATATATGCCTGTAGGTACGTCTGCCTGTAGGTACGTCTGCCTGTAGATACATATATGCCTGTAGGTACGTCTGCCTGTAGGGACGTCTTCCTGTAGGTACGTCTGCCTGTAGGTACGTCTGCCTGTAGGTACGTCTGCCTGTAGATACGTCTGCCTGTAGATACGTCTGCCTGTAGATACGTCTGCCTGTAGATATGTCTGCCTGTAGATACGTCTGCCTGTAGGTACGTCTGCCTGTAGGTACGTCTGCCTGTAGATACATATATGCCTGTAGGTACGTCTGCCTGTAGGTACGTCTGCCTGTAGATACAAATATGCCTGTAGGTACATATGCCTGTAGGTACACCTGTAGGTACGTCTGCCTGTAGGTACACCTGTAGGTACGTCTGCCTGTAGGTACGTATGCCTGTAGGTACATATATGCCTGTAGGTACATATATGCCTGTAGGTACAAATGCCTATAGGTACAAATGCCTATAGGTACGCCTGTAAGTAACACTAGAACATAAAGGCGTCACCTTTTCTCCTCTCTCACTAGAGCGAGACTCCCTCTAAAATATTCATCAGATAGCACCTGATCCCACATCACAGTGGAGAACTACACCAACTTCAGCCGACAGACAACAAACTACACTCTGTGTACATCTATAACCTAGACAACTGACAGTAACATTAAGTTACTGTTTTAAACAAGATACATTTCCCCGAGGAACAAAATAAAATTATTTTGAATAATTATATGAATAAAAAAACTGGTTTCTATATGTAGGCTGCAGCTTCACGATAAAGAACCCACAGGTGACTGATGGACAGGTGACATACTGACATGTTACTGACAGACAGGTGACTGACAGACAAGTGACTGATGGACATGTGACTGACGGACAGGTGACTGACAGACAGGTGACATACAGACAGGTGACATACAGACAGGTGACTGACGGACAGGTGACTGACAGACAGGTGACATACAGACAGGTGACATACAGACAGGTGACATACAGACAGGTGACATACAGACAGGTGACTGACAGACAGGTGACATACAGACAGGTGACTGACGGACAGGTAACTGACAGACAGGTGACATACAGACAGGTGACTGACAGACAGGTGACATACAGACAGGTGACTGACGGACAGGTAACTGACAGACAGGTGACATACAGACAGGTGACTGACAGACAGGTGACTGACAGACAGGTGACTGACAGACAGGTGACTGACAGACAGGTGACATACGGACAGGTGACTGACGGACAGGTGACTGACAGACAGGTGACATACGGACAGGTAACTGACGGACAGGTAACTGACAGACAGGTGACTGACAGACAGGTGACTGACAGACAGGTGACTGACAGACAGGTGACATACGGACAGGTGACTGACAGACAGGTGACATACGGACAGGTGCCTGACGGACAGGCGAGACCACAATAGACAGGCGAATAACACAGCACATCTCTAGTCTTTCAACACATATGTACACGAATGCACATACAGGACACAGAATAAACACTCACCCGTTTGGTGCTTTCCCCAGGAGAATGAGCAGATACAGAAGCTTTACCTCGGTTCCATGTTTACAGCAGAGAAAGAGAGAGCAGCTAAGGCCGGACTGGGAGGAGGTGAAAGAGGAGGTCGAAGGGAGAGAAGGGGCTAAATTATTCAGTAGCCAGTCCATGTGATCAGAGTCAAGTCTATTATTCATCACCAAGGTGGTGTGTGTCCAGCTGTACCGTATGAAACCTGGGAATGAGGCAGGTGTGTGTTATCTATAGGGAGGAGAGACTCAGTCAGTCAATGGTTAACTACACCACTATACCCCAAGAAATGTGATTTCTACTGGCCTCATTTAATCAACAGCCCTCTCATATTAGATCCCACAGGCCTGGAACAAGGGGATCCCAGCAGTGGATGTGGTGTTAGCAGAGACAATAGATCTAAGACCCCTGAGAACAGTGGATGTGGTGTTAGCAGAGACAATAGATCTAAGACCCCTGAGAACAGTGGATGTGGTGTTAGCAGAGACAATAGATCTAAGACCCCTGAGAACAGTGGATGTGGTGTTAGCAGAGACAATAGATCTAAGACTCCTGAGAACAGTGGATGTGGTGTTAGCAGAGACAATAGATCTAAGACCCCTGAGAACAGTGGATGTGGTGTTAGCAGAGACAATAGATCTAAGACCCCTGAGAACAGTGGATGTGGTGTTAGCAGAGACAATAGATCTAAGACCCCTGAGAACAGTGGATGTGGTGTTAGCAGAGACAATAGATCTAAGACCCCTGAGAACAGTGGATGTGGTGTTAGTAGAGACAATAGATCTAAGACCCATGAGAGCAGTGGATGTGGTGTTAGCAGAGATAGGGCTATGTATGGTCTGAGGACAGTTTTATAGCTACTCCAGTATTGTATCGTTGCTGTAATCTGCTTGTCATCTGACAGAACAGGTCAGGTTACCTATCTGCAGCCTGACTAATCAGTCTCAGGGCTAATAACATACACAGTTCCCTGCAATATAAGGCAGACACAGAGTCAGTAGAAGCACACACACAGACATGGACAAAGACAGGAAAACATACACTACTGTGCAGTTGCAGGGTCATTCAGGGTGAAATGGGCACTGGTCATTCCTACGGCGGTGTGTTTTATCCACTGCAGATGAGAGAACAAACCCAGAGACACCCATGCATCCACACACACAAGACACACCTAACAAACCAGGGGTGCTTTCAGTTCGTTTGAACGTTTGCTACGTTGAGGAACGGTTTGTACTGAAGGACACCCACACAGATGAAAGGGAAAACAAAACCTGGAAATATAAAACATTCACTAGCATTCTGACATCAGCCAAGATTATATAACATAAGATGAAGGAAACTCAAAACTAGGCAGACAATAACAGAGTAAAAACACTGACTCAGCCCAGACTACTGCTACCAAAACATTACATTTATAAACAGTTAGTTGGTCAGAAAGACTTGTTTGGATTATAGTGAATTGAACTGCAGGCTGCAGACCATTATTTTTAACTTGGCAAGTCAGTTATGGACAAATTGGTTTAACTGCTTTCAAGGCAGCGATTTTTACCTCGTCAGCTCGGGGATTCGATCCAGCAACCTTTCGGTTACTGGCCCAACGCTCTAACCACTAGGCTACCTGCCACCTGGGGTATCTACACTGGAGGTGGGGTATAGTAAAGATCATATAGGAGTAGGGTTCATGCTCTGGTTACAGGATGATAATCCCGTACTCCATATTCTAAGAGCAGTGCGTCGTCGAGGTTATTTATTTTATATTAAAAATAAAAACCTTCCGGTTTAGCCAGCATTGCTGGTAGCCGTGCTGATTTGCACACGGTTTAACAATTACAACAGGACACAGTACACTCAGCCCCTGGTGACATCATGTGGTCATACTGGGAATTACACCTGTGATGGTCATTGAGAAGTTCTGTGACAATTATTCCGCACTGAAACTCATACTTCATTGAAAGTCATGCACCCACAAAATAAACCGGCAGAACACACCATGACTGTTTTGTTGATCTCATTTATTATCCTATCAAGACTCCAGCTCATGATGAAACACACTGAAGTTTGCAGTCCATCCACTGAAAAAAAGGTCTCTCAAACTACTTTCCCTCACACGCAGGTGACACGTGTGTGGGACCGGCCAGTCTCCAGTCTTACATGCTGGGGCAGGTGTGCGGAGCTTGGTTCTACTCGTCATTGTCTGACTCCTCCTCTTCCTGGCTGATCTGGAAGTATCTCAGCTCGTAGGTCTCCTTGTCTGACGCCACGACTCTCAACCAATCACGGAGGTTGTTCTTCTTCAGGTACTTCTTGGTCAGGTATTTCAGGTACCTGTGGACAAATGGGAGAGGATAATGAGTTTGACGTCAAAGAAGGGGAGAAGAACACTTCAGATCTGTCCTAAAGGGTAGAGTCCAGGGTGTTTCTCAAACCTACTCCTGGTTAACAAGGCATGCTGAGTAGTAGACTACGGACACCAACAGCCCACCTCTTAGAGAACTGCTTCTGTGACGTGACGTTGATCTTGTTCTTCAGGCGGGCGATCTCGATTACATTCGCCAGATTTCCTGTCTTGCCGTTGACCTTTACCCTCTCTTTGAGGAATGTTTCCTGTTGGACAGAGCACAGTGACACTAGGGAAGAGAACCCTAGGGTTTGAGCTAGGGAATGGAACCCTAGTCCACACACAGAGTTAGGCAAACACAACACAATAATAAAGTATAATATCTCTAGCCTGCTTAATGATGAGGTGGTGTCAGACAAAGCAGGGCCGGTAACTTACGAAGTTGGCCGAGTCCAAAATGCCGTCCTCCACAGGGTGGGTCAGGTCCAGGGTGAACTTCCAGGACACCCCCCTCTTGGTCCTCTTGACCACTGTCTGTTTCTTCTGCTTTAGCTAGGGAAAACAACCATGGCATTCAAATCATAGAAATATAAACGACGGGAAAGATTCTGATCGCCATGACAGGCATTCCTCAATCTAATGTTCCTCCTGATTCTAAACCATGGCTCTCAGAGGATAGAATAGGGATTAATCCAACATGATTCAGTTTTCCTTAGACTAGAGTAGTGTAATACAGGGGTGTCAAACTCATTCCAGAGGGCCTAGTGTCTACTGGTTTTGGAATTTTTAATTCAATTAAGACCAAGACAACCAGGTGAGGGGAGCGCTTTACTAAATGGTGACCGTAATCCACCTTAAGTACAAGGGAGGAGCAAAATCCTGCAGACACTCGCCCCTCCATTATACAGCACAGTGGATCTAATTCACACTGACCATCAATCCAAAGGTAGAGCAAATGTATTTATGCAATTGCAAGTGAAAAGAGGACGCCAAATGTATACTTGTAAAGTAAACAAATATTTTAAATTGGGAAAACCTCTTGAATCTATGCCCGGAAATTACTTTAGAGCGTTTCTCAAACTCAGTGCTGGGGTGGACCGAGGCCTGCACATTTTGGTTTTAGCCCTAGCACTACACAGCTGATTCAAATAATCAAAACGTGGCAAAACTTGACATCAATAAAACCTCTCAGGAAAACCGTCTCAGAACCTCCCTGGAACCTAAAAATGTACATTCCCTAAACTGGCTAAATTTTCACTTCCGTTATCCAAACATTAAAAAATATATATTTTAAACGGTCAGGAAATGTATGGCTTTGTTCCCAGAACCAATGGGAAATCAAAAACGTATGTTCCCACAACTTTCAAGGAAACAAATGTGCTAGCTGGGAAGGGGTTGGAACCTCACCCTGGTAATTTGACTGGTGAAGTCATGGGTATGCTCAAAATGGCTGTCAGTCCTGACTTGAATGCCATTTTTGTTCACCGGTTTGTACTTCTCATCATGCTGTCAGTGAATAGATAAAGCCCTTTCAAAATACAATCGCAGGAAATATGTATGGAAAGCAAATTACAACTGGTGAAAAGACTAATTTGCCAGTTGAAGTTATATTTTTTTCCCCTCAACTGACAAACCGCACTGCTTTTTCAAAGTAGTTCAGGCCTACCTTGAGACCATCACTGGTATGGTGAGAAGGTTACGCATATTCATGCTATCTTCATTGGGTGAGTCGGTATCACTGGAAAGTTGATTTAGTAGCCTATACTATTTATTTCCTCCTAATGTTGTACTTTTTAACGATTCTGAGCCAATTGTGTGCCACCCTACGGGACTCCCAATCCTAGCCGGACGTTATGCAGTCTGGATTCGAACCAGGTACTGCAGTGCCTTAGACAGCTGTGACACTCATTTGTGTCTCCCTTTTTATTGGCCCTGGGCCAGATCTTGACCATGGCCCAGATTCCCTAAAGCATTCGAAGGCTAAATTGTAATCTTAAACTTAAAAGATCCTATGGTTCTAACAATTAATTTAGCCTAAAATGATTTTGGTAATCTGGGCCTAGGTAGCTTGAGTGTCAGGTGAGCCACTCTTGTGTAGTATTAAAAAATAGTCTGTCATGTAGGCCTAAATGAATTAGAATTGCTTTAAATGGGTTTTTAAAAAGGACAAATTCGTCGGGACCCTGTTCAGATTAACCCCTATTTGCTTAAATTCTAAAAAATAAAAAAACTCAACTGTATACCACTCGGCAAATCCGGTGATATAATGCATTATTATTATTACTTTTATTTGTTTCCAGCACCACCAACTCAAAACATCTTCACGCAGCTGTGCCTGTGTAGTGTTAAACCATAACGTGCACCCCTTTGGGGTCCCCAAGACAGAGTTTGACAAACGCTGATTTACAGTAATGATAACTTTGAAACTGAACACGTGTACTGCTAGCTAGCTAACCTTATGCAAGCCCAGCTAGCTTTGCCTTGCTGCCTAATGAATGGCGAGTAGTCGCTTGCTTTACTTAATCACATAACCCAAGAAATATACATTGATGTATAATGTAAAGTGGTGCACATTTTGTTAAATAAAGTGAAATTAACAATGATAAGAAGGGTTTTTCTGTCGAGCTCTTTTCACGTACCGGTGCCATCTTGAGTGTGCGGAGTAGAAAGGAAGTTGCGTTGGTCGGGCGCGGTGTTCGTCAACGTCGTTACGTGAGCCCTTTGCCTAATATGGTCATTGTTCAGGAATGGCATTTCAAATTGGAATTTGGGTATATTCTACTGTAGACTACAGTACACTGATAAATTAAATGAAGGAAATACTATTACCATACTTTCAATAAATAAATCACTGGTGGTATATAGTTGTAAAATGAACTATTTTTCTGTAATTTGCCTTTAAATGCTGTATTAAAAAAAACGTTGCTTTGTATATCTTATGATAAATATACTGTACTGTTATATTAGTTTGAAAGAAATGAGGGGTTCATTGGTTATTATTGGTTGTTCTTATGTTATGTTGCTCCACGCCAAAGGCCAAGTCGGGTCCAAAGAGCAGCCAGACAGCACCCATCCACCCACCCACCCACCCAGACAGCACCCATCCACCCACCTAGACAGCACCCACCCAGACTGCACCCAGAGTGGTCAATCATTGACAGTTAGAAAAGCAGGGTCGTTGATTTACTGATGTAATAGGTCTGTATTGTTGCTAATATGCTTACTGAGTAGCCTGACCACAAGCATGCATGAGTGACCAACAAGCTCACACACCTTATTTGATCTTTCTTTTATCCAAATCTTCTATATAGTGCCAATAGAAAGTCTACCACCCGTTTAACTTTTTTACGTTGTTGCCTTACAAAGTGGGATAGAAATGTAAAGGGGTACTCGGCAGTAGAAACAATAACAGAAGCCTCCCCACCCCTGGTTCGGTAAAAAGATGAGGGATGGGGATGGAGAAATGTATTCACTCTCAAATTCCTATACAGAGCTATGGATGCAAGGATTGACCGGCCATGATATCAACATGATAGTTTTAACCATGTTGAGGCTATATAGTTTGTTTACATTTTCTTTGTTTACAAACATTGGAGTAAAACAAGCTTATATTTTGGGTTCTGATGGGGTATGACAGTTGAACTATGCACAAGGCATATATTCTTAAAGAATCAATGGGAACATATAATTAATTTGAGTCAAATTGATGTAGCAACCGCTGATTGCCCCTTTAATTGCATTTTGATGTCATTGATCTACACAAAATACTCCATAATGTCAAAGTGAAAATATATATATATATTTTTTTACAAATGTTTACATATTAACACAAATTGTATAACTAAAATAGCCATTGCTTAAGTATTCACCCCCTTTTAGGCAAGACTAAATTTAGTTCAGAAGTAAAATTTGGCTTAACAAATCACACAATCTCTAAAATAATAGGGAATGACATAATTTCTGAATGACTTCACCTTCCTCTGTCCCCAATACGTACATCTGTAAGGTCCCTCAGTCAAGTACCGAATTAGAACAATAACAAACCAGACACTGAATATCTCTTTAAGCATGGTCAAGTTAATAATTAATTTATTAAACTACCCAGACACATCAAAGATGCAGTCATCCTTCTGAACTGAGCTGCAGGACAGGAAGGAAACTGGTTAGGGATGTTACCATGACAAAAAGTATTTATTCCCAGAGCTGATTTAATGTAAACTCAAGCATTACATGACTCACCCCCTCTCGACTGAAGTTCTGCTTGAAGTGAATGAACTAGCTCGCTAGTAGCTACCACATCCAGTTCATCTCTAGCAATCTGTCCGTAGCAGTATTTAACAGCTGTAGTGTCTGGAAATGGTTTGTAGTCTGTTTTGTCTCGTTTCAACAGAAGTAAATGAACACGGCTAGTTTTTGCCAGTTGATGTACCATTTGGAGTTAGAGAAAAGTTGGATAATGTTAGCTAGCTCACTGACTTTTTAGCTATTATTTTTGCCTCGATCACACTAGACCTGAATCAAATGATGAAACCAGCAGCCAATTGAATACTGATATTGTGACGTTTTTTGAAAGTGTAACTGCAGTTTTTATTAGTCAGTACAGCAATCTAACGTTATTGAGCGGTAGGTTTCCCTAGCTAATTCCCTACTTTTTTCCCCATACTGACACGGTATAACAGCTGTACAGGCTGTCATGGTGCAGTCAGTACACAACACTATGGTCATCATGTCTTAGCAGGATCAGATGGTGACAGTGTCCCAGCAGGGTAAGACAGCCAGGGTAGACCAGTTTAGAGTTCAGGTGAATTTATATATTATATCAACCAGTGAATGGATACAAAGTTCCATCTTAAATTGCTGGTCATTTCCATGATAAAACTATTGATTCTATTATAGGATAATATAATGTAGAAATGTACATCGAGGTAACTCTTTGTCATGCCTCATCTGAGCAGGATCAGATGGTGACGGGTCTCAGCCGGGGATGACCAGTCTGTGATGGTGCGGAGGTGATCTTTTGCAGATGCAACACTATTCTCTATGTAGCAAACACTGGACAAGCCAGAAGCTTCAAAGATGAACTATTTTAAGGCAGTCTGACAAACCTCTACAGTTGATTTCCAAACTGTATTAAGGGTTGATAGAGGCTTTTCCCAATAAAACAAACTGTGAGACGCTACTGATGCTGAATGGGCATTCTAACAGATCTGTATCCAGTCCTGTTCATATAATCAGACATAAATGTGTGGTTTAAGACCATCCATAGAACATCCTATAAGCCAGTGAAACTGAATATCACGCACTCAGAAGTGTAAAACACAAAAGGGGACATATTTGCATGTTATGCCCTTGTTGTAAGTCGCTCTGGATAAGAGCGTCTGCTAAATGACTTAAATGTAAATGTGAAGGCTAATACATTCTGACAAAGAGTGTGTTATTTTTATCTCAGCATGTCTACAGATTTTCCTTGTCTTTGCTTGCTTGAAAATGTTGATACTGGAGACTTATCAGGAGAAACTGTATGACCTACCATTTATAGCAGCTAAGAAATTGGGTGCCATTAATTGAAAGGTTGGCCATCCTCCCACAATGTCAAGTTATGGATCACTAGATTTGATTTATTACCAGATTTTAAGAGTAACTTGCATAAGGTCTGGATGCCTTATATGGAATACTGTATGACAAAAGGAGTCTACATTGAAAGATGCTTATACTGCACAAAAATAGAAATGCAATATGTAAAGTGCTGGTCCCATGTTTCATGAGCTGAAATAAAATATCACATTAAATGTTCCATATGCACAAAAAGCTTATTTCTCTCAAATGATATGCACAAATTTGTTTACATCCATGTTAGTGAGCATTTCTCATTTGCCAAAATAATTAATCCACCTAACAGGTGTGGCATAACAAGAAGCTGATTAAAAAGCATGATCATTCCACAGGTGCACCTTGTGCTGAGAACAATAAAAGTCCACTCTAAAATGTGCAGTTTTGTCACAAGACAATGCCACAGATATCTTACATTTTGAGGGATAGTACAATTGGCAAAACTAATTCTGAGTGGATGGGCCTATCCCATGGCACTTATCGTAAGAGTAGGGGTGTTAACCCCAGTGTCCTGGCTAAAATCCCAATCTGGCCCTCAAACCATCATGGCTACTTAAATCATCCCCCTCCTCTCTCCTGTAACTATTCCCCAGGTTGTTGCTGTAAATGTGTTCTCAATTTACCTGGTAAAATAAGGGTTAATATAAATAGTTAAGCTACATTTGCTGCTAGCCTGAATCTGTGAGTGACAGTAGGCTGTTAGAGATTGCACAGATTTAAAATGTGCCAACCTGAATGCCAAATTGTTAAATTAGGGTTTGTTAGGTCATGAAAATGAAAAGTTTCAATTTTTAATGTAATTCATGAAAGCACACTTAAACAAGACCAATAAAGACGGATCAGCCATTATCAGAATGACCCTTCAGTGCATGTCTGTGTGTGTGCCAGTGGGCAGTTGCCCAAGGTGAGAGGACCTATCAGCAGCAGGTTTAAAATAATCCCAAACTAGATCACCAATTACAAACATTACTTGTAGCAGTTATAGTTAACTAGAGAGATAAGGATTCATTTCACTGTCGCCTTTCCACTGGTACTGTAAAGCCTAAATAAATCTGCACCGTTGGAAAATGGGGATTCCCCTCTTATTAAACAGCAGCCATTTAATTGCGACAACATATTCTAATAGCCTAACTGACAACTTGCTGTGCATAGATCACCCCTGAAACATTAATATTTTAGGCTTATATGATAACGTCTAGTTTTACCTTGCTTTGAAGTGACCTACCTTATCCATTTGATGCCTGATTTATTGAATGAGGGAATAATTTTGTAAAGACAAAAGGTATTTGGTTGAAATATTTTACATCAAGGGTGGCAACCCTCCTCCAGGTTAGCTACTGGATGTGCAGGCTTTTGTTCAAACCCTGGTCTAACCACATTGTAGCCTTAACATCAGTTGCTCAACAGGACCTTGATAAGCAGACGTGGGTCTTTCAGGGCTGGATCAGAAGCCAAACCTGCACACACAGAAGTTATCCAGATGGAGGGTTTACCACATGTGACTAACAGTGCAGTTCTATGTGGGGGGCTAAGTGCCTTGATGAAGGCACAATGGCAGGTGGTCGTAGGACTACATGGGATCAGACAGCAGCTTTCCAGTGTCAAAAATGCGCAACTTTTTCAATGTAGGCTATAAGTCATGAACATTTGGTTAAAACCCATGGAAAATGTGTATAAACCATTAAGTCTCTATATCATAATATAATTTGTGAATTTCGGTGAACATAGTCTAATGGACCGACAGCTCCTGCATTTATCCGTCAATCACTGGGTAAACCGTTTGGACGCTACCGACGTTTGTGAGAAGGCTGATTTTTGGGATGTCTCATGGTCTGACAAACACCGCAGATACAGACGGTCACCATTGGTGAGACGTAGTCCCACGCAACAACAAAAAACACATTTTAGACAGATTGTGATCGGGACTTCTGTATTACGTAACTCGATTTCAAATAACTCTAGGGGGTTAAGTTTAACATTTTCTTCCACTTTAAACACAATTTTTTTTGTAGATTACTGACAATTAAAATACATTTTAATCCCACTTAAAAGTACAGTTTACATACACAAACGACTACATCTTCTATGCCCAGACCAACGCGCTCACACCGCGTCCCTAATATCTGTAACATGACCTGAAACTGCACCATTATGTTTCTCTCTGTAACACATTCACTTTCAATATTTAAATAATAATTTTTCCCCCTTCCATTGTGTTGATAACATAGCCGTGGCAACCACAAAATGAACGCACTGGGTCTTTTCTACTCTGTATTAGAGGACCGATACAGCCCGTTCCATTTCGTCCCAAAGGAGTTCCATTAGGTTGAGGTCTGGGGACTGTGCAGCAAACTCATGTTAACAGAACTCGCTGTCATGTTCCAGGCAAGGTTTTTCCACTCAGTTGTCCGGTATTGGTGATCGCATACCCACTGGAGCCACTTCTTGTTTTTAGCTGATAGCAGTGGAAGCCAGTGTGGTCGTCTAATATCCCACCCATGAAAAGGATCAACAAGTTGTGCGTTTCGAGATGCCGTTCTGCACAACACTGTTGTAGTGCGCAGTTCTGTTTGTCAGCCCCTTGTTTGCCCATTCTAATATTATATAGAACAGTAACTGAATGCCTTGATGCCTGCCTGATTTATATAGCAAGCCATGGCCACATGACTCACTGTAGGAGTGATCCATTTTCATGAACAGGGTGGTGTACTTGAACTGGCCTGAGTGTTTGTACTAGTTTAGTGTTAAGGTTGATCTGACTCATTGTCCTGGTTTGAGAGCCTTGATGACCCCCACTCAAGCATGCAGATGAGTTGTGTATGAGATATGGATTGTTATGTGGAGAGAATGGAGTCTTCACACTGCAGTGTCAGGCATTCCAGCAAGGTGTGGCGAGCTGCCATATATGCCCCTGCAGGGATAGGGCTTCATCTTGGCTCAAACCCAGCCAGTTTCACTTAGTCATTGAACCTCAACTGAGCCCTGAACACTGGTGATATCTGCAGTGCTTTGCTACTGCAGCTTGTCGTGTACTCCGTCTGGGCATGAGACTGGAAGGACAGGAAGCAGTGGAGTGAATGTACTTCTCAGGGTATCAGGGCCCAGATGATCAAGTTATTGGGATAGGATGCATAGAACTAGAATGACTAGAGCAGGCATCCCCATTCAAGTCAATGAGTCATCCATTCTATTCATTCCATCCTATAAGAACTTGTGAAAACCAGGTATCAAACCCAGCCTGTACAAGTGCTTCGAGACTGCTGTAGCGAACGGCCCCTAAGGCTGGGAGTGACGAACTGATGATGTGCAACGCAATATCACAGAAGGCTTCATCTCCTTCTCCAACTTCCACCATTCTGATTCATCAGACTTATTCTCAGACCAGTGCAGAGGGAGCTGAAGTCATGTTACCGATGTGTCAGTTGCCAGGGATCAAACTGTTATACTATGGTCCCAGGCAACTTGGACAGCGCAGAGTCCACAACAAAACCTGAAACCTATCCATTCCTGTGTCAT
This sequence comes from Oncorhynchus gorbuscha, assembly GCF_021184085.1. Lineage (NCBI taxonomy): Eukaryota > Metazoa > Chordata > Actinopteri > Salmoniformes > Salmonidae > Oncorhynchus > Oncorhynchus gorbuscha. Next base: position 14,743,884 of record NC_060179.1, read on the forward strand.
TATTTAACAGAATCAGGCATTGGTTGGAGAGTGAAACATTCTAGTGTGAAGACAAACACAGAACCACCACCAAGAAGGCTGTTTTTCTATTTGTTTTAACTTTATTATTTTTTGCCATCTCCAGTCAGGTGACAAAGGCCTCGAGTGAACAAAATAAGTTTGCAACTCCACCCCCCCCTCCCGATCGAGCCCCTCACACACCTCACTGCAAAATGCCTTCCAGAACATTCTACGCCGCCACACCAACGCCTCACTCTTCCCGACTATTATGGGACGCCCAGGGCGGGGCTAGGTTGCCATGGTGATAGGCAAGCGCACTGGGCCCTCCGGCTTTCTAAACAGACAGAGCGGCATTGACAAGAGAAATCACTGAAGTTTGGTTCCATATTTAGCATCTTTTCTCTCTAATGTTCTTTCTTCATATCGAAGTGTTTTGAAATGCTGGAGTGGTATTGTTAAGACTGCTTGTTAAGTGCTAGCCACCAGCGTTCCCACGGTTTGGGAGAAAAGCATGGGAGTTGTCTGATCAGCCAGAGCAGAGAGGCCATGCTGGGAAGCAGCAGTATGGCAGCCAGAGGGACAACCCTAATGTAGTTCAATGTCAGTAAAAGGGGCCCCAAGCCCCCCCCCTCCCACCATTCAAACAGCTCCCCCCTCCCTCTAAAAAGGCATCAGACGAGCTCAATTATAAGGAATATAAAAAAATTATCATAAAAAAGCTGGATCCCATCATTATTTTAAACATTCAGGAATGTATGTGGCAAGACAAACATCTCGAAGGCAAAAATAAACAGGAATGAGGAAGAAGTCAAAAAAAAAAATCTATATTTCACCAATAAGTACTTTTCTTTATATAGTAGATTATGTAGAACTAAACAAAACCTCAGTGATCCGGCAGAATGCCAGCCAACACAGCGAGCGTGCCGCAGTAATGCTGGGACAGTCCGACAGCGTCGGAGAGAGAGAAACCAAAAAACGAGAGGGGAAAAAACAAAGGAGTAATCACAACAGAATGATTGAGGTTGTCTGTGAAGGCCGTCGCTTTGGTGACAGAAGAACCAATAAGAATACTAGAGACTGGTTGTGGGTGGAGTTTGTTGCCTGGGCAGGTCAGTCCTGTCTTTCTATTTGCCACCGGTCATCTGCTTAATGGCCACAGCACACTCCTCCCCCATAGCAGACAGCACAGAGACCTGCAGACAGATATGATTGGTTACGGCTAAGACCACCACTTTCCAAAACAAACTGGTCAAGCTTCACACACCACCCAAAACATACACACACCCCCCCAGACTCACCAGGATATCCTCTGAAGCGGCAAACTTCTGCTCGATCTCCTTGCCCAGGTCTGAGTCAGGCACGCGCAGGTCCTCCCTCACATCTCCATTGTCACCCATGAGGGACATGAACCCATCAGTGATGTTCAACAGCTGGAAACACAAGCACCATGTTACATCTACAGTCGGACACACGAAGGCACATTCCAGGTAGTCTTCGTTTTAGTCACCGTGCAGATCAGAACGCAATAAGCAAAATAAAGACAAGCGATGGTGTGAGAGGTGAACATGTTGGGAAGTGTGTGTTAATTTGTTTTGTTAGCCATCACATCAGGTGTGTGACCTGGTCACTGTGGTGTAACGGCCATCTCCAAGGAGATCTCTGTAGCAAGAACCATTCACACTCACGCCACGGGTATTGGGTGCAGTGCTGGGTGATCGTCGTGCATTAACAATATATGGGGGAACGCTCCAATGCCAACCAGTGTGAGCAAATATACAATTTACAGTTACATTAAATGGAACTGACAGCTTTAACTACTTTGCAGATATGAAAAAACAAAATCGATCTAAAATATTTAATTCCCAGTTTATGCTACAAAACCAACTTGATAAGAGGTTTAAAAGTAGGTTATATTTGACTCAACATTCCACGATGTACACTAAGGCATTGTTGGCAGAAAATATGGAGGTGGTTCAATGCATGATTAATATAATTCACCAAAAGATTTCTTGGTAGTGCCAAAAAATATTGCTATAAGGTTGTAAATCACAGCTGGCCTGGTACATCGTTTGTTGCCTCTATTCAGGATGCACTGTCAGTTTCCACGACTCAATATTTTGGACAGAAACCGATGAATGTAACTAAGGCTGGGAATTTCACTACAATGAAACTAGCAAGGGCAACGATCACAAGTCATTCATAACGTGGTTAGCGTATCTATTGATGTAGCAAGCTAAAAACACAGAGCCTAACGTTAGCTAGCTGCTAGGAGGATGTCATTAGAGTGGGTGAGTTACTGACTTTCCCCCCTTGTATCATTTCTTGGTGGATATACACAGCTAGAGATGCAGGTGTCATTTGATTAATGAGCAACAACTTAAAACAACTTATCCAGAGTGGATTTGCCAACGACAAAGATATGCTATCATTTACATTTACGTCATTTAGCAGACGCTCTTATCCAGAGCGACTTACAAATCAGCTCCGATACCAGCACAGTCTTTGTTTCAGAGCGCAGAATAACTGATTAATTTACCAACGCACAACACGGGCTGAATATGACCGGTGTTAGTAAAGGTAGGCAACAAGTCAGTCAAGAACACTCTAGATAACATGCAAACAGCCTAGCTAACTAGCTCTGCTACTGCAAGTAAACTGGTCAGAGTGGCGTTCTCTCATTTGTGTCTGGAAGTAGCTAGCAAGCAAGCCAACTTCAGCCAGTTAGCTTGGTTGCAGGCAAGCTGCAGCAGGACAAGTAAGCTACAATTCCCCATAGTTTATCAGTGCACATTTTGACAGTCAACTAGCAGAAACAGTTTGACAGGATTTATCTAATGTTTCTTCGCTAGATTTTAGCTCATCTTGCTCTGGCTAGCATTAGTTGTTGATGTGCATAAGAGGGAGAGAGAGAGCTTACCTCTACGGTTGTTTGATCAATAGGACTGTCAAGTTCCCAAATGTAAGAGGACTAAGGTGGTATTTACATAGTTGCAGAAGTCCATTCAGGTGTATTTTGTGGCTTTTGGTGAATGTGTTCTAATGATCTAAAGTTATGCTGTTGCAACTGCCTGTAAACACACAGTCCAGTTTAAAGTGAATGATGACAGGCCCAACTGCCTGTAAACACAGTCCAGTTCAAAGTGAATGATGACAGGCCCAACTGCCTGTAAACACAGGCCAGTTCAAAGTGAATGATGACAGGCCCAACTGCCTGTAAACACAGGCCAGTTCAAAGTGAATGATGACAGGCCCAACTGGCTGTAAACACAGTCCAGTTCAAGACGATGATGACAGTCTTCTATGGCAAATGGCTTGTTTGCATAAAGGTCTACTGTAGCCCTGGTTGGCTAAGGTGCACCGGTCTGCATAGACTGCAGTACTGGATGAGACGTGTGCTTTTAGGTTTTATTTGCTGCCGTGTTAATTGTTCGAATGTGCAGCTGCTTTCCCACTCTATATTGCTATAGAATTTTCACAAATGCCTTAGTATACATCATTCCCAAACATTCTAATTTATCAAGATGACCATATCGAAGTGCTAGCTTGTCATTCTTCCTGGGGGTTTGTGAACAGATTTTTAAAAATGTATATTTCATTTAGCTAAAATGCAGTCAGTTCCACTTTAATATGTGATCAATGTGTTTAAATGAAGTACCAAGAATGAGTGAAAAGCACTGAGGCACCCAATTGACCATACCTTAAAGGCGCTGCATGGTCAATCCGGCATCTGCATTGGCCGCGTAGCATTTACTGTGATACGGCCTCTGCAGACGTCAGGGCATTCATATACCAACGTATTTGATCCTGCTTTGTGACATAGGTCTTCCCCCAGATAATGTAACCAACCGGTAAACATCTTCCCAATGCCTCAGCAACTACTTCAGAGCAGTACATCTCTGGACAAGGATGACAGCAGTTCTCACAAGTCCCCATACACACTGACCGGCTAAAAAACCATTGTGAACTACACAGGCAGTCTTCTGGGAGTTTCTAGCCTTATTATCCCAGACTGTGGTTGGATTGACACCAGACAGTGACTGCAGTGTTAAGTGGATTTGCTAGTCTCTAGGAGAGTAGTGGCCTGATAGAATTAGTCAAGTCCTTATTGAATTAGTAGGCAAGAGGTTAACTGGTATTCTAATTATGTGAAAACATGTTGGATAAGAGAACCCTTGTGGCATAGGAAAATCTTCACTGGGCAGGAAGGGAGCTCACACTGACCTGGAACTCATTCCTCTTGATGTGGGGTACGTCCATGTTGTGGGTAGAGGGGCACATGTCCTCGTACTTCTTGTTGGTGAAGATGTCAATGCCCACCATGTTAACCTAAAGAGGACTGAGAGTTTTACTACACCACTAACAGCAGTGTCATAACATGTCAAGTTAGGTTTTACTTAACGAGTCAAAAGTTATGATTGGAGAATTCAGACAAAGCCCTTATGGGTAAATTACTAGAGATGTGGACAAAGCATGTACTATTATGGGTGCTGGTTACAGAACGCAACTGTTTTATATTTAAAACAGGGTCGGACTTCGCTGTCCATGAGGCGAGAACATGCTCTCGTGTTTGTCTATAAAGCACTTCTGAATAAACTACCTCATTTATCATCACTCATCAATATTATAATTCCTAAAACCAGGTTTCAAGCATGGATTACACTTGAGGCCCATGCGATTTCAAAGTTTGGTATGGCTGCCTTCTCCTGTTACGCTCCTTGTTTATGGAATAGCCTGCAGACTAAACTTAAACTTGACTGTCCCCCTGTCGCCCACTTTAAACATTTATTGGAGGATATTTATTTTTATTTTGCTTTTAACGGTTTCAGGTAATGCAGGTTATTGTGCGTTTAGGGGAATAACCTGTGTGTACATGTAATAATCTGCTGCTGTATTTGTGTCATCTGTGATGGTTTTGTTTGTCTTGTGTAGTTTCTTAATCATTGTACCTAAACTGTATGTGTAAACATGTATACGCAGGGCCCAGCTGTAAGAGAGACCTTGGTCTCAGTCTGTGTTCCTTGTTGAAATAAAGGTATAATAATAATGTACACCCGATATCAGATCACCCAAATTCCCCCAATACTGCTGGACATTTCCACCATGGGCAACCCCAGAGTTTGGTATTTGTACACATGTCCAGTCAATCCCTACCTTGGCGTGTCCGTGCTTTCCTGTCTTGGAGGTGGACATTTCCACGATCTTGCAAGGGCGTCCCTTCAACACCACATAGCCGTTCTTTCGCAGGGCAGAGCACTGCATAGGAATGGTGGCGGAGGCGCCAGACTCTCCGGTGGTGAAGTCAAGATCAGTGTCTGCCATGGTGCGATGGATTAGGGGCACTGCAGGGGGAGAGGAATAGGTTAGAACAGGCAATTAAAGCTACAGCAGTGCCATTTAAATTCAATGATGTATGAATACTGATCAGAAAAGTCCAGAAACCCTGATTAAATAAGGAAAAACATCCCTGATTGAGCTACCGCACTGGCAATACATCCACTGGTCTATAATGGAAAACCATAACTCCACGACGTGGCCTGCAGTTGTGAGGCCAGATGGATATACTGCCAAATTCTCTAAAACAATGTTGGAGGCAGCTTATGGTAGAGAAATTAACATTCAATTATCTGGCAACAGCTCTGGTGGACATTCCTGCAGTCAGCATGCCAATTGCACACTCCCTCAATTTGAGACATCTGTGGCATTGTTGTGACAGCCTGCACATTTTAGAGTGACCTTTTGTCTCCAGCACAAGGTCCACCTTTAATGATCATGCTGTTGAATCAGCTTCTTGATATGTCACATGTCAGGTGGATGGATTATCTTGACAAAAGGAAAAAGCTCACTAATGGGGATGTAAACAAATGCGCCAACCATTTGAGAGCTTTTTGTATGTCTGGGAAATTTCTGGGATATTTCACTTGAACTCATGAAAATAATTTACATTTACTTTATCTTGGCCAGGGCGCAGTTGCAAATGAGAACTTGTTCTCAACTACCCTACCTGGTTAAATAAAAAATACATGTTACGTTCATATTTTTGTTTAGTGTACATTTATTTCCAACGGAGTGCTGCGTTTGCCTTCGGAACATTGTGTTGCAGAGGCAGTGTGTTCTGGGTGGTGCGCACATTGGATTCACCCAAAATGTATGCAAACAAATAGTATGCGTAGGCTAAACCAAAACAGTAGCAAAAGGTGAATGCTTAACTTTTGTTGCACACATTCACTATAAATGTTGGGTTACATAATGAAAAGTTCTGACAATTTATTACACAGCATTGATGCAATGACACTGTCGGTCTGCTTAAGGTGTTATGCACAAGTGAGTTGTGAAAAATTAGAATGGAGTAAAAAGAAGAAATAGTTTACATACTAACTGTATATGTCCGAACTCAGAATCAAAAAGGTTTCCCATAAACATGGCTGCAGTGGTAGAACGTTTATTTTGATTGACGATTTTCTGCATTTATCAAAGTTGATTGATTTCAGGCATGTTCATTTAAACAGCCAGGATTAGTTGTTTTTGCAAAGCATGTTAATCAACATTATATTAGAGTGAATGTAACCATAGTCAATGTGGAAATTACTGAGCATTTGGCTCCTGACCATTTCAAATCGCATCCTCACTCCTTGATTATTAAACCCATCCATCCATGACTAATGGAGACTACGTCATAGCCAACATCGTGTGGAGCTGGGGTGTCAAACTCATCCCATGGAGGGCCTAGTGTCTGCAGGCTTTTCCCTTTCAATTAAGACCCAGTTGAGGAGAGGAGTTCCTTAATAATCAGTGACCTTATTTCATCAATCAAGTACGGGGAGCGAAAACCTGCAACCAATCGATCCTCCGTGGATCGAGTTTGATACACGTGATGTGGAGGATGAAAACGTGGGAATGAAAGTCCCAGCACCAGTGGAAAGCTTGCAGACAATATAGAAGGTGACCCTTTAACATAATTTCACAAATCAGACGAAAAGAGTCGACCAAGGCCCGACCTCTTCTGGTTAAACATCCCCACGCCCTGTCCACGTGTCCCAGTTTGGCCTGCGCCCTGACTCGGGAGGCAGAACCGGAGTTCGCCGCGCAATAAACCTGACGCATCATAATGCCATGGTAAATAACGGAGGCCTGGCCCGGAACGCTCGTAACCGACCGGACAACATTTATTGCCTCGACAACTTCCTCTGCGCTAACGTCAGCTAGCTAATGATAAACAAGTACCAGCGATACCGTTCAGCCAACTTCTGACAAGTTTGACTAGGTTAGTAGAGGCTAACAAGATATCCGGCCAGGCCCGGCAACACGCTAGGTAACGTTGATGAACAAGTTGGGCGAATACATAAACACCGATTAAGGATTTTAAAGACATACATACCAAATTAGAGTATTAAACTAATAAGCGACTCGTTGGTTTATAAATAGAAGCGATAACGTGTTCCCCAACTGGCCAGATGGCTAGCTAAAAGGAAAGTGTATAGCGTGTTGCTGTTAGCTAGAATGATAATTCCATGCCGTTGTCGGAAAGCTCATTTTGTCAACGTGTGGGTAACTATTAGTTGGCATTTAATCCATGCCAATATAGATAAACGTTCCCATATTTTTACAACGAACTTTCATTAAATGTAACCAGCCAGCTACGACATGGTTAGCAAGCGTTAGTGATTACGAACACATTGTAACCTAGCCGGTTAGCTAATGTTAGCTAGCGATTACCAAAACAAACGTTTTGTCTAAACAAAATGGTCATTTTTATTAAGTTACAATTTCAGTCATTACACAACTATATGCATGTTCAGTCTCGTGTCAAAGTACATTACAGCATGGTTAGCTTTCCTAGCGGAGTTGTCAACATTTGACTAGCTGGCTAGGCTAGTATGTCCAGTAAGACATGATGACTAACAACTTCCAACAAGCGCGCGGAAGGCCTCATGCCTCTTCATTAGAGCCGTGGATACAGAAACATGGGACCCACACCCTATCGCTGAGAGCACCTACACTCAGCAAACAAACTTAATTTCGACCTTTTCACTTCTCTTTCGACTACCAAAACCTAAAACGATTATGACCAGGCAATAAATGAACTGACAAAGTACTAAAAGTTGTATGTTTTGCCCCGTGAACAGAAGCACGCGCCATGCAACGCTTACCTTCCAGGAAAAAGAGGAACGTGACTGCGCAAGCGCGACCAATTTTACTGCGGCATCCGTAGGTTCGTCACAAGTTGCCACAAATCAAACCCCGCCTATTTATACAATTTATCGTAATGTTTTTTTAAACCCTAACACTAACCTTCCAATTGGCTCATTCATCCCTCTTACTCCCCCCTAGGTCGTTGCTGTAATTGCGAATGTTCAGTTAATTTCTGGTAAAAATAAGGGTTAAATAAGTCAAATAACCACACTGCTAACGTTATTCCTAGCCTCAAGACCGAAAAGCAAATGTTAGGTTTGTTCATGAATTTTTACGAGTCAGCTTTGACTGACTGTGCTATCAAGTGGAAACGCATGCCTATGGAGGGGAGGGGGATTTATGGCTTCCATTAAAGTGGTAGTCCAAAAATGTCTCTAGCCCAATAATGGACTAAAGAAGCTTAACATTGCTCCTCATAGTCCAAGGACCTTACATGTTATGTTTAGAGACGAATTGGCTCTTACGACCAAATACTCCCATCTCAACGCGAATCGATTCTCCATTGCGGTACACTAAAAAATACACAAAGCCCTCTACTTTCATATCACATCAAAATAATTACACAAATTAAAAATATACACTTACTGTACACTGTTTTAACGCAGTTGCAGCCAACAATATTTGTTTTCAGTGACGACCCGCGATCGGCGTCCTTCCATTCACACACAGGTGTTTGGAGACCAAGATAGATAATTAGCACGCCTTTAGTCCCTGAGCCAGGGTGGGTCGGTCGTGCTCACTTTGGCCGACGATGTCTCTTAATGATTTTTTAAAACATATCTGTCCCTAGAGTTGGAAAATGTTTGACAGCAGTGCAGCAATTGTAACTTTCTGTATGTTATTACTATTAATTTAATTTCTCCTTTGGTATTTTAGCCTATGACAAACAATGTCAGTACATAACGTTATTGCTCACTTAAATCCTTTAGTCATATATAATTGGAAAGCTTAGATTCACAGCTATCCATCAGACACGTTTTTGGAATTTTCAGGTGAAAAGGAAGCTTAGCCATAGAATTCCATGTAGTGGGGCAGCTATGTTTTAGGATTGTAAATGTAGTGATAGAGGCAGCAACTTGCACAACACAGCTGGAACTGGGGGTTTAAAAATATGAGTAGATACTGGGCCATCACAGAATTCACACATTAACCCCACTGAAGCCTTTTACCAATTTGGCTGTAATTCTGTATTTCTTTGTGATTGGTTGAGTTCGTCTTGCATAGCTCGGTGCTCCTGGTGGGCTGAGTTTGTTCATTTAAGGCTATTCCTGAAATGAACAAGTGAGCTCTGCAATGGAGTCAATCGTGGTTTCTATGTTTGATACCGTTCCATTTATTCCATTCCAGCCATTACAATGAGCCCATCCTCCTATAGCTCCTCCCACCAGCCTCCACTGGTGTACAGTAAATGTATATTTTAGAATTTGTGAAATTTTCATGTGATATGAAAGTGGAGTATTTTATGTTTCTAGGACTGTACCGCAATTGAGAATCCGTTCATATTTAGATGGAGTATTTGAGCTGTTTTGGCTGCCAGAGCCAATTCACCTCTAAACAGAACATGTACGGTCCTTGGACTACTACAAGTAACGTTAGGTCGTTTGCCCAATATTGAACTAAAGGAGCCCATGTTTGCCGAAGATAGCACACTGGATGAGAGGGAATATAAGCTCACAACCCAATAATTTAATTAGGAGAAATGAGTCATTCACACAGCACATCTTTAATGTGTGTTGTCACTTGGAAACATGAAGTGTGTGTGTCAGTAGGTTACATTGAAAAGTCCAAACAAAAAGCATCCACAATCACATTAATCACCATCAGTAATCACATGTATCCAAGCTCATCAGCCATACACACTACCTCCCTCTGTGCCTCGGTGTCAAAACATTAAGTCAGTAGTTCTCTTCATTACTAAACTGTAAGGACACTAGGATCCAGTGTACACATACCAGTGTAACATTGTGTTCCCTTATCAATGTTTTCACTAATTGAAAAACAAATATTTTTGATGTGAGCTTTGAGGCCCAAAAAAGTCTAAAGAAGCTATGAGAAGGCCTACTGCAGTCAGTCCTGATCTGCTCTCCCCACACTTTTATATGCAGACAACCAGGACAGAACTGCTCTCAGACCAGTGGTTGAAGTGGGCTGGTGCTGACCGGTACTGGTACAGAGATCAGGCTCTTCTTATTTGCTACAGCTTGAGTACCGGCACCTCTGATAGAATAATGTGTGTGTTAGGGAGCTCAAGATGGGAGACAAAGTTGGTAGGGAGGGAATTACTTGGCCAACAGTGTGTGATGGCGCTGCTGTGCATTTTCGATTTCAGAAGACATCCAGACAGTAAAGTAAAGCAGTAGAGGACGTCTCTGTAATCATGTCTGTACAAGGAAGGACAGTTACGTTTCAACATCACATAGTGGAGTGGAGTACCAGTCTGGGGGCGGGGTTATTGTCCCAGTGATTGAGATGAGATGAAAGCACACACTCAGTCACTCAACACACAGACGGTCTTAACAGTGGCAGAGTTTAATCCTGTACTGTTAGCAGGGAAGACAAGTCTCATATGCACACACATACTCTGATACTTACAAAATATTTAAATACAAATTATACCACGATAAAAACATTTTAGAAATCCCTTAAAACATTTTCTCTATTCTGTAGAAAGCCTTATAGTATGAACATGATGGCTGTCTTTTTCGAAATGATCAGTCAGATATAATGAACTGCTTAATCATATTTCTCCTACGGTTTCCTGGAATCAACCCCTTCTCTCTAACCTATACTCCTGCAGTATTCACAGATCTGACAGAACTAGATAGGAAAAAGCAAGAGGTCTGCCGACCCAGGTTCATACACCGGTCGGTCACACATATTTATCCAGTCCTTTCAGATCTATGACGACTGAAGAGGTAAGCGATTAGTGGATGGAGTAGGCTCATGCCTATTACCCTGTGTTACATACAACGCCACATCAGTAGTCAATCATCATCATTGGTTCAGTACACACAGACACCCTCGTCCACTTTCACCAACTACCTTGGCAGATCTTATGTTGCAGAGTCAGACACTGTATCCTAGAAGACTACACGTGATTCAACTTAATGGTGGAGATTCATAGTGTGGTCATTCTACCTGGCCGTCTAAAGCTAGTTTTGAGTACATTTAAACGACCCCAGTGTAAGGTCCTGACTGACGCTAACATGGTGGGTCTCATTTTGGAAAGTTAATCGTCCCAACCTTGCATCTCTCCAGTTAGACCTGTGTATTGCCTTCGTTTAGAAGTCAGGATTGATGATGACTAGCAGTATAGGTGTCACTATGCACATGTACAGAAGCAGGTGAACCAACAGAGACAGATGTGTCACTACGCACCATGTACAGAACCAGGTGAACCAAAGGAGACAGGGGAAGAGGTGGAGAAAAGAGGTGGTGTGTAGGAAGAAGTCTGACCATTAACCAAGCCATACTTCTGTTCCATGCAGACATTTTTATCTCCATATCAAACCATTTCTGGGTAACAATTAAGTACCTGTGATTGTTTTCTATTAAAATGGTAAAAATAAAAACATTTCTTAAGTAAGAATTTTGCTAGTACTGTCTGGGAGTGGTAAGGGGGAAACAAAATTAGCTGCTATTGGCAGAAAGGATTGGAACTCTTTCTTATTGGTCTAACTAATTTACAAAAATAGTGATGTCACCATGGAAGGCCAAAACTCCCACCAAAACAGGCTGAAATTCAGGAGGAAGATAAACTAAAACTCAGATTGCTCTCGGTCTCTCATCATCTTCTGTCTTCCTTTTCTGTCCTCTGTTGTTCTGTCTCAGTGGAAGAGTGTCCGATAGGAAAGCAGGTCTGTTTCATATCATAGAATGTGGCATTTACAAATGTGTAAAGATAGAAATACGGCAAATAGATTGACTGTCAAATAGAACATTCGCAGAGAAAGTGGAGAGCACAGGTGAACTAGAACAAGAATGGCATCTATGCCAAGAGTATCATTTTTTTGGTTACCATTGGTGACAATATTGATATTTTTTTAACTGCTCCAGCAGTCAGGAATCTACACTCACCCCCACCATATATACACAAAGGTCAGGGGTCATGACAATACCCCTGGTCGCTGACCCCTGACCCCATTAGGGAGACTACACTAGCACATCCTGTCACTACCTCCCAAAGACAAAAACACATGGGATAAACATTGAGGCTACGCCCAAAATGCCTACTCTGACCAAAAGTATTGCACTATGTAGGAAATAGGGGGGCATCTCAGACAGAGCCTGAGAGAAACTAAGACAACAGAGAGAACGAGTGTTGTCTGAGCGTGATCTGGAGTTGCTGTTCCTCTCTGGTTCCTCTTGTGGTTGTAGGTTGCTACTGCAGATGTCTGCCTGGATGGGAGACTGTTTCTCTCCTCCAGTCTCTGCTGAGCCGCCAGCCGCTGTGTTCACTCGTCTGTCTCAGTTCTCTCTCTTCATCCCCCCACCCTGACCTCTGGTTAGGTATGTACAGTATGGAGGGAAGAAGTAAGGAGGAGGGTTTGCCAGGGTTACCAGTTCATCATAGAGCTCCGGTTCAGGGTCATGAAGAAGACTTGGCTGCTGCCGCCGGAACGCACAGAGGCGAAAAACACCTGCAGACAAGCACACAGCATAATGAAGAGGGTTAGCATGTGTGCTCGCTTATATTTTTAGGATTCCTTGCAGCTTGTGTGTGTGTGCTCTTAGCTTGTATACATGTGTTTGTGCTTACACACACCTTGTCGTTCCTCTCCGACAGGAACTTCAGTCGCTGAGCTCGCTTGTGCATGAAAACTCCGTCGAGGTGTCCCGTCTCCACGGAGCGGATCTCAATGGCCTTCTCTCCCCAGCCCATGATCTGGTTGGAGTGGATGTAGGCTGGGGGAGGGACAGGGACATACAGACAGGGGATTGGACAGGAGAGCACTCACTCAAACCAGTCACCCAATCACAGATCACACCCCTAGGCCACGCCTCTGGGAGGATATCATTGCAGCAGTTTCTGTTTCTAAATCTGAATGGCGGATAAAAACTCAAACACCTGAGCTATCCAGCCTGAGGGGGGATGGGGAGGGGCAGTTTCGTATGGACCCAGGGGGCAACGCTAGTAGGAGAGATCCCCAGAGTTATGGGGAGGGGCAGTTTCGTATGGACCCAGGGGGCAACGCTAGTAGGAGAGATCCCCCAGAGTTATGGGGGGGATGGGGAGGGGCAGTTTCATATGGACCCAGGGGGCAACGCTAGTAGGAGAGATCCCCAGAGTTATGGGGAGGGGCAGTTTCGTATGGACCCAGGGGGCAACGCTAGTAGGAGAGATCCCCCAGAGTTATGGGGGGGATGGGGAGGGGCAGTTTCGTATGGACCCAGGGGGCAACGCTAGTAGGAGAGATCCCCCAGAGTTATGGGGGGGATGGGGAGGGGCAGTTTCGTATGGACCCAGGGGGCAACGCTAGTAGGAGAGATCCCCCAGAGTTATGGGGGGGGGTCAAAGTTAACCGCAGAGAGCTACTAGGAAAAACAGCCATCTGAGCGTCTACTGAATGTGATGACTCTTGTATGGTGGTTCTACAGGATGGTAACCCAGCCCCTGGGTGGTAATACTGTAGCAGGGATTGTGCAGGTGATTGATGACTATGAGGATGGTTACAGCAGTAGCAGCATAAGGATAGTTGGGTGATTTTACCTCCCAGTTCTGTCATCCAGCTCCTGTGTACTCAGGAAGTGGGCTGGCCAACGGACTGGAGTGAGTGTGTGTGTCGGTGTGGGCCTGTCTCTGTATGTGTTTGTATGTACTGGTTTGTATTGGTCATGGTGGCTTGGGGCTGTATATGTTGATATAGTATGTGTGTGTTGGGGCCGGGGTGGAGAGGCCTTTTAAAGGAAGGAGATATAAACTCAGGGGTAGAAGCAGGGTAGCCTAGTGGTTAGAGCGTTGGACAAGTAACCGGAAGGTTACTAGTACAAAGGTACAAATCAAGGTACAAATCTGTCATTCTGTCCCTGAACAGGCAGTTAACCCACTGTTCCTAGGCCGTCATTGAAAATAAGAATTTGTTCTTAACTGACTTGCCTAGTTAAATAAAGGTAAAAATAAATAAATAAATAAAACCTCCTAGGACTGAGTACAGTCTCAAAACACAACACAAACCCACAGTGTTTCAGACAGAGACAGAATGAGCCAAATGAAAACAGTCAATCAGACTGACAAGACAAACTGAAGCTTGGTGTTAGAGTGGAGAGACAAAAGAGAAGCAGAGGAAGGCAGAGCTGATCTAAAGACACAGGGATCTATCAAGATCCATTTGAGATCTACTGGGATTAAAGCAATAGGATACTGGTTTCCCCATCACTAACTAAACCTAGCCCTGAGCTTTGTAATTAGATGTGATGGGTGTCGTTAATAGACCTGGGCCAAATATTTGAGGGCGCTTGATTTAGCTAGGACCGTACACTTGTGGTACTATTCCATGGCATTAATCAAGCACAGCTCAAGTGCTTGAAAGTATTTGATGTATGTACATAAAGACAAACAGAAAGTGTCACCATCCTAAAGAGAGACAGGTATATACAGTGGCAAGGAAAAGTATGTGAACCCTTTGAAAATATCTGGATTTCTGCATAAATTGGTACTGACATTTGATCTGATCTTCATCTAGGTCACAACAACAGACAAACACAGTCTGCTTAAACTAACAACATACAGACAATTCTACGTTTTCATGCCTTTATTGAACACACCATGTAAAAATTCGCAGTGCAGGGTGGAAAAAGTATGTGAACCCTTGGATTTAATAACTGGTTGACCCTCCTTTGGCAGCAATAACCTCAACCAAACATTATCTGTAGTTGTGGATCAGACCTGCACAACGGTCAGGAGCAATTTGGACTGATGAACATCAAGGCTTTTAGAGATACTTTTGTGAACCTTTCCAGCTTTATGCAAGTCAACAATTCTTCATCTTAGGTCTTCTGAGATCTCTTTTGTTCGAGGCATGGTTCACATCAGGCAATGCTTCTTGTGAATAGCAAACTCAAATTGTGTGTTTTTTATAGAGCAAGGCAGCTCTAACCAACATCTCCAATCTCATCTCATTGATTGAACTCCAGGTTAACTGACTCCAGACTCCAATTAGCTTTTGGAGAAGTCATACTTTTTCCAACCTACACTGTGAATGTTTAAATGTTGTAATCAATATAGACACGAAAAATACAATAATTTGTGTGTTATTAGTTTAAGCACACGGTTTGTCTATTGTTGTGACTTAGATCAGATCAAATTTTATGACCAATTTATGCAGAAATCCAGGTAATTCCAAGGGTTCATATACTTTTTCTTGCCACTGTATATCGTAGACCTATAGAGATATCTAGACATACTGTTGGTCATTTACTGTATGTGGACACCTTCTCATTGAACATCTCATTCCAAAATCATGGGCATTAATATGGAGTTGGTCTCTACTTTGCTGCTATAACAGCCTCCACTCTCCTGGGAAGGCTTTCCACTAGATGTTGGAACATTGCAGCTATAACAGCCTCCACTCTCCTGGGAAGGCTTTCCTCTAGATGTTGGAACATTGCTGCTATAACAGCCTCCACTATCCTGGGAAGGCTTTCCTCTAGATGTTGGAACATTGCTGCTATAACAGCCACCACTCTCCTGGGAAGGCTTTCCACTAGATGTTGGAACATTGCTGCTATAACAGCCTCCACTCTCCTGGGAAGGCTTTCCACTAGATGTTGGAACATTGCTTCCATTCAGCCACAAGAGCATTAGTGAGGTCGGGCACTGATGTTGGGTGATTAAGCCTGGCTAGCAGTCGGCATTCCAATTCATCCCAAAGGTGGTCAATGGGGTTGAGGTTAGGGCTCTGTGCAGGCCAGTCAAGTTCTTCTACATCAATCTTAAAGCATTTCTATATGGACCTGGCTTTGTGCACGGGGGCATTGTCATGCAGAAAAAGGAAAGGGCCTTCCCCAAACTGTTGCCACAAAGTGGGAAGCACAGAATTGTCTAGAATGTCATTGTATGCTGTAGTGTTAACATTTCCCTTCACTGCCTAGCCAGAACCATGAAAAACAGCCCCATACCATTATTCCTCCTCCACCAAACTTTACAGTTGGCACTATGCATTGGGGCAGGTAGCGTCTCCTGGCATCCACCAAACCCAGATTCGTCTGTCGGACTGCAAGGTAGTGAAGTGTGATTTTTCACTCCTGAAAACACGTTTCCACTGCTCCAGAGTCAAATCATGGTGAGCTTTACACCACTCCAGCCGACGCTTGGCATTGCGCATGGTGATCTTAGGCTTGTGTGTGGATGCTCGGCCATGGAAGCCCATTTCATGAAGCTCTCGAAGAACAGTTCTTGTGCCGATGTTGCTTCCAGGGGCAGTTTGGAACTCGGTAGTGAGTGCTGCAACCGAGGACAGACAATTTTTTATTTCAGCACTCGCCAGTCACGTTCGGGGCTGAGCCATTGTTGCGCATAGATGTTTCCACTTCACAATAACAGCAGTTACAGATGACCGGGGCAGCTCTAGCAGGGCAGACATTTGACGAATTGACTTGGAAAGGTGGCATCCTATGACGGTGCCACGTTGAAAGTCACTGAGCTCTTCAGTAAGGCCATTCTACTGCCAAGGTTAGTCTATGTAGATTGCATGGCTGTGTGCTCGATTTTATACACCTGTCAGCAACGGGTGAGGCTGAAATAGCAGAATCCATTAATTTGAAGGTGTGTCCACACACTTTTGTATATATAGTGTCTCTTAGACCTACAGAGACGGGTAGCTATATCCTAGACCTACAGAGACGGGTAGCTATATCCTAGACCTATAGAGACGGGTAGCTATATCCTAGACCTACAGAGACGGGTAGCTATATCCTAGACCTACAGAGGCGGGTAGCTATATCCTAGACCTACAGAGAGGTAGATAGATACAGTACCAGCCAAAAGTTTGGACACACCTACTCATTCAAGGGTTTTTCTTTATTTTTTACTATTTTCTACATTGTAGAATAATAGTGAAGGCATCAACACTATAAAATAACCCATATGGAATCATGTAGTAACCAAAAAACCCAGAACCACATGGGTGGTCATTTTGACCCCACGGGGTGAGATCTTGCATGGAGCCCCAGATCGAGGGAGATGATCAGTGGTCTTGTATGTCCTTCATTTCCTAATAATTGCTCCCACAGTTGATTTCTTCAAACCAAACTGCTTACCTATTGTAGATTCAGTCTTCCCAGCCTGGTGCAGGTCTACAATTTAGTTTCTGGTGTCCTTTGACAGCTCTTTGGTCTTGGCCATAGTGGAGTTTGGAGTGTGACTGTTTGAAGTTGTGGACAGGTGTCTTTTATACTGATAACAAGTTCAAACAGGTGCCATGAATACAGGTAACGAGTGGAGGACAGAGGAGCCTCAAAGAAAAAGTTACAGGTCTGTGAGAGCCAGAAATCTTGCTTGTTTGTAGGTGACCAAATACTTATTTTCCACCATAATTTGCAAATAAATTCATTAAAAAATTATACAATGTGATTTTCTGGATTTTTTCTCCCTCATTTTGTCTGTCATAGTTGAAGTGTACCTATGATGAAAATTACAGGCCTCTCATCTTTTTAAGTGGGAGAACTTGCACAATTGGTGGCTGACTCAATACTTTTTTGCCCACTATTTATTTTAAATAAAATTGCAACAAAAAAATTACCAATTTTCGCTTTGTGATTATGAGGTAGTGTGTATAGATTGATGGCAAATAAAATTAATTTAATCCATTTTAGAATAAGGCTGCAAATTAACAAAATGTGGGGGGAAAAGGAAGGGGTCTGACTACTTTCCGAATGCACTGTATATCCTAGACCTAGAGAGACAGGTAGATAGAGAGATCCTAGACCTAGAGAGACAGGTAGATAGAGAGATCCTAGACCTAGAGAGACAGGTAGATAGAGAGATCCTAGACCTAGAGAGACAGGTAGATAGAGAGATCCTAGACCTAGAGAGACAGGTAGATAGAGATATCCTAGACCTAGAGAGATGGGTAGATAGAGATATCCTAGACCTAGAGAGACAGGTAGATAGAGATATCCTAGACCTAGAGAGACAGGTAGATAGAGAGATCCTAGACCTAGAGAGACAGGTAGATAGAGAGATCCTAGACCTAGAGAGACTAGACCTAGAGAGACAGGTAGATGAGAGATCCTAGACCTAGAGAGACAGGTAGAGAGATCCTAGACCTAGAGAGACAGGTAGATAGAGAGATCCTAGACCTAGAGAGACAGGTAGATAGAGATATCCTAGACCTAGAGAGACAGGTAGATAGAGATATCCTAGACCTAGAGAGACAGGTAGATATCCTAGACCTAGAGAGACAGGAGACAGGAGATAGATAGAGACAGGTAGATCCTAGACCTAGAGAGACAGGTAGATAGAGAGATCCTAGACCTAGAGAGACAGGTAGATAGAGATATCCTAGACCTAGAGAGACAGGTAGATAGAGAGATCCTAGACACCTAGATAGAGATATCCTAGACCTAGAGAGACAGGTAGATAGAGATATCCTAGACCTAGAGAGACAGGTAGATAGAGAGATCCTAGACCTAGAGAGACAGGTAGATAGAGAGATCCTAGACCTAGAGAGATGGGTAGATAGAGAGATCCTAGACCTAGAGAGACAGGTAGATAGATAGAGATATCCTAGACCTAGAGAGACAGGTAGATAGAGATATACACCTAGAGAGACCTAGAGACAGACAGGTAGATAGAGATATCCTAGACCTAGAGAGACAGGTAGATAGAGAGATCCTAGACCTAGAGAGACAGGTAGATAGAGAGATCCTAGACCTAGAGAGACATGGGTAGATAGAGAGACAGGTAGATAGAGATATCCTAGACCTAGAGAGACAGGTAGAGAGAGATCCTAGACCTAGAGAGACAGGTAGATGGAGAGATCCTAGACCTAGAGAGACAGGTAGATAGAGAGATCCTAGACCTAGAGAGACAGGTAGATAGAGATCCTAGACCTAGAGAGACAGGTAGATAGAGATATCCTAGACCTAGAGAGACAGGTAGATAGAGAGATCCTAGACCTAGAGAGACAGGTAGATAGAGATATCCTAGACCTAGAGAGACAGGTAGATAGACCTAGAGAGACAGGTAGATAGAGAGATCCTAGACCTAGAGAGACAGGTAGATAGAGATATCCTAGACCTAGAGAGACAGGTAGATAGAGAGATCCTAGACCTAGAGAGACAGGTAGATAGAGATATCCTAGACCTAGAGAGACAGGTAGATAGAGAGACAGGTAGATAGAGAGATCCTAGAGAGACAGGTAGATAGAGATACCTAGAGAGACAGGTAGATAGAGATATCCTAGACCTAGAGAGACAGGTAGATAGAGAGATCCTAGACCTAGAGAGAGGTAGATAGAGAGATCCTAGATGAGATGGGTAGATGGAGAGATCCTAGACCTAGAGAGACAGGTAGATAGAGAGATCCTAGACCTAGAGAGATGGGTAGATAGAGATATCCTAGACCTAGAGAGACAGGTAGATAGAGAGATCCTAGACCTAGAGAGATGGGTAGATGGAGAGATCCTAGACCTAGAGAGACAGGTAGATGGAGAGATCCTAGACCTAGAGAGACAGGTAGATAGAGAGATCCTACACCTAGAGAGATGGGTAGATGGAGAGATCCTAGACCTAGAGAGATGGGTAGATAGATCATGTACAGGTAGATATCCACAATATTTCAGTATCATCTGGTTGCCAACCAAACAGCAACACAAAAATAACATTATAACAAAGTAGCAGACAAACAGACACACAAACATGTATCCTTGTGCTGGGGACAGGGGCACAACTCTAGGGGTAGGAAGTGTGTAGGAGCATGCAGAGTGGTGTAAGTGTCTGTTATTATATACAGTTGAAGTCGAAAGTTTACATACACCTTAGCCAAATACATTTAAACTCAGTTTTTCACAATTCCTGATATTTAATCCTTGTAAAAATTCCCTGTCTTAGGTCAGTTAGGATCACCACTTTATTTTAATAATGTGAAATGTCAGAATAATAGTAGAGAGAAATATGTATTTCAGCTTTTATTTATTTCATCACATTCCTCATGGGTCAGAAGTACATACACTCAGTTAGTATTTGGTAGCATTGCCTTTAAATTGTTTAACTTGGGTCAAACATTTTGGGTAGCCTTCCACAAGATTCCCACAACAAGTTGGATGAATTTTGGCCCATTCCTCCTGACAGAACTGGTGTAACTGAGTCAGGTTTGTAGGTCTCCTCGCTCGCTTTTCAGTTCTGTCCACAAAATGTTCTATAGGATTGAGGTCAGGGCTTTGTGATGGCCACTCCAATACCTTGACTTTGTTGTCCTTAAGCCATTTTGTCACAACTTTGGAAGCATGCTTGGGGCCATTGTCCATTTGGAAGACCCATTTGCAACCAATCTTTAACTTCCTGACTGATGTCTTGAGATGTTTCTTCAATATATCCACATAATTTTCATACCTCATGATTCCATCTATTTTGTGAAGTGCACCAGTCCCTCCTGCAGCAAAGCACCCCCACAACATGATGCTGCCACCCCCATGCTTCACGGTTGGGATGGTGTTCTTCGGCTTGCAAGCTTCCCCTTTTTTCTCCAAACATAACGATGCTCATTATTGGCCAAACAGTTCTATTTTTGTTTCATCAGACCAGAGGACATTTCTCCAAAAAGTACGATCCCCATGTTCAGTTGCAAACCGTAGTCTGGCTTTTTAATGGTGGTTTTGGAGCAATGGCTTCTTCCTTGCTGAGCTGCCTTTCAGGTTATGTCGAAATATGACTCATTTTACTGTGGATATAGATACTTTTGTACCTCTTTCCTCCACAAGGTCCTTTGCTGTTGTTCTGGGATTGATTTGCCCTTTTCAGAGAAAAGTACATTCATCTCTAGGAGACAGAACGAGTCTCCTTCCTGAGTGGTATGACGGCTGCGTGGTCCCATGGTGTTTATACTTGCATACTATTGTTTGTACAGATGAACGTGGTACCTTCAGGCATTTTGAAATTGCTCCCAAGGATGAACCAGACTTGTGGAAGTCTACAGTTCTTTTTCTGAGTTCATGGCTGATTTCTTTTGATTTTCCCATGATGTCAAGCAAAGAGGCACTGAGTTTGAAGGTAGGCCTTGAAATACATCCACAGGTACACCTCCAATTGACTCAAATGATGTCAACTAGCCTATCAGAAACTTCTAAAGCTATGACATCATTTCTGGAATTTTCCAAGCTGTTTAAAGGCACAATCAACTTAGTGTATGTAAATGTCTGACCCACTGGAATTGTGAAACAGTGAAATATACGTGAAATAATCTGTCTATAAACAACTGCTGGAAAAATGTACTTGTGACATGCACAAAGTAGATGTCCTAACCGACTTGCCAAAGCTATAGTTTGTAAACAAGACATTTCTGGAGTGGTCGAAAAACAAGTTTTAATGACTCCAACCTAAGTGTATGTTAACTTCCAACTTCAACTGTATAGCATGTGGAAGGGTAGGTCGGAGTCGGGTGGGAGGAGCAGGGGTCGGATTCGGGTGGGAGGAGCAGGGGTTGGAGTCGGGTGGGAGGAGCAGGGGTCGGAGGAGCAGGGGTGGGAGGAGCAGGGGTCGGATACGGGTGGGAGGAGCAGGGGTGGGAGGAGCAGGGGTCGGAGTCGGGTGGGAGGAGCAGGGGTGGGAGGAGCAGGGGTCGGAGTCGGGTGGGAGGAGCAGGGGTCGGGTGGGAGGAGCAGGGGTCGGGTGGGAGGAGCAGGGGTCGGGTGGGAGGAGCAGGGGTCGGGGACGCAAGAATCAAGTTTTTATTGTTCTTAATTTTTATGACCGTTCTATGTATTTTTGGTATCGTCTCCTTCGCTCCTTCTGTGCACTGTGCTCCTTCCCACTCACACACCAAGCCCCTCCTCCTGCCACTCACACACCAAGCCCCTCCTCCTGCCACTCACACACCAAGCCCCTCCTCCTGCCACTCACACACCAAGCCCCTCCCCCTGCCACTCACACACCAAGCCCCTCCCCCTGCCACTCACACACCAAGCCCCTCCCCCTGCCACTCACACACCAAGCCCCTCCTCCTGCCACTCACACACCAAGCCCCTCCCCCTGCCACTCACAAAAATAACAATGAAAGATAACTTCTTCCTCTCTGAGAACAAGCAGTTTAAACTCACTATTTGCATTTGAGGTTTGGTCCAACGGAAATTGGTCATATCGACACAAACGCTTAGAGACATTATTTTACTGTAATAGACAAGAACTTAACTCTTACAATACCCTTTTAAAGTCTCAACTCCCAAAATGTTGAACAGAGCAGACCCTGCTAAATTGAGTGTCAATAAACATGATTGTGGAAAGTTAATGCTCTGTTTGTCACGGGCGGCATTGCGGTACAGATAGCTGCATTATAGCCACAGACTGTCATGGGCTAGCTGTGTAGTCTGTGTTTAATAAATGTGAAATGAACACAAAAAGACACATTTATAACAGGAATTGGCAACTTGTTCTGAGAAATAAGCATCATCTTATCCAGGTAGGCTACTTGATTTCCGTATGTTAAAGTGAACATGCGGCTGTTCAGACAGGAGATGAACAGGAGGGTGTATATATAATAGTTCAACTGTTCTACCTTAGCATATAAACGATTAGCTGGCTACTCACTACCACGTGGGTTTGCGCTTGAGAGATTGTTCATGAGACCTGTGTTAAATTTTCTAAAAGGCCTGCTACAAAATGTTCATTATTAGTGGTTGTGCATGAATTTGCATTTTCATAGACAGAAAAAAGCAGGGTGAACTATTTTGATAAAATCATTTGTGGATCTTATGGTTTAGTCCAGGTCTCATGGTTTAGTCCAGGTCTCATGGTTTAGTCCAGGTCTCATGGTTTAGTCCAGGTCTCATGGTTTAGTCCAGGTCTCATGGTTTAGTCCAGGTCTCATGGTTTAGTCCAGGTCTCATGGTTTAGTCCAGGTCTAATTTTACATGCAGTGTTTTGACCTTTTTAATTGTGCATAAAAGCTTAGAGAATTGTATTTATTTATTTTCTTATCGAGAAGTTTTGGGGGGTGGGTGAGTGGGAGTGAGGAATAGTGAGGGGTAGTGAGGAATAGTGAGGCGTAGTGAGGAATAGTGAGGGGTAGTGAGGAATAGTGAGGGTAGTGAGGAATAGTGAGGGTAGTGAGGAATAGTGAGGGGTAGTGAGGAATAGTGAGGGGTAGTGAGGAATAGTGAGGGGTAGTGAGGAATAGTGAGGGGTAGTGTGGAATAGTGAGGGGTAGTGTGGAATAGTGAGGGGTAGTGAGGAATAGTGAGGAATAGTGAGGAATAGTGAGGGGTAGTGAGGAATAGTGAGGGGTAGTGAGGAATAGTGAGGGGTAGTGAGGAATAGTGAGGGGTAGTGAGGAATAGTGAGGGGTAGTGTGGAATAGTGAGGGATAGTGTGGAATAGTGAGGGATAGTGAGGGATAGTGAGGAATAGTGAGGAATAGTGAGGGGTAGTGTGGAATAGTGAGGAATAGTGAGGGGTAGTGAGGGATAGTGAGGAATAGTGAGGGGTAGTGAGGAATAGTGAAGGGTAGTGAGGAATAGTGAGGGGTAGTGAGGAATAGTGAGGGGTAGTGAGGAATAGTGAGGGGTAGTGAGGAATAGTGAGGGGTAGTGAGGAATAGTGAGGGGTAGTGAGGAATAGTGAGGGGTAGTGAGGAATAGTGAGGGGTAGTGAGGAATAGTGAGGGTAGTGAGGAATAGTGAGGGGTAGTGAGGAATAGTGAGGGGTAGTGTGGAATAGTGAGGGATAGTGAGTAATAGTGAGGAATAGTGAGGGCTAGTGAGGAATAGTGAGGAATAGTGAGGGGTAGTGTGGAATAGTGAGGGGTAGTGAGGGGTAGTGAGGGATAGTGAGGGATAATGAGGAATAATGAGGGGTAGTGAGGAATAGTGAGGGGTAGTGAGGGGTAGTGTGGAATAGTGAGGGGTAGTGAGGAATAGTGAGGAATAGTGAGGGGTAGTGAGGGGTAGTGAGGAATAGTGAGGGGTAGTGAGGTATAGTGAGGGGTAGTGAGGGGTAGTGTGGAATAGTGAGGGATAATGAGGAATAATGAGGGGTAGTGAGGAATAGTGAGGGGTAGTGAGGAATAGTGAGGGGTAGTGTGGGGTGGTAGTGAGGAATAGTGAGGGGTAGTAAGGAATAGTGAGGAATTAGTGAGGGGTAGTGTGGGGTAGTGAGGAATAGTGAGGGGGTAGTGTGGGGTAGTAAGGAATAGTGAGGAATAGTGAGGGGTAGTGAGGGGTAGTGAGGAATAGTGAGGGGTAGTGTGGGGTAGTAAGGAATAGTGAGGAATAGTGAGGGGTAGTGAGGGGTAGTGAGGAATAGTGAGTGTATAAGTGAATAGTGAGGAATAGTGAGTATATAGTGAGGTATGAGGAATAGTGAGGGGTAGTGAGAGTAGTGTGGGGTAGTAAGTGAATAGTGAGGAATAGTGGGGGTAGTGTGGAGTTGTGTATATAGGAATAGTGAGGAATAGTGAGTTGTGTATGAGTGTGTGTGAGGAATAGTGGGGTAGTGAGAGTAGTAAGGATATAGTGAGGAATAGTGAGGGTAGTGGGGTAGTTGTGAATAGTGAGGGGTAGTGGGGCAGTGAGTAATGAAGTAGTGAGGAATAGTGAGTTGTGTATATAGTGTGTGTGAGGGAGGAATGAGTGAGGGGTAGTGTGTAGTGGGGTAGTGAGTTGGATATAGTGTGTGTGAGGGGGGCAATAGTGAGTTGTGTAGGGTGTGTGAGGAATAGTGAGAGTTGGTAGTGTGTGTGTGAGGGGGGGGCAGTGAGTGAGTATATAGTGTGTGTGAGGGGGGCAGTGAGTTGTGTATATAGTGAGGGGGTAGTGAGTGAATAGTGAGGGGGCAGTGAGTTGTGTATAGTGTAGTGAGGGGGCAGTGAGTTGTGTATATAGTGTGTGTGAGGGGGCAGTGAGTTGTGTATATATAGTGAGGGGGCAGTGAGTGTGTGTATATAGGCAATAGAGTTGTATATAGTGTGTGTGGGGGTAGTGAGGGGGCAGTGAGTTTGTGTATATAGTGTGTGTGAGGGGGCAGTGAGTTGTGTATATAGTGTGTGTGAGGGGGCAGTGAGTTGTGTATATAGTGTGTGTGAGGGGGCAGTGAGTTGTGTATATAGTAGTGTGTGAGGGGGGCAGTGAGTTGTGTATATAGTGTGTGTGAGGGGGCAAGTAGAGTTGTGTATATAGTGTGTGTGAGGGGGCAGTGAGTTGTGTATATAGTGTGTGTGAGGGGGCAGTAGAGTTGTGTATATAGTGTGTGTGAGGGGGGCAGTAGAGTTGTGTATATAGTGTGTGTGTGAGGGGGGCAGTGAGTTTGTGTATATAGTGTGTGTGAGGGGGCAATAGAGTTGTGTATATAGTGTGTGTGAGGGGGCAAGTGAGTTGTGTATATAGTGTGTGTGAGGGAGGCAATAGAGTTGTGTATATAGTGTGTGTGAGGGGGGGCAGTGAGTAGAGTGTGTATATAGTGTGTGTGAGGGGGGCATAGAGTTGTGTATATAGTGTGTGTGAGGGGGCAGTGAGTTGTGTATATAGTGTGTGTGAGGGGGCAATAGAGTTGTGTATATAGTGTGTGAGGGGCAATAGAGTTGTGTATATAGTGTGTGTGAGGGGGCAGTGAGTTGTGTATATAGTGTGTGTGAGGGGGCAGTGTGTGTGTATATAGTGTGTGTGAGGGGGCAGTAGAGTTGTGTATATAGTGTGTGTGAGGGGGGCAGTGAGTTGTGTATATAGTGTGTGTGAGGGGGCAGTGAGTTGTGTATATAGTGTGTGTGAGGGGGCAGTGAGTTGTGTGTATATAGTTGTGTGAGGGGGCAGTGAGAGTTGTGTATATAGTGTGTGTGAGGGGGCAGTGAGTTGTGTATATAGTGTGTGTGAGGGGGGCAGTGAGTTGTGTATATAGTGTGTGTGAGGGGGCAGTAGAGTTGTGTATATAGTGTGTGAGGGGGCAGAGTTGTGTATATAGTGTGTGTGAGGGGGCAATAGAGTTGTGTATATAGTGTGTGTGAGGGGGGCAGTGAGTTGTGCAATAGAGTTGTGTATATAGTAGTGTGTGTGTGGGGGGCAGTGAGTTGTGTATATATAGTGTGTGTGAGGGGGCAGTGAGTTGTGTGTATATAGTGTGTGTGAGGGGGGCAGTGAGAGTTGTGTATATAGTGTGTGTGAGGGGGCAGTGAGTTGTGTATATAGTGTGTGTGAGGGGGCAGTGAGTTTGTGTATATAGTGTGTGTGAGGGGGCAGTGAGTTTGTGTATATAGTGTGTGTGAGGGGGCAGTGAGTTGTGTGTATATAGTGTGTGTGAGGGGGCAGTGAGTTGTGTATATAGTGTGTGTGAGTGTGTGTGGGGGGCAGTGAGTTGTGTATATAGTGTGTGTGAGGGGGCAGTGAGTTGTGTATATATGAGGGGGCAGTGAGTTGTGTGTATAGTGTGTGTGAGGGGGCAGTGAGAGTTGTGTGTATATAGTGTGTGTGAGGGGGCAGTGAGAGTTGTGTATATAGTGTGTGTGAGGGGGCAGTGAGTTGTGTATATAGTGTGTGTTAGAGTTGTGTATATAGTGTGTGTGAGGGGGCAGTAGAGTTTGTGTATATAGTGTGTGTGAGGGGGGCAGTGAGTGTGTGTATATAGTGTGTGTGAGGGGGCAGTGAGTTGTGTATATAGTGTGTGTGAGGGGGCAGTGAGTTGTGTATATAGTGTGTGTGAGGGGGCAGTGAGTTGTGTATATAGTGTGTAGTGAGTTGTGTATATAGTGTGTGTGAGGGGGCAGTGAGTTTGTGTATATAGTGTGTGTGAGGGGGCAAGTGAGTTGTGTGTATATAGTGTGTGTGAGGGGGCAGTGAGTTGTGTGTATATAGTGTGTGTGAGGGGGCAGTGAGTTGTGTGTATATAGTGTGTGTGAGGGGGCAGTGAGTTTGTGTATATAGTGTGTGTGTGAGGGGGCAGTAGAGTTGTGTATATAGTGTGTGTGAGGGGGGCAGTAGAGTTGTGTATATAGTGTGTGTGAGGGGGCAGTGAGTTGTGTATATAGTGTGTGTGAGGGGGGCAGTGAGTTGTGTGTATATAGTGTGTGTGAGGGGGCAGTGAGTTGTGTATATAGTGTGTGTGAGGGGGCAATAGAGTTGTGTATATAGTGTGTGTGAGGAGCAGTAGAGTTGTGTATATATAGTGTGTGTGTGAGGGGGGCAGTGAGTTGTGTATATATGTGTGAGGGGGCAGTGAGTTGTGTATATAGTGTGTGTGAGGGGGCAGTGTGAGGTGTGAGGGGGCAGTGAGTTGTGTATATAGTGTGTGTGAGGGGGCAGTGAGTTGTGTATATAGTGTGTGTGAGGGGGCAGTGAGTTTGTGTATATAGTGTGTGTGAGGGGGCAGTGAGTTGTGTATATAGTGTGTGTGAGGGGGCAGTGAGTTGTGTATATAGTGTGTGTGAGGGGGGCAGTGAGAGTGTGTGTATATAGTGTGTGTGAGGGGGCAGTGAGTTGTGTATATATAGTGTGTGTGAGGGGGCAGTGAGTTTGTGTATATAGTGTGTGTGAGGGGGGCAGTGAGTTGTGTATATAGTGTGTGTGAGGGGGCAGTGAGTTGTGTATATAGTGTGTGTGGAGGGGGGCAGTAGAGTTGTGTATATAGTGTGTGTGAGGGGGCAGTGAGTTGTGTGTATATAGTGTGTGTGAGGGGGCAGTGAGTTTGTGTATATAGTGTGTGTGAGGGGGCAGTGAGTTGTGTATATAGTGTGTGTGAGGGGGGCAATAGAGTTGTGTATATAGTGTGTGTGAGGGGGCAGTGAGTTGTGTGTATATAGTGTGTGTGTGAGTTGTGGTGGTGTGAGGGGGGCAGTGAGTTGTGTGTATATAGTGTGTGTGAGGGGGCAGTGAGTTGTGTATATAGTGTGTGTGAGGGGGCAGTGAGTTGTGTGTATATAGTGTGTGTGAGGGGGCAGTGAGTTGTGTATATAGTGTGTGTGAGTGGGGCAGTGAGTTGTGTATATAGTGTGTGTGGGAGGGGGGGCAGTGAGTTGTGTATATAGTGTGTGTGAGGGGGCAGTGAGTTGTGTATATAGTGTGTGTGAGGGGGCAGTGAGTTGTGTATATAGTGTGTGTGAGGGGGGCAGTGAGTTGTGTATATAGTGTGTGTGAGGGGGCAGTGAGTTGTGTATATAGTGTGTGTGAGGGGGCAGTGAGTTGTGTATATAGTGTGTGTGAGGGGGCAGTGAGTTGTGTATATAGTGTGTGTGTGAGGGGGCAGTGAGTTGTGTATATAGTGTGTGTGAGGGGGCAGTGAGTTGTGTGTATATAGTGTGTGTGAGGGGGGCAGTGAGTGTGTGTATATAGTGTGTGTGAGGGGGCAGTGAGTTGTGTATATAGTGTGTGTGAGGGGGGCAGTGAGTTGTGTGTATATAGTGTGTGTGAGGGGGCAGTTGTGTGTATATAGTGTGTGTGAGGGGGCAGTGAGTTGTGTGTATATAGTGTGTGTGAGGGGGCAGTAGAGTTGTGTGTATATAGTGTGTGTGAGGGGGCAGTGAGTTGTGTGTATATAGTGTGTGTGAGGGGGCAATAGAGTTGTTGTGTATATAGTGTGTGTGTGAGGGGGCAGTGAGTTGTGTGTATATAGTGTGTGTGAGGGGGCAGTGAGTTGTGTGTATATAGTGTGTGTGAGGGGGCAGTGAGTTGTGTGTATATAGTGTGTGTGAGGGGGCAGTAGAGTTTGTGTATATAGTGTGTGTGAGGGGGCAGTGAGTTGTGTGTATATAGTGTGTGTGAGGGGGCAGTGAGTTGTGTGTATATAGTGTGTGTGAGGGGGCAGTGAGTTGTGTATATAGTGTGTGTGAGGGGGCAGTGAGTTGTGTATATAGTGTGTGTGAGGGGGGGCAGTGAGTTGTGTATATAGTGTGTGAGGGGGCAGTGAGTTGTGTGTATATAGTGTGTGTGAGGGGGCAGTGAGTTGTGTATATAGTGTGTGTGAGGGGGCAGTGAGTTGTGTATATAGTGTGTGTGTGTGAGGGGGCAGTGAGTTTGTGTATATAGTGTGTGTGAGGGGGCAGTGAGAGTTGTGTATATAGTGTGTGTGAGGGGGCAGTGAGTTGTGTATATAGTGTGTGTGAGGGGGCAGTAGAGTTGTGTATATAGTGTGTGTGTGAGTTGTGTATATAGGGGGCAGTGAGTTGTGTATATAGTGTGTGTGAGGGGGCAGTGAGTTTGTGTATATAGTGTGTGTGAGGGGGCAGTGAGTTGTGTATATAGTGTGTGTGAGGGGGCAGTGAGTTGTGTATATAGTGTGTGTGAGGGGGCAGTGAGTTTGTGTATATAGTGTGTGTGAGGGGGGCAGTGAGTTTGTGTATATAGTGTGTGTGAGGGGGCAGTGAGTTTGTGTATATAGTGTGTGTGAGGGGGGCAGTGAGTTGTTGTGTATATAGTGTGTGTGTGAGTTGTGTGTATATAGTGTGTGTGAGGGGGCAGTGAGTTGTGTGTATATAGTGTGTGTGAGGGGGCAGTGAGTTGTGTATATAGTGTGTGTGAGGGGGCAGTGAGTTGTGTATATAGTGTGTGTGAGGGGGCAGTGAGAGTTGTGTATATAGTGTGTGTGAGGGGGCAGTGAGTTGTGTATATATAGTGTGTGTGAGGGGGCAGTGAGTTGTGTGTATATAGTGTGTGTGAGGGCAGTGAGAGTTGTGTATATAGTGTGTGTGAGGGGGCAGTGAGTTGTGTATATAGTGTGTGTGAGGGGGCAGTGAGTTGTGTATATAGTGTGTGTGAGGGGGCAGTAGAGTTGTGTGTATATAGTGTGTGTGAGGGGGCAGTGAGTTGTGTATATAGTGTGTGTGAGGGGGGGGCAGTGAGTTGTGTGTATATAGTGTGTGTGAGGGGGCAGTGAGTTGTGTGTATATAGTGTGTGTGAGGGGGCAGTGAGTTGTGTGTATATAGTGTGTGTGAGGGGGCAGTGAGTTGTGTATATAGTGTGTGTGTGGGGGGGCAGTGAGTTGTGTATATAGTGTGTGTGAGGGGGGGCAGTGAGTTGTGTATATAGTGTGTGTGAGGGGGGCAGTGAGTTGTGTGTATAGTGTGTGTGAGGGGGGCAGAGAGTTGTGTATATAGTGTGTGTGAGGGGGCAGTGAGTTGTGTATATAGTGTGTGTGAGGGGGCAGTGAGTTGTGTATATATAGTGTGTGTGAGGGGGGGCAGTGAGTTGGTATATAGTGTGGGGAGTTGTGTATATAGTGTGTGTGAGGGGGCAGTGAGTTGTGTGTATATAGTGTGTGTGAGGGGGCAGTGAGTTGTGTATATAGTGTGTGTGAGTGAGTTTGTGTATATAGTGTGTGTGAGGGGGCAGTGAGTTGTGTATATAGTGTGTGTGATATAGTTGTGTATATAGTGTGTGTGAGGGGGCAGTGAGTTGTGTATATAGTGTGTGTGAGGGGGCAGTGAGTTGTGTGTATATAGTGTGTGTGAGGGGGGCAGTGAGTTGTTGTGTATATAGTGTGTGTGAGGGGGGGCAGTGAGTTGTGTATAGTGTGTGTGGGGGCAGTGAGTTGTGTATATAGTGTGTGTGAGGGGGGCAGTGATATAGTGGGGGGGGCAGTGAGTTGTGAGTGTGTGTGAGGGGGCAGTGAGTTGTGTATATAGTGTGTGTGAGGGGGCAGTGAGTTGTGTATATAGTGTGTGTGAGGGGGCAGTGAGTTGTGTGTATATAGTGTGTGTGAGGGGGGCAGTGAGTTGTGTATATAGTGTGTGAGGGGGCAGTAGAGTTGTGTATATAGTGTGTGTGAGGGGGCAGTGAGTTGTGTATATAGTGTGTGTGAGGGGGGCAGTGAGAGTGTGTGTATATAGTGTGTGTGAGGGGGCAGTGAGTTGTGTATATAGTGTGTGTGAGGGAGGGCAGGAGTTGTGTATATATAGTGAGTTGTGTATATAGTGTGTGTGAGGGGGGCAGTGAGTTGTGTATATATGTGTGTGAGGGGGCAATGAGTTGTGTATATAGTGTGTGTGTGTGTGAGGGGGCAGTGAGTTGTGTATATAGTGTGTGTAGTTGTTGAGTTGTGTATATAGTGTGTGTGAGGGGGCAGTGAGTTGTGTATATAGTGTGTGTGTGAGGGGGCAGTGAGTTGTGTATATAGTGTGTGTGAGGGGGCAGTGAGTTGTGTATATAGTGTGTGTGAGGGGGCAGTGAGTTGTGTGTATATAGTGTGTGTGAGGGGGCAGTGAGTTGTGTGTATATAGTGTGTGTGAGGGGGCAGTGAGTTGTGTGTATATAGTGTGTGAGAGGGGGCAGTGAGTTGTGTGTATATAGTGTGTGTGAGGGGGCAGTGAGTTGTGTGTATATAGTGTGTGTGAGGGGGCAGTGAGTTGTGTGTATATAGTGTGTGTGAGGGGGGCAGTGAATATAGTGTGTGTGAGGGGGCAGTGAGTTGTGTGTATATAGTGTGTGTGAGGGGGCAGTGAGTTGTGTATATAGTGTGTGTGAGGGGCAGTGAGTTGTGTATATAGTGTGTGTGAGGGGGCAGTGAGAGTTGTGTATATAAGGGGGCAGTGAGAGTTGTGTATATAGTGTGTGTGAGGGGGCAGTGAGTTGTGTGTATATAGTGTGTGTGAGGGGGGGCAGTGAGAGTTGTGTATATAGTGTGTGTGTGAGGGGGCAGGAGTTGGTATATAGTGTGTGTGAGGGGGCAGTGAGTTGTGTATATAGTGTGTGTGAGGGGGGCAGTGAGTTGTGTGTATATAGTGTGTGTGAGGGGGCAGTGAGAGTTGTGTATATAGTGTGTGTGTGAGTTGTGTATATAGTGTGTGTGAGGGAGGCAATAGAGTTGTGTATATAGTGTGTGTGAGGGGGGCAGTGAGTTGTGTGTATATAGTGTGTGTGAGGGGGCAGTGAGTTGTGTATATAGTGTGTGAGGGGGGGCAGTGAGTTGTGTATATAGTGTGTGTGAGGGGGCAGTGAGTTAGAGTTGTGTATATAGTGTGTGTGAGGGGGGCAGT
The DNA here is from genome assembly GCF_021184085.1 of Oncorhynchus gorbuscha. Lineage (NCBI taxonomy): Eukaryota > Metazoa > Chordata > Actinopteri > Salmoniformes > Salmonidae > Oncorhynchus > Oncorhynchus gorbuscha. The sequence continues at coordinate 14,776,178 of NC_060179.1, forward strand.
GAGTTGTGAGTTTGTGTATATAGTGTGTGAGGGGGGCAGTGAGTTGTGTATATAGTGTGTGTGTGAGGGGGCAATGAGTTGTGTATATAGTGTGTGTGAGGGGGGCAGTGAGTTGTGTATATAGTGTGTGTGAGGGGGCAGTGAGTTGTGTGTATATAGTGTGTGTGAGGGGGCAGTGAGTTGTGTATATAGTGTGTGTGAGGGGGGCAGTGAGTTGTGTGTATATAGTGTGTGTGAGGGGGCAGTGAGTTGTGTATATAGTGTGTGTGAGGGGGCAGTGAGTTGTGTGTATATAGTGTGTGTGAGGGGGCAGTGAGTTGTGTGTATATAGTGTGTGTGAGGGGGCAGTGAGTTGTGTGTATATAGTGTGTGTGAGGGGGGCAATAGAGTTGTGTATATAGTGTGTGTGAGGGGGGCAGTGAGTTGTGTGTATATAGTGTGTGTGAGGGGGGCAGTGAGAGTTGTGTATATAGTGTGTGTGAGGGGGGCAGTGAGTTGTGTGTATATAGTGTGTGTGAGGGGGCAGTGAGTTGTGTGTATATAGTGTGTGTGAGGGGGCAGTGAGAGTTGTGTATATAGTGTGTGTGAGGGGGCAGTGAGTTGTGTATATAGTGTGTGAGGGAGGCAGTGAGTTGTGTATATAGTGTGTGTGAGGGGGCAGTGAGTTGTGTGTATATAGTGTGTGTGAGGGGGCAGTGAGTGTGTATATAGTGTGTGTGAGGGGGGCAATAGAGTTGTGTATATAGTGTGTGTGAGGGGGCAATAGAGTTGTGTATATAGTGTGTGTGTGAGGGGGCAGAGAGTTGTGTATATAGTGTGTGTGAGGGGCAGTGAGAGTTGTGTATATAGTGTGAGAGTGTGAGTGGGAGGGGGCAGTGAGAGTTGTGTATATAGTGTGTGTGAGGGGGCAGTGAGTTGTGTATATAGTGTGTGAGAGGGGCAGTGAGAGTTGTGTATATAGTGTGTGTGAGGGGGCAGTGAGTTGTGTATATAGTGTGTGTGAGGGGGCAGTAGAGTTGTGTATATAGTGTGTGTGAGGGGGCAGTGAGTTGTGTGTATATAGTGTGTGTGAGGGGGCAGTGAGTTGTGTATATAGTGTGTGTGAGGGGGCAGTGAGTTGTGTATATAGTGTGTGTGAGGGGGCAGTGAGTTGTGTATATAGTGTGTGTGAGGGGGCAATAGAGTTGTGTATATAGTGTGTGAGGGGGCAGTGAGTTGTGTATATAGTGTGTGTGAGGGGGCAGTGAGTATATAGTTGTGTGAGGGGGCATGAGTGTGTATATAGTGTATGTGAGGGGGGGCAGTGAGTTGTGTATATATAGTGTGTGAGGGGGCAGTGAGGGCAGTGAGTGTATATAGTGTGTGTGAGGGGGCAGTGAGTTGTGTGTATATAGTGTGTGTGAGGGGGCAGTGAGTTGTGTGTATATAGTGTGTGAGGGGGCAGTGAGGGGCAGTGAGTTGTGTGTATATAGTGTGTGTGAGGGGGCAGTGAGTTGTGTATATAGTGTGTGTGAGGGGGCAGTGAGTTGTGTGTATATAGTGTGTGTGAGGGGGCAGTGAGTTGTGTATATAGTGTGTGTGAGGGGGCAGTGAGAGTTGTGTATATAGTGTGTGTGAGGGGGCAGTGAGTTGTGTATATAGTGTGTGTGAGGGGGCAGTGAGTTGTGTATATAGTGTGTGTGAGGGGGGCAGTGAGTTGTGTGTATATAGTGTGTGTGAGGGGGCAGTGAGTTGTGTATATAGTGTGTGTGAGGGGGCAGTGAGTTGTGTATATAGTGTGTGTGAGGGAGGCAATGAGTTGTGTATATAGTGTGTGTGAGGGGGTATATAGTGAGTTGTGTATATAGTGTGTGTGAGGGGGGCAGTGAGTTGTGTATATAGTGTGTGTGAGGGGGGCAGTGAGTTGTGTGTATATAGTGTGTGTGAGGGGGCAGTGAGTTGTGTGTATATAGTGTGTGTGAGGGGGCAGTGAGTTGTGTGTATATAGTGTGTGTGAGGGGGCAGTGAGTTGTGTATATAGTGTGTGTGAGGGGGGCAGTGAGTTGTGTGTATATAGTGTGTGTGAGGGGGCAGTGAGTTGTGTGTATATAGTGTGTGTGAGGGGGCAGTGAGTTGTGTGTATATAGTGTGTGTGAGGGGGCAATAGAGTTGTGTATATAGTGTGTGTGAGGGGGCAGCGAGAGTTGTGTATATAGTGTGTGTGAGGGGGCAGTGAGAGTTGTGTATATAGTGTGTGTGAGGGGGGGCAGTGAGTTGTGTATATAGTGTGTGTGAGGGGGGCAGTGAGTTGTGTATATAGTGTGTGTGAGGGGGCAGTGAGTTGTGTATATAGTGTGTGTGAGGGGGCAGTGAGTTGTGTATATAGTGTGTGTGAGGGAGGCAATGAGTTGTGTATATAGTGTGTGTGAGGGGGCAGTGAGTTGTGTATATAGTGTGTGTGTGAGGGCAGTGAGTTGTGTATATAGTGTGTGTGAGGGCAGTGAGTTGTGTATATAGTGTGTGTGAGGGGGCAGTGAGTTGTGTGTATATAGTGTGTGTGAGGGGGCAGTGAGTTGTGTATATAGTAGTGTGTGAGGGGGCAGTGAGTTGTGTATATAGTGTGTGTGAGGGGGCAGTGAGTTGTGTATATAGTGTGTGTGAGGGGGCAGTGAGTTGTGTGTATATAGTGTGTGTGAGGGGGCAGTGAGTTGTGTATATAGTGTGTGTGAGGGGGCAGTGAGAGTTGTGTATATATGTGTGTGTGAGGGGGCAGTGAGTTGTGTATATAGTGTGTGTGAGGGGGCAGTGAGTTGTGTATATAGTGTGTGTGAGGGGGCAGTGAGTTGTGTATATAGTGTGTGTGAGGGGGCAGTGAGTTGTGTATATATAGTAGTGTGTGTGAGGGGGCAGTGAGTTGTGTGTATATAGTGTGTGTGAGGGGGCAGTGAGTTGTGTATATTGTGTATATAGTGTGTGAGGGGGCAGTGTGTGAGTGTGGTGAGGGGGCAGTGAGTTGTGTATATAGTGTGTGTGAGGGGGCAGTGAGAGTTGTGTGTATATAGTGTGTGTGAGGGGGCAGTGAGTTGTGTGTATATAGTGTGTGTGAGGGGGCAGTGAGTTGTGTATATAGTGTGTGTGAGGGGGCAGTGAGTTGTGTATATAGTGTGTGTGAGGGAGGCAATAGAGTTGTGTATATAGTGTGTGTGAGGGGGCAGTGAGTTGTGTGTATATAGTGTGTGTGAGGGGGGCAGTGAGAGTTGTGTATATAGTGTGTGTGAGGGGGCAGTGAGTTGTGTATATAGTGTGTGTGAGGGGGCAGTGAGTTGTGTATATAGTGTGTGTGTGAGGGGGCAGTGAGAGTGTGTATATAGTGTGTGTGAGGGGGCAGTGAGTTGTGTATATAGTGTGTGTGGGGGGGCAGTGAGTTGTGTGTATATAGTGTGTGAGGGGGCAGTGAGAGTTGTGTATATAGTGTGTGTGAGGGGGCAGTGAGTTGTGTATATAGTGTGTGTGAGGGGGCAGTGAGAGTTGTGTATATAGTGTGTGTGAGGGGGCAGTGAGTTGTGTGTATATAGTGTGTGTGAGGGGGCAGTGAGTTGTGTGAGAGTGTATATAGTGTGTGTAGTGAGTTGTGTATATGTGTGTGAGGGGGCAGTGAGAGTGTGTGTATATAGTGTGTGTGAGGGGGGCAGTGAGAGTTGTGTATATAGTGTGTGTGAGGGGGGCAGTGAGTTGTGTATATAGTGTGTGTGAGGGGGCAGTAGAGTTGTGTATATAGTGTGTGTGAGGGGGCAGTGAGTTGTGTGTATATAGTGTGTGTGAGGGGGCAGTGAGTTGTGTATATAGTGTGTGTGAGGGGTGAGTTGTGTATATAGTGTGTGTGAGGGGGCAGTGAGAGTTGTGTATATAGTGTGTGTGAGGGGGCAGTGAGTTGTGTATATAGTGTGTGTGAGGGGGCAGTGAGTTGTGTATATAGTGTGTGTGAGGGGGCAGTGAGTTGTGTATATAGTGTGTGTGAGGGGGCAGTGAGTTGTGTATATAGTGTGTGTGAGGGGGCAGTGAGTTGTGTATATAGTGTGTGTGAGGGGGCAGTGAGTTGTGTATATAGTGTGTGTGAGGGGGGCAGTGAGTTGTGTATATAGTGTGTGTGAGGGGGCAGTGAGTTGTGTATATAGTGTGTGTGAGGGGGCAGTGAGTTGTGTGTATATAGTGTGTGTGAGGGGGCAGTGAGTTGTGTGTATATAGTGTGTGCAGGGCAGTGAGTTGTGTATATAGTGTGTGTGAGGGGGCAGTGAGTTGTGTATATAGTGTGTGTGAGGGGGCAGTGAGTTGTGTGTATATAGTGTGTGTGAGGGGGCAGTGAGTTGTGTGTATATAGTGTGTGTGAGGGGGCAGTGAGTTGTGTATATAGTGTGTGTGAGGGGCAGTGAGTTGTGTGTATATAGTGTGTGTGAGGGGGCAGTGAGTTGTGTATATAGTGTGTGTGAGGGGGCAGTGAGAGTTGTGTATATAGTGTGTGTGAGGGGGCAGTGAGAGTTGTGTATATAGTGTGTGTGAGGGGGCAGTGAGAGTTGTGTATATAGTGTGTGTGAGGGGGGCAGTGAGAGTTGTGTATATAGTGTGTGTGAGGGGGCAGTGAGAGTTGTGTATATAGTGTGTGTGAGGGGGCAGTGAGTTGTGTATATAGTGTGTGTGAGGGGGCAGTGAGTTGTGTGTATATAGTGTGTGTGAGGGGGCAGTGAGAGTTGTGTATATAGTGTGTGTGAGGGGGCAGTGAGTTGTGTATATAGTGTGTGTGAGGGAGGCAATAGAGTTGTGTATATAGTGTGTGTGAGGGGGCAGTGAGTTGTGTGTATATAGTGTGTGTGAGGGGGCAGTGAGTTGTGTATATAGTGTGTGTGTGGGGGCAGTGAGTTGTGTATATAGTGTGTGTGTGAGGGGGCAATAGAGTTGTGTATATAGTGTGTGTGTAGAGTGTGAGTGTGTGTGGGGGGGGCAGTGAGTTGTGTATATAGTGTGTGTGAGGAGGCAATAGAGTTGTGTATATAGTGTGTGTGAGGGGGCAGTGAGTTGTGTATATAGTGTGTGTGTGAGGGGGCAGTGAGTTGTGTATATAGTGTGTGTGAGGGGGCAGTGAGTTGTGTATATAGTGTGTGTGAGGGGGCAGTGAGTTGTGTGTATATAGTGTGTGTGAGGGGGCAGTGAGTTGTGTGTATATAGTGTGTGTGAGGGGGCAGTGAGTTGTGTGTATATATGAGGGGGCAGTGAGTTGTGTGTGTGTGTGAGGGGGCAGTGAGTTGTGTGTATATAGTGTGTGTGAGGGGGCAGTGAGTTGTGTGTATATAGTGTGTGTGAGGGGGCAGTGAGTGTGTGTATATAGTGTGTGTGAGGGGGCAATAGAGTTGTGTATATAGTGTGTGTGAGGGGGCAGTGAGAGTTGTGTATATAGTGTGTGTGAGGGGGCAGTGAGTTGTGTATATAGTGTGTGTGTGAGGGGGGCAGTGAGTTGTGTATATAGTGTGTGTGAGGGGGCAGTGAGTTGTGTGTATATAGTGTGTGTGAGGGGGCAGTGAGAGTTGTGTATATAGTGTGTGTGAGGGGGCAGTGAGTTGTGTATATAGTGTGTGTGAGGGAGGCAATAGAGTTGTGTATATAGTGTGTGTGAGGGGGCAGTGAGTTGTGTGTATATAGTGTGTGTGAGGGGGCAGTGAGTTGTGTATATAGTGTGTGTGGGGGGCAGTGAGTTGTGTATATAGTGTGTGTGAGGGGGGGCAATAGAGTTGTGTATATAGTGTGTGTGAGGGGGCAATAGAGTTGTGTATATAGTGTGTGTGAGGGGGGCAGTGAGTTGTGTATATAGTGTGTGTGAGGGGGGGCAGAGTTGTGTATATAGTGTGTGTGAGGGGGCAGTGAGTTGTGTATATAGTGTGTGTGAGGGGGCAGTGAGTTGTGTATATAGTGTGTGTGAGGGGGCAGTGAGTTGTGTATATAGTGTGTGTGAGGGGGCAGTGAGTTGTGTGTATATAGTGTGTGTGAGGGGGCAGTGAGAGTTGTGTATATAGTGTGTGTGAGGGGGCAGTGAGTTGTGTATATAGTGTGTGTGAGGGGGGCAATAGAGTTGTGTATATAGTGTGTGTGAGGGGGGCAGTGAGTTGTGTGTATATAGTGTGTGTGAGGGGGCAGTGAGTTGTGTATATAGTGTGTGTGGGGGGGCAGTGAGTTGTGTATATAGTGTGTGTGAGGGGGCAGTGAGTTGTGTATATAGTGTGTGTGAGGGGGCAGTGAGTTGTGTATATAGTGTGTGTGAGGGGGCAGTGAGTTGTGTGTATATAGTGTGTGTGAGGGGGCAGTGAGTTGTGTATATAGTGTGTGTGAGGGGGCAGTGAGTTGTGTATATAGTGTGTGTGAGGGGGCAGTGAGTTTGTGTATATAGTGTGTGTGAGGGGGCAGTGAGTTGTGTGTATATAGTGTGTGTGAGGGGGGCAGCAAGTTGTGTGTATATAGTGTGTGTATATAGTGTGTGTGAGGGGGGCAGTGAGTTGTGTATATAGTGTGTGAGGGGGCAGTGAGTTGTGTATATAGTGTGTGTGAGGGGGCAGTGAGTTGTGTATATAGTGTGTGTGAGGGGGGCAGTGAGTTGTGTGTATATAGTGTGTGTGAGGGGGCAATAGAGTTGTGTATATAGTGTGTGTGAGGGGGCAGTGAGTTGTGTATATAGTGTGTGTGAGGGGGGCAGTAGAGTTGTGTATATAGTGTGTGTGAGGGGGCAGTGAGTTGTGTGTATATAGTGTGTGTGAGGGGGCAGTGAGTTGTGTATATAGTGTGTGTGAGGGGGGCAGTGAGTTGTGTATATAGTGTGTGTGAGGGGGCAGTGAGTTGTGTGTATATAGTGTGTGTGAGGGGGGCAGTGAGTTTGTGTATATAGTGTGTGTGAGGGGGCAGTGAGTTGTGTGTATATAGTGTGTGTGAGGGGGCAGTGAGTTGTGTATATAGTGAGGGGGCAGTGAGTTGTGTATATAGTGTGTGTGAGGGGGGCAGTGAGTTGTGTGTATATAGTGTGTGTGAGGGGGCAGTGAGTTGTGTGTATATAGTGTGTGTGAGGGGGCAGTGAGTTGTGTATATAGTGTGTGTGAGGGGGCAGTGAGAGTGTGTATATAGTGTGTGTGGGGGGGGGTTGTGTATATAGTGTGAGTGAGGGGGGCAGTGTTGTGTATATAGTGTGTGTGAGGGGGCAGTGAGTTGTGTGTATATAGTGTGTGTGAGGGGGCAGTGAGAGTTGTGTATATAGTGTGTGTGAGGGGGCAGTGAGTAGTGTGTGTATATATATGTGTGTGTGAGGGGGCAGTGAGTTGTGTGTATATAGTGTGTGTGAGGGGGCAGTGAGTTGTGTATATAGTGTGTGTGAGGGGGCAGTGAGTTGTGTGTATATAGTTGTGTGTGAGTTGTGTATATAGTGTGTGTGTGGAGGGGGCAGTGAGAGTTGTGTATATAGTGTGTGTGAGGGGGCAGTGAGAGTTGTGTATATAGTGTGTGTGAGGGGGCAGTGAGTTGTGTATATAGTGTGTGTGAGGGGGCAGTGAGTTGTGTATATAGTGTGTGTGAGGGGGCAGTGAGTTGTGTATATAGTGTGTGTGAGGGGGCAGTGAGTTGTGTGTATATAGTGTGTGTGAGGGGGCAGTGAGTTGTGTATATGTGTATATAGTTGTGTATATAGTGTGTGTGAGGGAGGCAATAGAGTTGTGTATATAGTGTGTGTGAGGGGGGCAGTGAGTTGTGTGTATATAGTGTGTGTGAGGGGGCAGTGAGTTGTGTGTATATAGTGTGTGTGGGGGCAGTGAGTTGTATATAGGTGTGAGGGGGGCAGTGAGTTGTGTATATAGTGTGTGTGAGGGGGCAGTGAGTTGTGTGTATATAGTGTGTGTGAGGGGGCAGTGAGTTGTGTATATAGTGTGTGTGAGGGGGCAGTGAGTTGTGTATATAGTGTGTGTGAGGGGGCAGTGAGTTGTGTATATAGTGTGTGTGAGGGGGGCAGTGAGTTGTGTATATAGTGTGTGTGAGGGGGCAGTGAGTTGTGTGTATATAGTGTGTGTGAGGGGGGCAGTGAGTTGTGTATATAGTGTGTGTGAGGGGGCAGTGAGTTTGTGTATATAGTGTGTGTGAGGGGGGGCAGTGAGTTGTGTGTATATAGTGTGTGTGAGGGGGCAGTGAGTTGTGTGTATATAGTGTGTGTGAGGGGGCAGTGAGTTGTGTATATAGTGTGTGTGAGGGGGCAGTGAGTTGTGTATATAGTGTGTGTGAGGGGGGGCAGTGAGTTGTGTATATAGTGTGTGTGAGGGGGCAGTGAGTTGTGTATATAGTGTGTGTGAGGGGGCAGTGAGTTGTGTATATAGTGTGTGTGAGGGGGGCAGTAGAGTTGTGTATATAGTGTGTGTGAGGGGGGCAGTGAGTTGTGTATATAGTGTGTGTGAGGGGGCAGTGAGTTGTGTGTATATAGTGTGTGTGAGGGGGCAGTGAGTTGTGTGTATATAGTGTGTGTGAGGGGGCAGTGAGTTGTGTGTATATAGTTGTGTGTAGTTGTGTATATAGTGTGTGTGTGAGGGGGCAGTGAGTTGTGTATATAGTGTGTGTGAGGGGGCAATAGAGTTGTGTATATAGTGTGTGTGAGGGGGCAGTGAGTTGTGTATATAGTGTGTGTGAGGGGGCAATGAGTTGTGTATATAGTGTGTGTGAGGGGGCAGTGAGTTGTGTATATAGTGTGTGTGAGGGGGGCAGTGAGTTGTGTATATAGTGTGTGTGAGGGGGCAGTGAGTTGTGTGTATATAGTGTGTGTGAGGGGGCAGTGAGTTGTGTGTATATAGTGTGTGTGAGGGGGCAGTGAGTTGTGTATATAGTGTGTGTGAGGGGGCAGTGAGTTGTGTGTATATAGTGTGTGTGAGGGGGCAGTGAGTTGTGTGTATATAGTGTGTGTGAGGGGGCAGTGAGTTTGTGTATATAGTGTGTGTGAGGGGGCAGTGAGTTGTGTATATAGTGTGTGTGAGGGGGCAGGGTTGTGTATATAGTGTGTGTGAGGGGGGCAGTGAGTTGTGTATATAGTGTGTGTGAGGGGGCAGTGTGTATATAGTGTGTGGAGGGGGCAGTGAGTTGTGTATATAGTGTGTGTGAGGGGGCAGTGAGTTGTGTGTATATAGTGTGTGTGAGGGGGCAGTGAGTTGTGTGTATATAGTGTGTGTGAGGGGGGCAGTGAGTTTGTGTATATAGTGTGTGTGAGGGGGCAGTGAGTTGTGTGTATATAGTGTGTGTGAGGGGGCAGTGGGCAGTGAGTTTGTGTATATAGTGTGTGTGAGGGGGGCAGTGAGTGTGTATATAGTGTGTGTGAGGGGGGCAGTGAGTTGTGTATATAGTGTGTGTGGGGGGCAGTAGAGTTGTGTATATATAGTGTGTGAGGGGGCAGTGAGTTGTGTGTATATAGTGTGTGTGAGGGGGCAGTGAGTTTGTGTATATAGTGTGTGTGAGGGGGCAGTGAGTTGTGTATATAGTGTGTGTGAGGGGGCAGTGAGTTGTGTGTATATAGTGTGTGTGAGGGGGCAGTGAGTTGTGTATATAGTGTGTGTGAGGGGGCAGTGAGTTGTGTATATAGTGTGTGTGAGGGGGCAGTGAGTTGTGTGTATATAGTGTGTGTGAGGGGGCAGTGAGTTGTGTATATAGTGTGTGTGAGGGGGCAGTGAGTTGTGTATATAGTGTGTGTGAGGGGGCAGTGAGTTGTGTATATAGTGTGTGTGAGGGGGCAGTGAGTTGTGTGTATATAGTGTGTGTGAGGGGGCAGTGAGTTTGTGTATATAGTGTGTGTGAGGGGGCAGTGAGTTGTGTGTATATAGTGTGTGTGGGGGGCAGTGAGTTGTGTGTATATAGTGTGTGTGAGGGGGCAGTGAGTTGTGTGTATATAGTGTGTGTGAGGGGGCAGTGAGTTGTGTGTATATAGTGTGTGTGAGGGGGCAGTGAGTTGTGTGTATATAGTGTGTAGTGTGTGTGGGGGGCAGTGAGTTGTGTATATAGTGTGTGTGAGGGGGGCAGTGAGTTGTGTGTATATAGTGTGTGTGAGGGGGGCAGTGAGTTGTGTGTATATAGTGTGTGTGAGGGGGCAGTAGAGTTGTGTATATAGTGTGTGTGGGGGGCAGTGAGTTGTGTGTATATAGTGTGTGTGAGGGGGCAGTGAGTTGTGTATATAGTGTGTGAGGGGGCAGTGAGAGTTGTGTATATAGTGTGTGTGAGGGGGCAGTGAGTTGAGTTGTGTGTATATAGTGTGTGTGAGGGGGGCAGTGAGTGTGTGTATATAGTGTGTGGAGGGGGGCAGTGAGTTGTGTGTATATAGTGTGTGTGAGGGGGCAGTGAGAGTTGTGTATATAGTGTGTGTGAGGGGGCAGTGAGTTGTGAGTGAGGGGGCAGTGAGTTTGTGTATATAGTGTGTGTGTGAGGGGGCAGTGAGTTGTGTGTATATAGTGTGTGTGAGGGGGCAGTGAGTTGTGTATATAGTGTGTGTGAGGGGGCAGTGAGTTGTGTATATAGTGTGTGTGAGGGGGCAGTGAGTTGTGTATATAGTGTGTGAGGGGGCAGTAGAGTTGTGTGTATATAGTGTGTGTGAGGGGGCAGTGAGTTGTGTGTATATAGTGTGTGTGAGGGGGCAGTGAGTTGTGTGTATATAGTGTGTGTGAGGGGGGCAGTGAGTTGTGTGTATATAGTGTGTGTGAGGGGGGCAGTAGAGTTGTGTATATAGTGTGTGTGAGGGGGGCAGTGAGTTGTGTGTATATAGTGTGTGTGAGGGGGGGCAATAGAGTTGTGTATATAGTGTGTGTGAGGGGGGCAGTGAGTTGTGTATATAGTGTGTGTGAGGGGGGCAGTGAGTTGTGTATATAGTGTGTGTGAGGGGGCAGTGAGTTGTGTGTATATAGTGTGTGTGAGGGGGCAGTGAGTTGTGAATATAGTGTGTGTGAGGGGGCAGTGAGTTGTGTGTATATAGTGTGTGTGAGGGGGCAGTGAGTTGTGTGTATATAGTGTGTGTGAGGGGGCAGTAGAGTTGTGTATATAGTGTGTGTGAGGGGGCAGTGAGTTGTGTATATAGTGTGTGTGAGGGGGCAATAGAGTTGTGTATATATGAGGGGGCAGTGAGTTGTGTATATAGTGTGTGTGAGGGGGCAGTGAGTTGTGTATATAGTGTGTGTGTGAGGGGGCAGTGAGTTGTGTATATAGTGTGTGTGAGGGGGCAGTGAGTTGTGTGTATATAGTGTGTGTGAGGGGGCAGTGAGTTGTGTATATATAGTGTGTGTGAGGGGGCAGTGAGTTGTGTATATAGTGTGTGTGAGGGGGGCAGTGAGTTTGTGTATATAGTGTGTGTGAGGGGGCAGTGAGTTGTGTATATAGTGTGTGTGAGGGGGCAGTGAGTTGTGTGTATATAGTGTGTGTGAGGGGGCAATAGAGTTGTGTATATAGTGTGTGTGAGGGGGCAGTGAGTTGTGTGTATATAGTGTGTGTGAGGGGGCAGTGAGTTTGTGTATATAGTGTGTGTGAGGGGGCAGTGAGTTGTGTATATAGTGTGTGTGAGGGGGCAGTGAGTTTGTGTATATAGTGTGTGTGAGGGGGCAGTGAGTTGTGTGTATATAGTGTGTGTGAGGGGGCAGTGAGTTGTGTGTATATAGTGTGTGTGAGGGGGCAGTAGAGTTGTGTATATAGTGTGTGTGAGGGGGGCAGTGAGTTGTGTATATAGTGTGTGTGTGGGGGGCAGTGAGTTGTGTATATAGTGTGTGTGAGGGGGCAGTGAGTTGTGTGTATATAGTGTGTGTGAGGGGGGGCAGTGAGTTGTGTATATAGTGTGTGTGAGGGGGCAGTGAGTTGTGTGTATATAGTGTGTGTGAGGGGGGCAGTGAGTTGTGTATATAGTGTGTGTGAGGGGGCAGTGAGTTGTGTATATAGTGTGTGTGAGGGGGGCAGTGAGTTGTGTATATAGTGTGTGTGAGGGGGCAATAGAGTTGTGTATATAGTGTGTGTGAGGGGGCAGTGAGTTGTGTATATAGTGTGTGTGAGGGGGGCAGTGAGTTGTGTATATAGTGTGTGTGAGGGGGCAGTGAGTTGTGTATATAGTGTGTGTGAGGGGGGCAGTGAGTTGTGTATATAGTGTGTGTGAGGGGGCAGTGAGTTGTGTATATAGTGTGTGTGGGGGGCAGTGAGTTGTGTGTATATAGTGTGTGTGAGGGGGCAGTGAGTTGTGTGTATATAGTGTGTGTGAGGGGGCAGTGAGTTGTGTATATAGTGTGTGTGAGGGGGCAGTGAGTTGTGTGTATATAGTGTGTGTGAGGGGGGCAGTGAGTTGTGTGTATATAGTGTGTGTGAGGGGGGCAGTGAGTTGTGTATATAGTGTGTGTGAGGGGGCAATAGAGTTGTGTATATAGTGTGTGTGAGGGGGCAGTGAGTTGTGTGTATATAGTGTGTGTGAGGGGGCAGTGAGTTGTGTGTATATAGTGTGTGTGAGGGGGGCAGTGAGTTGTGTGTATATAGTGTGTGTGAGGGGGCAGTGAGTTGTGTGTATATAGTGTGTGTGAGGGGGGCAATAGAGTTGTGTATATAGTGTGTGTGAGGGGGCAGTGAGTTGTGTGTATATAGTGTGTGTGAGGGGGCAATAGAGTTGTGTATATAGTGTGTGTGAGGGGGCAGTGAGTTGTGTGTATATAGTGTGTGTGAGGGGGCAGTGAGTTGTGTATATAGTGTGTGTGAGGGGGGCAGTGAGTTGTGTGTATATAGTGTGTGTGAGGGGGGCAGTGAGTTGTGTATATAGTGTGTGTGGGGGCAGTGAGTTGTGTGTATATAGTGTGTGTGAGGGGGCAGTGAGTTGTGTGTATATAGTGTGTGTGAGGGTGGCAGTGAGAGTTGTGTATATAGTGTGTGTGAGGGGGCAGTGAGTTGTGTATATAGTGTGTGTGAGGGGGCAGTGAGTTTGTGTATATAGTGTGTGTGAGGGGGGCAGTGAGTTGTGTGTATATAGTGTGTGTGAGGGGGCAGTGAGTTGTGTATATAGTGTGTGTGAGGGGGGCAGTGAGTTGTGTGTATATAGTGTGTGTGAGGGGGCAGTGAGTTGTGTATATAGTGTGTGTGAGGGGGCAGTGAGTTGTGTATATAGTGTGTGTGAGGGGGCAGTGAGTTGTGTATATAGTGTGTGTGAGGGGGGCAGTAGAGTTGTGTATATAGTGTGTGTGAGGGGGCAGTGAGTTGTGTATATAGTGTGTGTGAGGGGGCAGTGAGTTGTGTATATAGTGTGTGTGAGGGGGCAGTGAGTTGTGTGTATATAGTGTGTGTGAGGGGGGCAGTGAGTTTGTGTATATAGTGTGTGTGAGGGGGCAGTGAGTTGTGTGTATATAGTGTGTGTGAGGGGGCAGTGAGTTGTGTATATAGTGTGTGTGAGGGGGCAGTGAGTTGTGTATATAGTGTGTGTGAGGGGGGCAGTGAGTTGTGTGTATATAGTGTGTGTGAGGGGGCAGTGAGTTGTGTATATAGTGTGTGTGAGGGGGCAGTGAGTTGTGTATATAGTGTGTGTGAGGGGGCAGTGAGTGTGTGTATATAGTGTGTGTGAGGGGGCAGTGAGTTGTGTGTATATAGTGTGTGTGAGGGGGGCAGTGAGTTGTGTATATAGTGTGTGTGTGTGAGTTGTGTATATAGTGTGGTGAGGGTGGCAGTGAGTTGTGTATATAGTGTCTGTGAGGGGGCAGTGAGTTGTGTATATAGTGTGTGTGAGGGGGCAGTGAGTTGTGTATATAGTGTGTGTGAGGGGGCAGTGAGTTGTGTATATAGTGTGTGTGAGGGGGCAGTGAGTTGTGTGTATATAGTGTGTGTGAGGGGGCAGTGAGTTTGTGTATATAGTGTGTGTGAGGGGGCAGTGAGTTGTGTGTATATAGTGTGTGTGAGGGGGGCAGTGAGTTGTGTGTATATAGTGTGTGTGAGGGGGCAGTGAGTTGTGTGTATATAGTGTGTGTGAGGGGGCAATAGAGTTGTGTATATAGTGTGTGTGAGGGGGCAGTGAGTTTGTGTATATAGTGTGTGTGAGGGGGCAGTGAGTTGTGTGTATATAGTGTGTGTGAGGGGGCAGTGAGTTGTGTGTATATAGTGTGTGTGAGGGGGCAGTGAGTTGTGTGTATATAGTGTGTGTGAGGGGGCAATAGAGTTGTGTATATAGTGTGTGTGAGGGGGCAGTGAGTTGTGTGTATATAGTGCAATAGAGTTGTGTATATAGGGGGCAGTGAGTTGTGTGTATATAGTGTGTGTGAGGGGGGCAGTGAGTTGTGTATATAGTGTGTGTGAGGGGGCAGTGAGTTGTGTGTATATAGTGTGTGTGAGGGGGCAGTGAGTTGTGTGTATATAGTGTGTGTGAGGGGGCAGTGAGTTGTGTATATAGTGTGTGTGAGGGGGCAGTGAGTTGTGTGTATATAGTGTGTGTGAGGGGGCAGTGAGTTTGTGTATATAGTGTGTGTGAGGGGGCAGTGAGTTGTGTGTATATAGTGTGTGTGAGGGGGCAGTGAGTTGTGTATATAGTGTGTGTGAGGGGGCAGTGAGTTGTGTGTATATAGTGTGTGTGAGGGGGCAGTGAGTTGTGTGTATATAGTGTGTGTGAGGGGGCAGTGAGTTTGTGTATATAGTGTGTGTGAGGGGGCAGTGAGTTGTGTGTATATAGTGTGTGTGAGGGGGGCAATAGAGTTGTGTATATAGTGTGTGTGAGGGGGCAGTGAGTTTGTGTATATAGTGTGTGTGAGGGGGCAATAGAGTTGTGTATATAGTGTGTGTGAGGGGGGCAGTGAGTTTGTGTATATAGTGTGTGTGAGGGGGCAGTGAGTTGTGTATATAGTGTGTGTGAGGGGGCAGTGAGTTGTGTGTATATAGTGTGTGTGAGGGGGAGTGGTTGGGCAGTGAGTTGTGTATATAGTGTGTGTGAGGGGGCAGTGAGTTGTGTGTATATAGTGTGTGTGAGGGGGCAGTGAGTTGTGTGTATATAGTGTGTGTGAGGGGGCAGTGAGTTGTGTGTATATAGTGTGTGTAGGGGGGCAATAGAGTTGTGTATATAGTGTGTGTGAGGGGGCAGTGAGTTGTGTATATAGTGTGTGTGAGGGGGGCAGTGAGTTGTGTGTATATAGTGTGTGTGAGGGGGCAGTGAGTTGTGTGTATATAGTGTGTGTGAGGGGGCAGTGAGTTGTGTGTATATAGTGTGTGTGAGGGGGCAGTGAGTTGTGTGTATATAGTGTGTGTGAGGGGGGCAATAGAGTTGTGTATATAGTGTGTGTGAGGGGGCAGTGAGTTGTGTGTATATAGTGTGTGTGAGGGGGCAATAGAGTTGTGTATATAGTGTGTGTGAGGGGGCAGTGAGTTGTGTGTATATAGTGTGTGTGAGGGGGGCAGTGAGTTGTGTATATAGTGTGTGTGAGGGGGCAGTGAGTTGTGTGTATATAGTGTGTGTGAGGGGGCAGTGAGTTGTGTGTATATAGTGTGTGTGAGGGGGCAGTGAGTTGTGTGTATATAGTGTGTGTGAGGGGGCAGTGAGTTGTGTGTATATAGTGTGTGTGAGGGGGGCAATAGAGTTGTGTATATAGTGTGTGTGAGGGGGCAGTAGAGTTGTGTATATAGTGTGTGTGAGGGGGCAGTGAGTTGTGTATATAGTGTGTGTGAGGGGGGCAGTGAGTTGTGTATATAGTGTGTGTGAGGGGGCAGTGAGTTGTGTATATAGTGTGTGTGAGGGGGCAGTGAGTTGTGTATATAGTGTGTGTGAGGGGGCAGTGAGTTGTGTGTATATAGTGTGTGTGAGGGGGCAGTGAGTTGTGTATATAGTGTGTGTGAGGGGGGCAGTGAGTTGTGTATATAGTGTGTGTGAGGGGGGGGCAGTGAGTTGTGTATATAGTGTGTGTGAGGGGGCAGTGAGTTGTGTATATAGTGTGTGTGAGGGTGGCAGTGAGTTGTGTATATAGTGTGTGTGAGGGGGGCAGTGAGTTTGTGTATATAGTGTGTGTGAGGGGGCAGTGAGTTGTGTATATAGTGTGTGTGAGGGGGCAGTGAGTTGTGTATATAGTGTGTGTGAGGGGGGCAGTGAGTTGTGTATATAGTGTGTGTGAGGGGGCAGTGAGTTGTGTGTATATAGTGTGTGTGTGGGGGGCAGTGAGTTGTGTGTATATAGTGTGTGTGAGGGGGCAGTGAGTTTGTGTATATAGTGTGTGTGAGGGGGCAGTGAGTTGTGTGTATATAGTGTGTGTGAGGGGGCAGTGAGTTGTGTGTATATAGTGTGTGTGAGGGGGGCAGTGAGTTGTGTGTATATAGTGTGTGTGAGGGGGGCAATAGAGTTGTGTATATAGTGTGTGTGAGGGGGCAGTGAGTTGTGTGTATATAGTGTGTGTGAGGGGGCAGTGAGTTGTGTGTATATAGTGTGTGTGAGGGGGCAGTGAGTTGTGTGTATATAGTGTGTGTGGGGGGCAGTGAGTTTGTGTATATAGTGTGTGTGAGGGGGCAATAGAGTTGTGTATATAGTGTGTGTGAGGGGGCAGTGAGTTGTGTGTATATAGTGTGTGTGAGGGGGCAGTGAGTTGTGTATATAGTGTGTGTGAGGGGGCAGTGAGTTGTGTGTATATAGTGTGTGTGAGGGGGCAGTGAGTTGTGTGTATATAGTGTGTGTGAGGGGGCAGTGAGTTTGTGTATATAGTGTGTGTGAGGGGGGCAGTGAGTTGTGTATATAGTGTGTGTGAGGGGGGCAGTGAGTTGTGTGTATATAGTGTGTGTGAGGGGGCAGTGAGTTGTGTGTATATAGTGTGTGTGAGGGGGCAGTGAGTTGTGTATATAGTGTGTGTGAGGGGGCAGTGAGTTGTGTGTATATAGTGTGTGTGAGGGGGCAGTGAGTTGTGTATATAGTGTGTGTGAGGGGGCAGTGAGTTGTGTGTATATAGTGTGTGTGAGGGGGCAGTGAGTTGTGTATATAGTGTGTGTGGGGGGGGCAGTGAGTTGTGTATATAGTGTGTGTGAGGGGGCAGTGAGTTGTGTATATAGTGTGTGTGAGGGGGCAGTGAGTTGTGTATATAGTGTGTGTGAGGGGGCAGTGAGTTGTGTATATAGTGTGTGTGAGGGGGCAGTAGAGTTGTGTATATAGTGTGTGTGAGGGGGCAGTGAGTTGTGTGTATATAGTGTGTGTGAGGGGGCAGTGAGTTGTGTGTATATAGTGTGTGTGAGGGGGCAGTGAGTTGTGTGTATATAGTGTGTGTGAGGGGGCAGTGAGTTGTGTATATAGTGTGTGTGAGGGGGCAGTGAGTTGTGTATATAGTGTGTGTGAGGGGGCAGTGAGTGTGTGTATATAGTGTGTGTGAGGGGGCAGTGAGTTTGTATATAGTGTGTGTAGGGGGCAGTGAGTTGTGTATATAGTGTGTGTGAGGGGGCAGTGAGTTGTGTGTATATAGTGTGTGTGAGGGGGCAGTGAGTTGTGTGTATATAGTGTGTGTGAGGGGGCAGTGAGTTGTGTATATAGTGTGTGTGAGGGGGGCAATGAGTTGTGTATATAGTGTGTGTGAGGGTGGCAGTGAGTTGTGTATATAGTGTCTGTGAGGGGGCAGTGAGTTGTGTATATAGTGTGTGTGAGGGTGGCAGTGAGAGTTGTGTATATAGTGTGTGTGAGGGGGCAGTGAGTTGTGTATATAGTGTGTGTGAGGGGGCAGTGAGTTGTGTGTATATAGTGTGTGTGAGGGGGCAGTGAGTTGTGTGTATATAGTGTGTGTGAGGGGGCAGTGAGTTGTGTGTATATAGTGTGTGTGAGGGGGCAGTGAGTTGTGTATATAGTGTGTGTGAGGGGGCAGTGAGTTGTGTGTATATAGTGCGTGTGAGGGGGCAGTGAGTTATGTATATAGTGTGTGTGAGGGGGCAGTGAGTTGTGTATATAGCGTGTGTGAGGGGGCAGTGAGTTGTGTATATAGTGTGTGTGAGGGGGGCAGTGAGTTGTGTATATAGTGTGTGTGAGGGGGCAGTGAGTTGTGTATATAGTGTGTGTGAGGGGGGCAGTGAGTTGTGTATATAGTGCGTGTGAGGGGGGCAGTGAGTTGTGTATATAGTGTGTGTGAGGGGGGCAGTGAGTTGTGTGTATATAGTGTGTGTGAGGGGGCAGTGAGTTGTGTATATAGTGTGTGTGAGGGGGCAGTGAGTTGTGTATATAGTGTGTGTGAGGGTGGCAGTGAGTTGTGTATATAGTGTCTGTGAGGGGGCAGTGAGTTGTGTATATAGTGTGTGTGAGGGTGGCAGTGAGTTGTGTATATAGTGTGTGTGAGGGGGCAGTGAGTTGTGTATATAGTGTGTGTGAGGGGGGCAGTGAGTTGTGTGTATATAGTGTGTGTGAGGGGGCAGTGAGTTGTGTGTATATAGTGTGTGTGAGGGGGCAGTGAGAGTTGTGTATATAGTGTGTGTGTGAGGGGGGCAGTGAGTTTGTGTATATAGTGTGTGTGAGGGGGCAGTAGAGTTGTGTGTATATAGTGTGTGTGAGGGGGGCAGTGAGTTGTGTGTATATAGTGTGTGTGAGGGGGCAGTGAGTTGTGTATATAGTGTGTGTGAGGGGGCAGTGAGTTGTGTATATAGTGTGTGTGAGGGGGCAATAGAGTTGTGTATATAGTGTGTGTGAGGGGGCAATAGAGTTGTGTATATAGTGTGTGTGAGGGGGGCAGTGAGTTGTGTATATAGTGTGTGTGAGGGAGGCAGTAGAGTTGTGTATATAGTGTGTGTGAGGGGGCAGTGAGTTGTGTATATAGTGTGTGTGAGGGGGCAGTGAGTTGTGTATATAGTGTGTGTGAGGGGGGCAGTGAGTTGTGTGTATATAGTGTGTGTGAGGGGGCAGTGAGTTGTGTGTATATAGTGTGTGTGAGGGGGGCAGTGAGTTTGTGTATATAGTGTGTGTGAGGGGGCAGTGAGTTGTGTATATAGTGCGTGTGAGGGGGCAGTGAGTTGTGTATATAGTGTGTGTGAGGGGGCAGTGAGTTGTGTGTATATAGTGCGTGTGAGGGGGCAGTGAGTTGTGTATATAGTGTGTGTGAGGGGGCAGTGAGTTGTGTATATAGTGTGTGTGAGGGGGCAGTGAGTTGTGTATATAGTGTGTGTGAGGGGGCAGTGAGTTTGTGTATATAGTGTGTGTGAGGGGGGCAGTGAGTTGTGTATATAGTGTGTGTGTGAGGGTGGCAGTGAGTTGTGTATATAGTGTGTGTGAGGGGGCAGTGAGTTGTGTGTATATAGTGTGTGTGAGGGGGCAGTGAGTTGTGTATATATAGTGTGTGTGAGGGGGCAGTGAGTTTGTGTATATAGTGTGTGTGAGGGGGCAGTGAGTTGTGTATATAGTGCGTGTGAGGGGGCAGTGAGTTGTGTATATAGTGCGTGTGAGGGGGCAGTGAGTTGTGTGTATATAGTGCGTGTGAGGGGGGCAGTGAGTTGTGTATATAGTGTGTGTGAGGGGGCAGTGAGTTGTGTATATAGTGTGTGTGAGGGGGCAGTGAGTTGTGTATATAGTGTGTGTGAGGGGGGCAGTGAGTTGTGTATATAGTGTGTGTGAGGGGGCAGTGAGTTGTGTATATAGTGTGTGTGAGGGGGGCAGTGAGTTGTGTATATAGTGTGTGTGAGGGGGGCAGTGAGTTGTGTATATAGTGTGTGTGAGGGGGGCAGTGAGTTGTGTATATAGTGTGTGTGAGGGGGCAGTGAGTTGTGTATATAGTGTGTGTGAGGGGGCAGTGAGTTGTGTATATAGTGTGTGTGAGGGGGGCAGTGAGTTGTGTATATAGTGTGTGTGAGGGGGCAGTGAGTTGTGTGTATATAGTGTGTGTGAGGGGGCAGTGAGTTGTGTATATAGTGTGTGTGAGGGGGCAGTGAGTTGTGTATATAGTGTGTGTGAGGGGGCAGTGAGTTGTGTATATAGTGTGTGTGAGGGGGCAGTGAGTTGTGTATATAGTGTGTGTGAGGGGGCAGTGAGTTGTGTGTATATAGTGCGTGTGAGGGGGCAGTGAGTTGTGTATATAGTGCATGTGAGGGTGGCAGTGAGAGTTGTGTATATAGTGCGTGTGAGGGTGGCAGTGAGAGTTGTGTATATAGTGCGTGTGAGGGTGGCAGTGAGAGTTGTGTATATAGTGCGTGTGAGGGGGCAGTGAGTTGTGTATATAGTGTGTGTGAGGGGGGCAGTGAGTTGTGTGTATATAGTGTGTGTGAGGGGGCAGTGAGTTGTGTATATAGTGTGTGTGAGGGGGCAGTGAGAGTTGTGTATATAGTGTGTGTGAGGGGGCAGTGAGTTGTGTATATTGTGTGTGTGAGGGGGCAGTGAGTTGTGTATATAGTGTGTGTGAGGGGGGCAGTGAGTTGTGTGTATATAGTGTGTGTGAGGGGGCAGTGAGAGTTGTGTATATAGTGTGTGTGAGGGGGCAGTGAGAGTTGTGTATATAGTGTGTGTGAGGGGGCAGTGAGTTGTGTATATAGTGTGTGTGAGGGGGCAGTGAGTTGTGTATATAGTGTGTGTGAGGGGGCAGTGAGTTGTGTATATAGTGTGTGTGAGGGGGCAGTGAGTTGTGTGTATATAGTGTGTGTGTGAGGGGGCAGTGAGTTGTGTATATAGTGTGTGTGAGGGGGCAGTGAGTTGTGTATATAGTGTGTGTGAGGGTGGCAGTGAGAGTTGTGTATATAGTGTGTGTGAGGGGGGCAGTGAGTTGTGTGTATATAGTGTGTGTGAGGGTGGCAGTGAGTTGTGTATATAGTGTGTGTGAGGGTGGCAGTGAGAGTTGTGTATATAGTGTGTGTGAGGGGGCAGTGAGTTGTGTATATAGTGTGTGTGAGGGGGCAGTGAGTTGTGTATATAGTGTGTGTGAGGGGGGCAGTGAGTTGTGTATATAGTGTGTGTGAGGGAGGCAGTGAGTTGTGTATATAGTGTGTGTGAGGGGGGCAGTGAGTTGTGTATATAGTGTGTGTGAGGGGGGCAGTGAGTTGTGTATATAGTGTGTGTGAGGGGGCAGTGAGTTGTGTATATAGTGTGTGTGAGGGGGGCAGTGAGTTGTGTATATAGTGTGTGTGAGGGGGGCAGTGAGTTGTGTATATAGTGTGTGTGTGACCTACCAACAGATGTAGGCATCTCTCCCCACTGCAGCACCACGTCTTTAGTGATGCGTCCGTAGGTGTTGACATAGACGCCCTCGTCCTCGTAACACAGCAGCATCTCCATCCCGTCGGTCCGCGGCAGCACCACGATGGCATGGGGCGTCACCTGACTCTGAATCTGCCGGGGGCGATAGATACCACACAGTGGAGGGGTGGGGTGGCATCAGCCTGGCGGGCACAGAGCACGACCCCCACAACTCCTCTACCTCTTTCTTTCCCGTATTTCTCTAAATGTCTCTCTCTTCTTCCCCCCCCTCCCTGTCTTGTGGCCAGCTTCCCACCCCCCTGTGTGAGGAGAAACTGCTGCAACAATGGAATCTCCCACTCCAACATTCACACAATCACCATGGTAACACAGAATGTAAACAAAATAGCATCGTCATGGTTTGAACAACAAATGGTAAACGTCATGGTATTTGAGCCCTGAAACCAGAACTACCACACAGTAGGTACGGTTACCATTTAAGAGGTCATAGTTCAAAGGGGAACCAATGGCTCACCACCAGTGTGGAGAAATCAGATGTTACCTGGTTCAGGTTTCCTTCTCTGAGCGCACACACACTCACACACACACTCTTACGTGGGAGGGAATGTAGATGTCATAAGGGTTGCCAGAGTCGACATCAATGACATGGAACCCGACGCTGGAGCCATAGATAACCTTTAACCTCTGACCCTCCTCCACCGTCAGGTCAACCAGCTGGGGGTGGTGCTGCAGGTCAGTGAACGACTGACAGACAGACAGAACGAGAGACAGCAGGGAATAGAGAAAGAGATACTGTGATCACTGATGTGTGGGGAGCGTTTTGCTTGAAAATGGCTGCTGGGCATCACCCAGGTGATCGTGGAGGAAATTAGATCATACTGGTGTGTGTTACCTTGAAAGCCATGAACTTGTGGTAGGGTTTCGGTGCCCAGGCAAAGATCTCCACTGAGTTCTTCAGAGCGATGACCAGAAACTTGATCCTCTCATACTTCACTGGAAACAGCGCACACACAGGAGAGTCAATCACTCACTGATACTTGTGTTAGTAACCTGTGATAATGCCTAGGCTTTAGCTCAATGGGCTAATGCAACACACAGGTTTAAACTTCACCCAGCCACCACCGCGCACACGCACACGCACACACACACACACACACACACACACACACACACACACACACACACACACACACACACACACACACACACACACACACACACACACACACACGTACCAACTTTGTAGTGCACACAGCCCTCCAGCTCTCCTACAGTGACCCAGCCCTGCTTCTTCTCCACCTCGGGGTCGTTGTGTAATATCCTGTTCCTCAGCCAGGACAGGTAGTACACACGCAACTTATTCTTCTTCCCTGGAGGAGAGAGAGAGGGGAAGAGGAGAGAGAGGCCAGGGGAGAGAGAGGGGAGAGGGAGGGGAGGGGAGAGAGGCCAGGGGGAGAGAGAGGGAGAGGGAGGGGGAGGGGAGAGAGGCCAGGGGAGAGAGAGGGAGAGGAGGGGAGAGAGGCCAGGGAGAGAGAGACAGAGGGAGAGGAGAGAGAGGAGAGAGAGGAGAGAGAGAGAGAGGGGAGAGGGAGAGAGGGAGAGAGGGAGGAGAGAGGGAGGAGAGAGAGAGAGAGAGAGAGAGAGAGGGAGAGGGAGGAGGAGAGGAGAGAGGAGAGGAGAGAGAGGCCAGGGAGAGAGGGGAGAGGGAGGAGAGAGAGGCCAGGGGAGAGATGCGGGGAGGAGAGAGGGGGAGGGAGAGAGGAGAGAGGGGAGGGAGAGAGGCCATGGGAGAGAGAGGGAGGAGAGAGGGGAGAGGGAGGAGAGAGAGGGGAGAGAGGGAGGAGAGAGGAGAGGCCAGGGAGAGAGGGGAGAGGGAGGAGAGAGGCCAGGGAAGAGATGGGAGAGGGAGGAGAGAGGGGAGAGGGAGGAGAGAGAGGAGAGGGAGGAGAGGGAGGAGAGAGAGGAGAGGGAGGAGAGAGAGGGGAGGGAGTAGAGAGAGGAGGGAGTAGAGAGGGGAGAAGAGAGAGGGGAGGGAGTAGAAGAGAGGGGAAAGGAGAAGAGGGAGGAGAGAGAGAGGGGAGAGAGTAGAAGAGAGAGGGAAGAGTGGCCAGGGGAGAGGGAGGAGGGAGGAGAGAGGGGAGAGGAGGGGAGGGAGTAGAAGAGAGAGGGGAAAGGAGAAGAGGGAGGAGAGAGGGAAAAGTCTTCAGCCTGTTAGCTCTTTGAGAGTGATCTTCCAATCGGAACAAAGCATTGCTACAGGCCTCGAGTTGTTCAGAAAACACAAGTCTGCCTTTTGAGCCCGGACAGTCAAAACCACAACACTGGTTGTGTTTAAGTAGCAGTCAGTCCTACCTGATATGGTGACCAGGACGTTGAGGCCCTCCAGAACCGTTTGGTCCGATTGTGTTTAAGTAGCAGTCAGTCCTACCTGATATGGTGACCAGGATGTTGAGGCCCTCCAGAACCGTTTGGTCCGGTTGTGTCTAAGTAGCAGTCAGTCCTACCTGATATGGTGACCCAGGCCCTCCAGAACCGTTTGGTCCGATTGTGTTTAAGTAGCAGTCAGTCCTACCTGATATGGTGACCAGGACGTTGAGGCCCTCCAGAACCGTTTGGTCCGATTGTGTCTAAGTAGCAGTCAGTCCTACCTGATATGGTGACCAGGACGTTGAGGCCCTCCAGAACGTCCATCTGTTGGAAGCGTCGGCGGTTGATCAGGTTATAGACCTTCCCCTGACCACTACGGTCCAGCAACATCAGACCGTTCTCTGTCCCCACCAGCAGGTTCACACCTAGACACACACAAATAATAAAACACACACACAATAGCACAATGTGTGTGTATATGTACTGTATAGTTTAAGTCTCTTACCCCAGAGAGCAGCACACAGTATCTCAGAGTTGAAGCGTTTCTTGTATTTGCGTATCTCAGGCGTGTCGCTGTGAGGTCGTATGTTGGTCGGGTTCACGTTGACCACGCTGATCTTTCTGGCCTCGTTCAGTCTAGCCTGCTCCTGAAGCAGCAGCTCGTTCGCAAAGTGGGCTGCAACCACAGGGTAACATTACACTAACGTTCACATAACCTTTCAAACTTACAACCACAGGACAACCTTAAAACATAAAGAAACATTTGCACAACCTACTGATTCCTAAGCAATTCACTGGCAAGAGGAGCTTGAGCAAGAAGCCATTGGTGATAGCTACTTCTTTAAAGGAACATGTGACTTACTATGACTGTGATATGTGGATGTCTCACCTAGCGATCTTAAAGCTAGAGTCCTTAATTTAAACAATAACACAGTGACCTCTGTTTCAGTAAAACGCTGAGTGATGGGCCTGGAGAAATGTAACTAATCTCAAATTCATAGACAGAGCTATGGATGCAAAGACTGACCATCTGTGATATCAATATTACAGTTCTAACCATGTTTTGAGGCTATACAGTGTTTGATTACATTTACATTGTTTAGTAACATTGGAGTAAAACAAGCTTACAGTGCAAGTATCCAGACCCCTTCACTTCTTCCACATTGTTATGTCACAGCCTTATTCTAAAACGAATAAAATAAAACAAAACATTCTCCTCAATCTACACACAATATACCCTATAAGGACAAAGCGAAAACAGATTTAAAAAAAAAAGTTTGCACATTTATTAAAAATTAAATCGGACCCTTTGCTGTGAGACTCGAAATTGACCTCTGGTGCATCCTGTTTCCATTTTTCACCATACCCTCAATGTTTCTACAACTTGATTGGAGTCCACCTGTGGTAAATTCAGTAGATTGGACATGATGTGGAAAGGCACACACCTGTCTCTATAAGATCCCACAGTTGATAGTGCATGTCAGAGCAAAAACCAAGCCATGAGGTCGAAGGAATTGTCCGTAGAACTCCGAGACAGGATTGTGTCAAGGCACAGATCTGTAGAAGGGTATCAAAATATGTTTGCAGCATTGAAGGTCCCCAAGAACACAGTGGCCTCAATCATTCTTAAATGGAGGAAGTTTGGAATCACCTCTTCCTAGAGCTGTCCGCCCGGCCATACTGAGCAATCGGGGGAGAAGGGCCTTGGTCGGGAGGTGAAAAAAGAACCCCATGGTCACTCTGACAGAGTTCCAGAGGTCCTCTGTGGAGATGAGATAACCTTCCAGAAGGAGAACCATCCATGCAGCTGGTAGAGTGGCCAGACAGAAGCCACTCCTCAGTAAAAGGCACATGACAGCCCACTTGGAGTTTGCCTAAAGGCAACTAAAGGACTTAGTAACAACCAAGGATTCTAGCTTTAGGATGAAGGAACTAACTAACTGTAAGTCACTCTGGATAAGAGCGTCTGCTAAATGACTCAAATGTAAACATAACGGACTCACCGGACGCAGAGTTTTCATCATCATCATCCTCAGTGGGGGAGGTTCCGTAGACTCGTGGATCAACGAATGGCGTGAAGGAGGAGGACTTGGAGCCACTGCCCATGCCGTACTGCCAATCAGAGAAAGGGTTGGGATCAGTGCCTCAGAGCATCAGGTCTCAGAGGTATCCCAGACCACGTGATCTGACCAGGAAAAACTACAGGCCCCAATTTCTGTCCTTTGAGGTAACAGGTAGCCAGGTGGGAGGGTTTTCGGCATAATCTAACAGGTAGAGAGGTGGGAGGGTTTTCATCATAATCTAACAGGTAGCCAGGTGGGAGGGTTTTCATCATAATCTAACAGGTAGCCAGGTGGGAGGGTTTTCATCATAATCTAACAGGTAGACAGGTGGGAGGGTTTTCATCATAATCTAACAGGTAGAGAGGTGGGAGGGTTTTCATCATAATCTAACAGGTAGACAGGTGGGAGGGTTTTCATCATAATCTAACAGGTAGAGAGGTGGGAGGGTTTTCATCATAATCTAACAGGTAGAGGTGGGAGGTGGGAGGGTGGGAGGGTTTTCATCATAATCTAACAGGTAGAGGTGGGAGGTTTTCATCATAATCTAACAGGTAGAGAGGTGGGAGGGTTTTCATCATAATCTAACAGGTGGGAGGGTTTTCATCATAATCTAACAGGTAGACAGGTGGGAGGGTTTTCATCATAATCTAACAGGTAGCCAGGTGGGAGGGTTTTCATCATTCTAACAGGTCAGGTGGGAATCATAATCTAACAGGTAGAGAGGTGGGAGGGTTTTCATCATAATCTAACAGGTAGCCAGGTGGGAGGGTTTTCATCATAATCTAACAGGTAGCCAGGTGGGAGGGTTTTCATCATAATCTAACAGGTAGACAGGTGGGAGGGTTTTCATCATAATCTAACAGGTTTTAGCCAGGTGGGAGGGTTTTCATCATAATCTAACAGGTAGAGAGGTGGGAGGGTTTTCATCATAATAAATCTAACAGGTAGAGAGGTGGGAGGGTTTTTCATAATCTAACATAATCTAACAGGTAGCCAGGTGGGAGGGTTTTCAGGTAGACAGGTGGGAGGGTTTTCATAATCTAACAGGTAGCCAGGTGGGAGGGTTTTCATCATAATCTAACAGGTAGACAGGTGGGAGGGTTTTCAGCATAATCTAACAGGTAGCCAGGTGGGAGGGTTTTCATCATAATCTAACAGGTAGAGAGGTGGGAGGGTTTTCATCATAATCTAACAGGTAGCCAGGTGGGAGGGTTTTCATCATAATCTAACAGGTAGAGAGGTGGGAGGGTTTTCATCATAATCTAACAGGTAGACAGGTGGGAGGGTTTTCATCATAATCTAACAGGTAGACAGGTGGGAGGGTTTTCATCATAATCTAACAGGTAGCCAGGTGGGAGGGTTTTCATCATAATCTAACAGGTAGACAGGTGGGAGGGTTTTCATCATAATCTAACAGGTAGAGAGGTGGGAGGGTTTTCATCATAATCTAACAGGTAGAGAGGTGGGAGGGTTTTCATCATAATCTAACAGGTAGACAGGTGGGAGGGTTTTCATCATAATCTAACAACAGGTGGGAGGGTTTTCATCATAATCTAACAGGTAGAGAGGTGGGAGGGTTTTCATCATAATCTAACAGGTAGCCAGGTGGGAGGGTTTTCATCATAATCTAACAGGTAGCCAGGTGGGAGGGTTT
This sequence comes from Oncorhynchus gorbuscha, assembly GCF_021184085.1. Lineage (NCBI taxonomy): Eukaryota > Metazoa > Chordata > Actinopteri > Salmoniformes > Salmonidae > Oncorhynchus > Oncorhynchus gorbuscha. Next base: position 14,803,395 of record NC_060179.1, read on the forward strand.
TCATCATAATCTAACAGGTAGCCAGGTGGGAGGGTTTTCATCATAATTTGACAGGTAGACAGGTGGGAGGGTTTTCATCATAATCTAACAGGTAGACAGGTGGGAGGGTTTTCATCATAATCTAACAGGTAGACAGGTGGGAGGGTTTTCATCATAATCTAACAGGTAGCCAGGTGGGAGGGTTTTCATCATAATCTAACAGGTAGCCAGGTGGGAGGGTTTTCATCATAATCTAACAGGTAGACAGGTGGGAGGGTTTTCATCATAATCTAACAGGTAGAGAGGTGGGAGGGTTTTCATCATAATCTAACAGGTAGCCAGGTGGGAGGGTTTTCATCATAATCTAACAGGTAGACAGGTGGGAGGGTTTTCATCATAATCTAACAGGTAGAGAGGTGGGAGGGTTTTCATCATAATCTAACAGGTAGCCAGGTGGGAGGGTTTTCATCATAATCTAACAGGTAGCCAGGTGGGAGGGTTTTCATCATAATCTAACAGGTAGACAGGTGGGAGGGTTTTCATCATAATCTAACAGGTAGCCAGGTGGGAGGGTTTTCATCATAATCTAACAGGTAGCCAGGTGGGAGGGTTTTCATCATAATCTAACAGGTAGCCAGGTGGGAGGGTTTTCATCATAATCTAACAGGTAGACAGGTGGGAGGGTTTTCATCATAATCTAACAGGTAGACAGGTGGGAGGGTTTTCATCATAATCTAACAGGTAGAGAGGTGGGAGGGTTTTCATCATAATCTAACAGGTAGGGTTTTCATCATAATCTAACAGGTGGGAGGTTTTTTCATCATAATCTAACAGGTAGCCAGGTGGGAGGGTTTTCATCATAATCTAACAGGTAGACAGGTGGAGGGTTTTCATCATAATCTAACAGGGGGAGGGTTTTCATCATAATCTAACAGGTAGCCAGGTGGGAGGGTTTTCATCATAATCTAACAGGTAGCCAGGTGGGAGGTTTTCATCATAATCTAACAGGTAGACAGGTGGGAGGGTTTTCATCATAATCTAACAGGTAGTGGGAGGTGGGAGGGTTTTCATCATAATCTAACAGGTAGCCAGGTGGGAGGGTTTTCATCATAATCTAACAGGTAGCCAGGTGGGAGGGTTTTCATCATAATCTAACAGGTAGACAGGTGGGAGGGTTTTCATCATAATCTAACAGGTAGACAGGTGGGAGGGTTTTCATCATAATCTAACAGGTAGCCAGGTGGGAGGGTTTTCATCATAATCTAACAGGTGGGAGGGTTTTCATCATAATCTAACAGGTAGCCAGGTGGGAGGGTTTTCATCATAATCTAACAGGTAGACAGGTGGGAGGGTTTTCATCATAATCTAACAGGTAGAGGTGGGAGGGTTTTCATCATAATCTAACAGGTAGCCAGGTGGGAGGGTTTTCATCATAATCTAACAGGTAGACAGGTGGGAGGGTTTTCATCATAATCTAACAGGTAGACAGGTGGGAGGGTTTTCATCATAATCTAACAGGTAGACAGGTGGGAGGGTTTTCATCATAATCTAACAGGTAGAGAGGTGGGAGGGTTTTCATCATAATCTAACAGGTAGCCAGGTGGGAGGGTTTTCATCATAATTTGACAGGTAGACAGGTGGGAGGGTTTTCATCATAATCTAACAGGTAGACAGGTGGGAGGGTTTTCATCATAATCTAACAGGTAGGTAGTTTTCATCATAATCTAACAGGAGGTGGGAGGGTTTTCATCATAATCTAACAGGTAGCCAGGTGGGAGGGTTTTCATCATAATCTAACAGGTAGACAGGTGGGAGGGTTTTCATCATAATCTAACAGGTAGCCAGGTGGGAGGGTTTTCATCATAATCTAACAGGTAGACAGGTGGGAGGGTTTTCAGCATAATCTAACAGGTAGACAGGTGGGAGGGTTTTCATCATAATCTAACAGGTAGACAGGTGGGAGGGTTTTCATCATAATCTAACAGGTAGAGAGGTGGGAGGGTTTTCATCATAATCTAACAGGTAGACAGGTGGGAGGGTTTTCATCATAATCTAACAGGTAGACAGGTGGGAGGGTTTTCATCATAATCTAACAGGTAGCCAGGTGGGAGGGTTTTCATCATAATCTAACAGGTAGCCAGGTGGGAGGGTTTTCATCATAATCTAACAGGTAGCCAGGTGGGAGGGTTTTCATCATAATCTAACAGGTAGCCAGGTGGGAGGGTTTTCATCATAATCTAACAGGTAGCCAGGTGGGAGGGTTTTCATCATAATCTAACAGGTAGCCAGGTGGGAGGGTTTTCATCATAATTAACAGGTAGCCAGGTGGGAGGGTTTTCATCATAATCTAACAGGTAGACAGGTGGGAGGGTTTTCATCATAATCTAACAGGTAGAGAGGTGGGAGGGTTTTCATCATAATCTAACAGGTAGACAGGTGGGAGGGTTTTCATCATAATCTAACAGGTAGACAGGTGGGAGGGTTTTCATCATAATCTAACAGGTAGCCAGGTGGGAGGGTTTTCATCATAATCTAACAGGTAGCCAGGTGGGAGGGTTTTCATCATAATCTAACAGGTAGCCAGGTGGGAGGGTTTTCATCATAATCTAACAGGTAGAGAGGTGGGAGGGTTTTCATCATAATCTAACAGGTAGCCAGGTGGGAGGGTTTTCATCATAATCTAACAGGTAGCCAGGTGGGAGGGTTTTCATCATAATCTAACAGGTAGCCAGGTGGGAGGGTTTTCATCATAATCTAACAGGTAGCCAGGTGGGAGGGTTTTCATCATAATCTAACAGGTAGCCAGGTGGGAGGGTTTTCAGCATAATCTAACAGGTAGCCAGGTGGGAGGGTTTTCATCATAATCTAACAGGTAGCCAGGTGGGAGGGTTTTCAGCATAATCTAACAGGTAGCCAGGTGGGAGGGTTTTCATCATAATCTAACAGGTAGACAGGTGGGAGGGTTTTCATCATAATCTAACAGGTAGAGAGGTGGGAGGGTTTTCATCATAATCTAACAGGTAGACAGGTGGGAGGGTTTTCAGCATAATCTAACAGGTAGCCAGGTGGGAGGGTTTTCATCATAATCTAACAGGTAGACAGGTGGGAGGGTTTTCATCATAATCTAACAGGTAGAGAGGTGGGAGGGTTTTCATCATAATCTAACAGGTAGAGAGGTGGGAGGGTTTTCATCATAATCTAACAGGTAGAGAGGTGGGAGGGTTTTCAGCATAATCTAACAGGTAGAGAGGTGGGAGGGTTTTCATCATAATCTAACAGGTAGCGAGGTGGGAGGGTTTTCATCATAATCTAACAGGTAGCCAGGTGGGAGGGTTTTCATCATAATCTAACAGGTAGAGAGGTGGGAGGGTTTTCATCATAATCTAACAGGTAGCCAGGTGGGAGGGTTTTCAGCATAATTTAACAGGTAGCCAGGTGGGAGGGTTTTCATCATAATCTAACAGGTAGACAGGTGGGAGGGTTTTCATCATAATCTAACAGGTAGACAGGTGGGAGGGTTTTCATCATAATCTAACAGGTAGAGAGGTGGGAGGGTTTTCATCATAATCTAACAGGTAGCCAGGTGGGAGGGTTTTCATCATAATTTGACAGGTAGACAGGTGGGAGGGTTTTCATCATAATCTAACAGGTAGCCAGGTGGGAGGGTTTTCATCATAATCTAACAGGTAGCCAGGTGGGAGGGTTTTCAGCATAATCTAACAGGTAGACAGGTGGGAGGGTTTTCAGCATAATCTAACAGGTAAGAATATGTATAAAAAACAAGCGATGACCAAGCGGCATAGGCAAGGTGCCACAGACGGTATAAGGTACAGTATATACATGTGAGATGAGTAATGTAAGATATGTAAACACTATTAAAGTGGCATCATTTAAAGTGACGAGTGATCTATTTATTAAAGTGGCCAGTGATTTGAATCTCTATTAAGGCAGCAGCCTCTCTCTGAATTAGTGATTGCTGTTAAGCAGTCTGATGGCCTTGAGATAGAAGGTGTTTTTCAGTCTCTGTCCCAGCTTTGATGCACCTGTACTGACCTCGCCTTCTGGACGGTAGCGGGGTGAACAGGCAGTGACTCGGGTGGTTGTTGTCCTTGATGATCATTTTGGCCAAACTGAAGTGGGTCTAGGGTGGCCGGTAAGGTGGAGGCGATATGATCCTTGACTAGTCTCTCAAAGCACTACGTAGTGACAGAAGTGAGTGCTACGGGGCGGGGCGATAGTCATTTAGTTCACTTTGCCTTCTTGGGTACAGGAATAATTGTGGCCGTCTTGAAGCATGTGGGGACAGCAGACTGGGATAGGGAGCGATTGAATATGTCCGTAAACACACCAGCCAGCTGGTCTGCACATGCTCTGAGGGTGCGGCTAGGGATTGCGTCTGGGCCAGCACAGCAGCTTTGCAAGAGTTAACATGTTTAAATGTCTTACTCACGTCAGCCATGGAGAAGGAGAGGGGCACAGTTCTTGTTAGCAGGCCGCGATGGTGGCACTGTATTATCCTCAAAGCTGGCAAAGAAGGTGTTTAGTTTTCCTAGAAGCGAGACTTCGGTGTCCGTGACGTGGCTGGTTTTCTTTTTGTAGTCTGTGATTTCCTGTAGACCCTGCCACATAGGTCTCGTGTCTGAGCAGTTGAATTGGGACTGTACTTTGTCCCTGTACCGGCATTTCGCTTACTTGATTGCCTTGCGGAGGGAATAACTACCCGTTTATATTCTGACATATTCCCAGTCATCTTTCCATGGTTAAATGTGGTGGATAGCGCTTTCAGTTTTGCATCCATCCACAGTTTCTGGTTAGGGTAGGTTAATAGTCACAGTGCACTTCCTTATAAACTCACTCACCGAGTCAGCGTATAGATCAATGTTATTCTCTGAGGATCTCTCAGACCGACATGGAATGATCCTAGTCACGGGTACATCCTGTTTGAGTTTCTGCCTAGAAGACGGTAGGAGCCAAGATGGAGTCGTGGTCGGATTTGCCAAAGGGAGGGCCTTGTGTTCATCGCGGAAGTTAGGGGGGAAAAATGCACCTTTATAATAAAGCATTACGCGCAGAATCACATTTGCGATCACTTTTGAGAATGGTGTTTTCCCGCTAAGTGATTGCATTTTGGAACCTTTGCGCATCTAGCCTTCTACCGTGTGCACATTGCTGTGCTTAGACCGTAAAGAAATCGAAAATACGTTCTGATCTGTTGCATCAGCCTCATTGCTATTAAACATTTTTTAGATTCTAGTGGTTATATTAATTTGGGATCTATCGCATCGCACAACTGTCCCAGACTATGTTTGGAATATTTATTTCTCGCACAGAAGGACAAGTTGATCAATAGAAGAGGTAAACTTTTGTACTATGGGGGATAGTAGTAGTCAATAGTAGATTGACATAGACTAGTGCTTTTGCTGTTCGTTAGGCCGACTCACCTTGTTGGGTGACGAAAAGTAAACGTGGACAGTTCTTCCAACATCTTCATTGAGCGCCTTGGAAATCGATAAGGACATACGCACTTGTGTCCCCGACGTGTCTGCCTTCACTTGTAGCCTGTGAGAAGGCCCGATTACATGACGGGCATTGGCTAAACTTAATTGAGATATCTGAGTGAGCCATGTGAGTGAAAGGTGCTACGGAGCACGTACCCGGGAGAAGAGAATTTGTATGATTATTTTCAGCCCAAGGGCACAATGGCCACTGGCCGCTAAAGGCATTTATTTTTATAGGGAGCATTACGGGCTCAATACTGGGAAATTCAAGTTATTATCAAGTGCTTCTCAAATTGTGAATGAGAGACTGATGAAGTGTGTGCAGCCTGCACCAAAAACAAAGCAGAGCTCATGCCTTTCATGTAACTTTTTTCAAATCATCATTAGAGTCGCATCATGCAGCCTTAGAATGTATTAAAAAACATATAGCCCAACATTTGCATATCACAACTAAAGTTGCATAAATAACTGGCATAGCCAGATCAGGGCCTAACATAAGGACGACTCAGAGTTCTTCTGAAATAGACTACATTTTCTTCATATGATGTTTCTTTAGACCTGCCTAAAATAAATAATGGATATATTGTGATAGTGACAATACTAAAATGATTTAACTTTTTTTCTCAAAAGTTATTCGTGGAAGCCAGTAGATGCTAAACATGTTTATGTTAATTAACGGTCATCTAGTGGGACCGGCAGTTATTTGCTTGACAATCACCGGCTGACAAAATGTCATGACCGCCATTGCACTAATCTTGACTCAGAAAAGGTTGGTGATCACTGCTCTAACGGGTTGCCAGAGTGGAACGTGTGGAGCAACATTAGACTTGGTTTGCCATGCGCACACAACATGCAGGAGAGAGAGGAGAGCATGTGACCATCAGCAGCAAAGGAAGAGAATGGATGGGAGAAATGGATATGGATTAAGGTGGGTTTAGTCTCAGGAGCCAAACAGACTAGGTTTTCCAAGTCAAACTAGAGGGGAGGGTGAGTGTTTCTTCTTCTTCAGTTTTAGGACGCAGAGAGAACACAAGGGAACAGAGGCAACGGGCTCAGGTGTAGGGTTCTGTGTGCAGTGAGGTTGTGTGTAGATGACTAGCATGTAGGGGGGTTGTGTGTAGATGACTAGCATGTAGATGACTAGCATGTAGGGGGGTTGTGTGTAGATGACTAGCATGTAGGGGGGTTGTGTGTAGATGACTAGCATGTAGGGGGGTTGTGTGTAGATGACTAGCATGTAGGGGGGTTGTGTGTAGATGACTAGCATGTAGGGGGGTTGTGTGTAGATGACTAGCATGTAGGGGGGTTGTGTGTAGATGACTAGCATGTAGGGGGGTTGTGTGTAGATGACTAGCATGTAGGGGGTTGTGTGTAGATGACTAGCATGTAGGGGGGTTGTGTGTAGATGACTAGCATGTAGGGGGGGTTGTGTGTAGATGACTAGCATGTAGGGGGTTGTGTGTAGATGACTAGCATGTAGGGGGTTGTGTGTAGATGACTAGCATGTAGGGGGGGTTGTGTGTAGATGACTAGCATGTAGGCATTCTCTAATTCTCTCTTTCTTTCTCTCTCTCTGAGGACCTGAGCCCTAGGACCATGCCACAGGACTACCTGACATGATGACTCCTTGCTGTCCCCAGTCCACCTGGCCGTGCTGCTGCTCCAGTTTCAACTGTTCTGCCTTATTATTATTCGAACCATGCTGGTCATTTATGAACATTTGAACATCTTGGCCATGTTCTGTTATAATCTCCACCCGGCACAGCCAGAAGAGGACTGGCCACCCCACATAGCCTGGTTCCTCTCTAGGTTTCTTCCTAAGTTTTGGCCTTTCTAGGGAGTTTTTCCTAGCCACCGTGCTTCTACACCTGCATTGCTTGCTGTTTGGGGTTTTAGGCTGGGTTTCTGTACAGCACTTTGAGATATCAGCTGATGTACGAAGGGCTATATAAATTAATTTGATTTGATTTAGATTTGATTTAGGGGGGGTTGTGTGTAGATGACTAGCATGTAGGGGGTTGTGTGTAGATGACTAGCATGTAGGGGGGGGTTGTGTGTAGATGACTAGCATGTAGGGGGGTTGTGTGTAGATGACTAGCATGTAGGGGGGTTGTGTGTAGATGACAAGCATGTAGGGGGGTTGTGTGTAGATGACTAGCATGTAGGGGGGGGTTGTGTGTAGATGACTAGCATGTAGGGGGGTTGTGTGTAGATGACTAGCATGTAGGGGGGTTGTGTGTAGATGACTAGCATGTAGGGGGGGGTTGTGTGTAGATGACTAGCATGTAAGGGGGTTGTGTGTAGATGACTAGCATGTAGGGGGGTTGTGTGTAGATGACTAGCATGTAGGGGGGTTGTGTGTAGATGACTAGCATGTAGGGGGGTTGTGTGTAGATGACTAGCATGTAGGGGGGTTGTGTGTAGATGACTAGCATGTAGGGGTGTTGTGTGTAGATGACTAGCATGTAAGGGTGTTGTGTGTAGATGACTAGCATGTAAGGGTGTAGGGAGCAAGGTCACAAGCAGTGGGGGTGTAGGGGTCTAGTGAACCTACTTCGGAGTGGCTGCGCCCAGAGCCATTGCCAGGGGAGACCAGTGGGGAAGGGTTTTGCTGCACCAGATCGGGCAGATTGGCGTTGCCGAAGGAACCGTTGCTGTCAGCGAGAGTGGAGCTCCGCCTCCTGTCCCCATAGGTCTGGAACAGAGAGAGAGTGAGGGGCACTCTAGGCACTGATCTAAGGTCAGATTAATATATTTCCTTGTGATGGGTAGGATTTGGGAAGGGTAAGCGGATTCTAGATTTGAAGTTGAGTTAAGGTTGGAATCTAATGGTTATGGTTAGGCTTAGGGGGTTCATCTGGATCTGTGGTTAAGGGGTACATTCTGCCCCTGATATGGAAGGTGGGTGAACCCAGAGGAGTGAAGAAGCAGAGTAACAACTGGTGACAATGCAGAGACGAACACGCACACACAGCACACCCACGAGCTGAGTGCATGCCTGGATGCTGGGTGTTGAGTTGTGTATAAAGTGGGCAGTGTGGAGCCCTGGCGTCAGGGATTGAAGGTGACTGACCTCTCTCATCATCAGGGAGCTGTCTTGGGAACTGTTGCCGTGGGAATCATCATGTCCTCCCATCACACCGTACGACTCACCTCCACTCTGCCCTGCAGCCGGCCTGACACACACAAGTTTAAAATATATAGCTAAAATGCTGACACACACTCACTTTGTAATACACACACTTTCTAACACACACTCACATGATGCGTGGGATGTCGCTGACAGACACAGAGCCGTCGTTACTTCTTCCCCCTCCCTCCTCTCCGTCGTCGTCGCTCTGTGACTCATCACTGGACGAGGAGTAGTCCGTCACCTTGACGGGCGGGCGGTTAGGTTCCTCCCCCTGGCGCAGCTCCCTCAGCTCCTTGGCCAGAGCCGTCAGGTCCTGGAGGTCAAAGGTCAGGAGAGGGTATTATAAAAAGGTCAGTACTCACGCGGTGGATGCGGTAACAGTTGCATTGATTCATGGGCAATAATCTATTGGCACAATGTTTTACACATACATGTTTCAGCCGTTAACTAATTCCCCAGAGCGTGAGTGAGGAACAATGAGGCTTCAGTCAGGAAAGGTCAGGAAAGGTCACTAATAGAGGGGTTAGAGGTCAGGTCTGCCTCTTTCAAACGTCACAGGTAGAGCAGGACAGGTGAGCTAAAGGAGAAAGGGGCGTGCACGTGAAAAGAGGGGACTGTGTGTACATGAGCGTGTACGTGGAGGTCAATAGATATCTTACCAACTCCTCCTGGATGATCCAGAGAGGTGGAGAAAAAGTGGGTCAATAAGAGAGACAGAGGGAGAGAGGTGAAACTATCACTATTGCAGGGAGAGACAAACCTTTTGTACTCATCAGAGAGATTGAGAGTGGGAGGGTGAGTGAGTGTGAACAAGTGAGTTAATACCCGGATGGGTGAATGAGTGAAAGAGCTAGGCAGTGAATGATTGAGAGAGATATGGAGAAAGGGTGAGGAGAAATGCCACTAACCTCATCTACAGCTCTCTTATAGCTCTAAACAGGATGGAGAGAAATGCAGAGAAGAAAGAGCAGGTAGAGAATAAAACAGGAATGTGGGAGGGAAAAAGAGAAGATGAAAGAGAAGTCATGGATTGATGTGTTCAGAGAAGAAAATTAGTTGTGTGTTTCTCTGTGTGTGTGTGTGTGTGTGTGTGTGTGTGTGTGTGTGTGTGTGTGTGTGTGTGTGTGTGTGTGTGTGTGTGTGTGTGTGTGTATACTCACTGCGGGCCTGCTAGGTCGTGTCAGTGTCACATCTCTGTTCTCTTCTTTGGTCTCCTGGGGCGGCGCCATAGACCCCTCCGCCCCTGTCAACCAATCACATCACTGCTCAGTAAATAGTCAACCAATCACATATCTGTCTGTATAGTCTTAAAAGCTGAAACCTTTATAGTAGCACACATGGGAATCTATGGGTTTCTCAAAATGCATACTACCGTGCTCCGAGCACGCAAATTGGAGAACAGGAGGTTTGGAGTATGAGTCCAAATCAAAGTATGGGAAACAGAACCATGTAGGGCACTTCGAATGTGTACTCCGTTTGTACATATTTTTAAGCATGCATCGATGCAAGCTTCAATGGAAAGTATACACAGGAATATGACGCAACCACGTAAAAAAAACGACGCAACATTTCTTGAAATAAATGGCAGCCATTATTTGAGCTGAAGTGAGAGGAAATCCACTCAGACTTCAGAATGAAATGTTGCCTATTGACATCTCATATGTTGCATGACTACAATATTTAATCTTAATAAATACATGCTGTGTTCATTTTGGCATGTTTACCTGCCTACAATACCCACTGTAGAGTGTGTAAATTCCAAACCTATAGTAAGTCAATACGGCTGAATGGCTAACTACTATTGTTAGCTAGCCAGATAACCATGAAGAATTGTTAGCTAACTAGCTACCCATCCACGAATAATTGACATCTTCCCATTAGTTTTCTGTAATTTTTTCTTGTTAAACTATCTGGTTTACTACATTTTTACAATTGACATATAGCTGATAGTTATGAAGTAAAATGTTTTCTTTGTGTATATATTGTTTCGTCTCTATTGCCATTGTCCTGGCTGGAAGAAGGTTCAGTGAATGGGGAGGTGCAGCGTGAGGTAATACAGTGGAGGGGAGGACAGTAGGTAATACAGGGAGGTGCAGCGTGAGGTAATACAGTGGAGGGGAGGAGCAGCGTGAGGTAATACAGTAGGGGGAGGTGCAGCGTGAGGTAATACAGTAGGGGAGGTGCAGCAGTGAGGTAATACAGTGGAGGGGAGGAGCAGCGTGAGGTAATACAGTAGGGGAGGTGCAGCGTGAGGTAATACAGTAGGGGGAGGTGCAGCGTGAGGTAATACAGTGGAGGGGAGGTGCAGCGTGAGGTAATACAGTAGGGGAGGAGCAGCGTGAGGTAATACAGTAGGGGAGGTGCAGAGTGAGGTAATACAGTAGGGGGAGGTGCAGCGTGAGGTAATACAGTAGGGGGAGGAGCAGCGTGAGGTAATACAGTAGAGGGGAGGTGCAACGTGAGGTAATACAGTAGGGGAGGTGCAGCGTGAGGTAATACAGTAGGGGGAGGTGCAGCGTGAGGTAATACAGTGGAGGGAGGTGCAGCGTGAGGTAATACAGTAGGGGAGGAGCAGCGTGAGGTAATACAGTAGGGGAGGTGCAGAGTGAGGTAATACAGTAGGGGGGAGGTGCAGCGTGAGGTAATACAATAGGGGGGAGGTGCAGCGTGAGGTAATACAGTAGGGGGAGGAGCAGCGTGAGGTAATACAGTAGAGGGGAGGTGCAACGTGAGGTAATACAGTAGGAGGGAGGTGCAGCGTGAGGTAATACAGTAGAGGGGAGGTGCAACGTGAGGTAATACAGTAGGGGGGAGGTGCAGCGTGAGGTAATACAGTAGAGGGGAGTGTGAGTGCTTCTCAAATGGAATGTTTCATGCGTTCTCCAGAGTACTCAGGGGAACGTCCTTGGAGAATGCACTCGGAGCATGAGCGTGTGGAGCACGGTGGTATCAAATCAAATTCATTTATTTAGCCCTTCGTACATCAGCTGATATCTCAAAGTGCTGTACAGAAACCCAGCCTAAAACCCCAAACAGCAAGCAATGCAGGTGTAGAAGCATGGTATGCATTTTGAGAAACCCCCTTCGTGTGGTGGTATGTGTACCTCTCTCGTTGCTTCCACCCTGGGAGGAGCTGGATGAGCTGCTGCTGCTTGTCCTCTTCAGGGGTGTTTCCATGGAGACATCAGTCCTCCGCAGGTCTGGGTTACTTTGGCAACACACACAAACAACATCAAGTGCCTGATTCACAACAGAGGTCTGGAGTGTATGTGTGTGTGCGTGCGTGTACCTGGCCCGTATCAGGTGTGATCCAGCTCTAGGAGCAAGGCCCCCAGGTCCACTCCCAGGAGAGTGCTTCCTGACCAGGGCTGGAGAGATAGACGTGGTCCTCTGGGGCACCTACACACACACACACACACACACACACACACACACACACACACACACACACACACACACACACACACACACACACACACACACACACACACACACACACACACACACACACACACACACACACACACACACATTAAAAACCTGTTAGAACAGGTGTAAATGTGGGATCATATACTGTATTCTTAATCTCAAACTAAATTTGCCAAAATATGTACGTAGAGATTTGAGATTAAGAATCGTAAAGGGCACCAAAAGTTCAGACACATTGCATTCCAGACAGAAATAAACATTGTCATAAAGACCTTAGGAGGTAGGTCTAGGTCCGTTCGTAGCCAGGAGTTGCGGTCCAGTTTGTCGAGTGGGGGAGCGAGGCGGGGGAGAGGAATAGGAGAAGGGGTGTCTGAGGTGGGGTCAGAGTTCTGGCGGGGCATGGGGGGGCGGCCGGGGGAGGGGGACGGCGAGGGCGACAAGCCAGTGACCCCTGCAGGGTCATGGAGAGACTGGGACCCAGACAGACCATGGGTCTTCACCTGTACCAGGTGGGCCATCTGACAATACCAGAACAGATCAGGACCAGATCAGATCAGGACCAGAGGATGAGGTTTACATCAGGACCAGGCAGGCAGAGGAGCAGGTGTAGAGGTGAAAGAGAGGAAGGTGAGGAAAGGAGAGGAGGGGGGAAAGGAGGAATGGAAGGTGGGGGAACAGGATGGGGAGGAGGGTGGAAGGGAGAGTTACTCAGAGTGGAAAAACAAACATCAAAAAGGGTAAACGTGCACATCCACGTTTCCAGTCTCTCTCACACACACACACACACACACACACACACACACACACACACACACACACACACACACACACACACACACACACACACACACACACACACACCTGTGGTTCTGTAGAGCGGTGCATGGGTGGTGTTCGGGCCTGCTGAATGCCCCCGCTGCTGAAGGACTCGGATCGGGGAGGCAGGGATGGGTCAGAAATACGGTTGGACACTTTATGATGCAGACCTGGAGAACTCTGTCTGTTCAGCTTGGAACGCTCCTCCACCTGACACACAGACACAGTTAGAGCACACTCATTTATACTGGCAGTCAGTGACAGATCATCAATACATGTATGTGCGACGTGTGTCAAACCGCCAGTTTCCCTTATTACCATGGAGGAGAAGCCATGTTCAGCAGAGACCACAGAGACAGACCTGGCTACAGTGTGCCTTTTGTGTGTGTGTGTGTGTGTGTGGGGGGGGGGGGGGGGGGGGTCCAGAGGGAAGCAGATACACCCATGTGGGTGAATACAGATATAGCTGTAGTTGGCCTACATCAGCTCACAGTTGCCACTGTGGGGCAAGCAGGATGTGTGTGTGTGGCTTGGATATAGGCTAAATCAGGAGCTGGAGTGTGTCCCTGAGGAACATGGAGCCTATGTATAAAGCAGACTAAAACAGTTTGACTGACAGTCTGACTTCTAGAGGAAGAGAGAGATGTATAACCATTCTAAAAAACGCAAGGCACCATCTAGAATGTAGAGAGAAAAGAAAGCTGTTCTCGAACTTTCCAGCCACCATTCTAGAACTATCCAGCCACCATTCTAGAACTATCCAGTCACCATTCTAGAACTATCCAGCCACCATTCTAGAACTATCCAGTCACCATTCTAGAACCATCCAACCACCATTCTAGAACCATCCAGCCACCATTCTAGAACTATCCAGCCACCATTCTAGAACCATCCAGCCACTATTCTAGAACCATCCAGCCACTATTCTAGAACCATCCAGCCACTATTCTAGAACCATCCAGCCACCATTCTAGAACCATCCAGCCACCATTCTAGAACCATCCAGCCACCATTCTAGAACCATCCAGCCACTATTCTAGATCTATCCAGCCACCATTCTAGAAACACCCAGCCACCATTCTAGAACTCTCTAGCAACTACTCTAGAACATAGAACATTCCAGCAAGGGTTCTTTCAGGAGTCTGTCCCCTGGTGTAAGGGAAGAGAAAATTGTTAATAAGGAAAGGAGAGTCCCGTTCAGAAGAAAGGAGGGATGGGAGAGAGAAAGAGAGCTCCACCGACACACCAGCCAAGGGTTAAAGGTTAGGGTTAGTCCACCTCTGAAGAGAGAGTGGGAGGAAGTGTCTCAGAAACACCGGAAGTTGGTGTCTCCCTCACTGACCAATCGACCTGGACACCTCCCCCTCAACTCCTGAACTTCTCCCTCAGGGCTCTTCCTTCTGGCCTCAGGGCGACGCATGATTGGATGAAAGGAGTCAGGGGCGGGATCAGGGGCGAAGGACACACGTATACACGGAAAGGTCACACAATTGTCTTCAGATTGGAGAAGCCTCTCCCTGGAGGGATTTGATTGGGCAGGGTAGGAGGGGGGACGGGAGCAGGGGGTGTAAACCAGGGAACAGGAGGAGTGCTAGCCTGGCATCTCGAGGCTGGCTACTCGAGGCTGGTTAAAGGACTGGTGCTTAATGGGAGGAATATGAGGTGAGCTACTCTGGGTTTGACGCAGTACCTAGAGACAGAACATCACACTGTCACTGAACACATCAAACACATATAGCTATGTGGGGACACACACACACACACACACACACACACACACACACACACACACACACACACACACACACACACACACACACACACACACACACACACACACACACACACACACACACACACACACACACACACACACACACACACTACTGTGGAAGAACCTGAAAGAAATAAACACAGCAACAGAAGGTCTGTCCATATAATAATATAATAAATGTCCATGATGGAGACACTGTGTTTTGGAAAAAGAGAGAGACATTTTGATATATATTATAGTCCAGACATGGCAATGATACAGGGCTCCCACTCTTCAGAAAACTTCACGCCTGAGAGGAAAGAGATCATTGTAGGAAACATAATATACTGTTGGTGTGTAACCAAATATAATGAACACATCTATAAGCGTTGTGTGTGTGGTGTGTGTGTGCGTGCGAACAGTACCTCCTTGGCCCAGGCAGGTTTGTCGTTATTAGGGGCTGTGTCTTTGTAGTGATACAGCTGTTTCTTGTCTTGTGGCCGTGGCTCCTGCTGCTGCTGCTGTAAGGACACCAGATAGGCTCTCTCCTGCTGCAGCTGTCTCTGGAGACGCTCTGCCTGATGCTGCTCCTCCATCTGCTTACGCTTGTACTCCTGTAGATACACGCAGACGGTTTACACAGGAAACAAATGCACAAACACAAAGTACACTCCATGGCCAAAAGTATGGACACCTGCGTGTCGAACATCTCATTCCAAAATCATGGGCATTAATATGGAGTTGGTCCCCCCTTTGCTGCTATAACAGCCTCCACTCTCCTGGGAAGGTTTTCCTCTAGATGTTGGAACATTGCTGCTATAACAGCCTCCACTCTCCTGGGAAGGCTTTCCACTAGATGTTGGAACATTGCTGCTATAACAGCCACCACTCTCCTGGGAAGGCTTTCCACTAGATGTTGGAACATTGCTGCTATAACAGCCACCACTCTCCTGGGAAGGTTTTCCTCTAGATGTTGGAACATTGCTGCTATAACAGCTTCCACTCTCCTGGGAAGGCTTTCCACTAGATGTTGGAACATTGCTGCTATAACAGCCACCACTCTCCTGGGAAGGCTTTCCACTAGATGTTGGAACATTGCTGCTATAACAGCCTCCACTCTTCTGGGAAGGCTTTCCACTAGATGTTGGAACATTGCTGCTATAACAGCCACCACTCTCCTGGGAAGGCTTTCCACTAGATGTTGGAACATTGCTGCTATAACATCCTCCACTCTCCTGGGAAGGCTTTCCACTAGATGTTGGAACATTGCTGCTATAACAGCCACCACTCTCCTGGGAAGGCTTTCCACTAGATGTTGGAACATTGCTTCCATTCAGCTACAAGAGCATCAGTGAGGTCGGGCACTGATGTTGGGTGATTAGGTCTAGCTTGCAGTCAGCGTTCCAATTCATCCCAAAGGTGTTCGATGGGGTTGAAGTCAGGGCACAGGGGAATTGTCATGCTGAAACAGGAAAGGGCCTTCCCCAAACTGTTACCACAAAGTTGGAAGCACAGAATCATCCAGAATGTCTTTGTATGCTGTAGCGTTAAAATCACTGGAACTAAGGGGCCCCAGACCATTATTCCTCCTCCACCAAACTTTGCAGTTGGTACTATGTATGGTGATCTTCACAATAACAGCACTTACAGTTGACCGGGGCAGCTCTAGCAGGTCAGAAATGTAACAAACTGACCTGTTGGAAAGGTGGCATCCTATGACGGTGCTACGATGAAAGTCACTGAGCTCTTCAGTAAGGCCGTTCTACTGCCAATGTTTGTTTATGGAGATTGCATGGCGGTGTGCTCAATTACAGTTGAAGTCTGAAGTTTACATACACTTAGGTTGGAGTCATTAAAACTCATTTTTCAACCACTCCACAAATGTCTTGTTAACAAACTTTTTCCAAGAATTGTTTACAGACAGATTATTTCACTTATAATTCACTGTATCACAATTCCAGTGGGCCAGGAGTTTCCATACACTAAGTTGACTGTGTCTTTAAACATCTTGGAAAATTCCAGAAAGTTATGACATGGCTTAAGAAGATAGGCTAATTCACATAATTTGAGTCAATTGGAGGTGTACCTGTGGATGTATTTCAAGGCATACCTTCAAACTCTGTGCCTCTTTGCTTGACATCATGGGAAAATCAAAAGAAATCAGCCAAGACCTCGGAAAAAAACTGGAGACCTCCACAAGTCTGGTTCATCCTTGGGAGCAATTTCCAAACACCTGAAGGTACCACGTTCATCTGAACAAACAATAGTACGCAAGTATAAACACCATGGGACCACGCAGCCGTCATACCGCTCAGGAAGGAGACACGCTCTGTCTCCTAGAGATGAACATACTTTGGTGCGAAAAGTGCAAATCAATCCCAGAACAACAGCAAAGGATCTTGTGAAGATGCTGGAGGTACAAAAGTATCTATACAGGTACAAAAGTATCTATATCCATAGTAAAACGAGTCCTATATCGACATAACCTGAAAGGCCATTCAGCAAGGAAGAAGCCACTGCTCCAAAACCGCCATAAAAAAGCCTGACTACGGTTTGCAACTGCATATGGGGACAAAGATTGTACTTTTTGGACAAATGTCCTCCGGTCTGATGAAACAAAAATAGAACTGGTTGGTCATAATGACCATCGTTATGTTTGGAGGAAAAAGGAGGATGGTTGCAAGCTGAAGAACACCATCCCAACTGTGAAGCACAGGGGTGGCAACATCATGTTGTGGGGGTGCTTTGCTGCAGGAGGGACTGGTACACTTCACAAAATAGATGGCATCATTAGGTATGAAAATTATGTGGATATATTGAAGCAACATCTCAAGACATCAGTCAGGAAGTTAAAGCTTGGTCGCAAATGGGTCTTCCAAATGGACAATGACCCAAAGCACACTTCCAAAGTTGTGGCAAAATGGCTTAAGGACAACAAAGTCAAGGTATTGGAGTGGCCATCACAAAGCCCTGACCTCAATCCTATAGAAAATGTGTGGGCAGAACAGAAAAGCGTGTGCGAGCAAGGAGGCCTACAAACCTGACTCAGTTACACCAGCTCTGTCAGGAGTAATGGGCCAAAATTCACCCAACTTATTGTCGGAAGCTTGTGGAAGGCTACCCTAAATGTTTGACCTAAGTTAAACAATTTAAAGTCAATGCTACCAAATACTAATTGAGTATGTAAACTTCTGACCCACTGGGAATGTGATGAAATAAATAAAAGCTTAAATAAATCATTCTCTCTACTATTATTCCGACATTTTACATTCTTAAAATAAAGTGGTGATCTTAACTGACCAAAGACAGGGAATTTTGACTAGGATTAAATTTCAGGAATTGTGAAAAACTGAGTTTAAATGTATTTGGCTAAGGTGTATGTAAACTTCCGACTTCAACTGTATTTACGCCTGTCAGCAATGGATGTGGCTGAAATAGACGAATCCACTCATTTGAAGGCGTGTCCACATACTTTTGTATATATAGTGTATATGCTTGTGCAACAAGAGAGATAAGGGGTTGTTGTGGATAGGTGATAGGCTGAGGACTCGGGGGTGAGAGGTCAAGGGTGAGAGGTTACCATCAATAGAGCCTGCTCCTGGAGTAGTTGTTGCTGTAGAATCTCCAGCTGTCTTTGCTCCTCCTCCAGCTGCCTACGGATATACTCCTACCCAATCACAGGCCAGAGAGCCAGGAGATCAGCCAATCAGAGCCCAGAGCAGCCAGGTGAGTGATCAGAGCAGTCAATGGAGACAGAAAGGAGGTGACGAGGAGGAGAAAGGGGGTGAAAGGAGTTGAGGAGGTGAAAGGGGGTGATGAGAAGGTGATGAGGAAGAGGAGAAAGGGGGTGATGAGGAGATGAAAGGGGGTGATGAGGAGAAGAAAGGGGGTGAGGAGGAGGAGGAGAAAGGGGGTAAGGAGGAGGAGGAGAAAGGGGGTAAGGAGGAGAAGAAAGGGGGTAAGGAGGAGGAGAAAGGGGGTGAGGAGGAGGAGAAAGGGGGTGAGGAGGAGAAGAAAGGGGTTGAGGAGGAGAAATGGGGTGAGGATGAGAAGAAAGGGGTTGAGGAGGAGAAAGGGGTTGAGGAGGAGAAAGGGGTTGAGGAGGAGAAAGGGGTTGAGGAGGAGAAAGGGGTTGAGGAGGAGAAAGGGGGTGAGGAGGAGAAAGGGGATGATAAGGGGGCGAGAGAGAGAGTACAAGGACAGATTAAGGGAAATATTTTTTGAGAAAGAAACCAAAGTACGGATTAAAACCAAAATAGAAGCGAGATGGAGTGACATGATAGGAGGTGGAGAGAGGAAGGGATAAGGGAGGAAAGAGAGAGCGCAGTGATAAACAGATTCAGTTGAAGAAAAAGGCATAACCAAGAAAAGAGACTTGATGTATAGAACCACCCCAAGGTACTTAATATTGAATCAAGTGGGTAAGAGAGAAATACACGTTTTATTAGAGAGTGAGTGTTACACATCAGAGTGAAAGGGAAGCAATCATGAAGCAGAGTCATCCAGGCCCCAGACCCTAACTATTCCTGCCCTGGGACATAAACCTAAATGTCAGTCTATGTTTGGTCTGTGGCAGACTGGGGTGATTCCTGGACAATGAGTTAGTGTGTGTAAAAGAGTGAGAGAGATAAGTGTGTGGGTGTGTGCGCACCTGAGAGTTACCTGTGTGTGTACCTGTTCTCTCTCTGCGTGCCTCCTCTCCTCATCTCTCCGTAGTTGTTCCATCTCTTCATAGCGTCTCCTCTGTTCTCTCTCCTGTTGCTTCCTCATCTCACGCTCCCTACGCTGTTGCTGTTAGAAAAAGAGTGTGAGGGAGAGAGAGCATCATAGCCGTCACCAGATATGTCATTGAGCCGAGCCGTGCTGGAAAATGCAATGTGAACAGAAACCATCTGAAGCAGAAAGATTGTGTTCAGGTGGGCATGATGGAGTGAAAAGCATGCCGTCTACCTCCTCCAGTCTCCTCCTCTGCTCTTTCTGCTCCTCTATGCGTTTCTGTCGCTCTGCCAACAGGAGACGTTTGTGTTCCTCGTTCTGCTGTTGCTCCAACTGCTGCCTCCGCAGAGCCTCAGAACGCTCCTTATTGGCCAGCTGCAGCCGCAGGAAGTCCCGCCTTAACGTCGACTCTCCAGGGACGTTGATGATGGAGCTGGACAAGGACCAATCCGAGGAGAGATAGGAGAGGGAGGGTTTATGAGTGGAAATCTCTCTCCTACACATTTGGAGGCAAATACACACGCAAACACTAGTGTACACAAGCACACACACCCTACCTTGGCTCCCCCATGTCCCGTTCCTCCTCCTCTTCCTCACTGCCACTGTACTCATACTCTGTTTCATCTGCAGCACACACACATCAACCAGTTACACACACACATCAACCAGTTACACACACACACATCAACCAGTTACACACACACATCAACCAGTTATACACACACATCAACCAGTTACACACACACATCAACCAGTTACACACACACATCAACCAGTTACACACACACATCAACCAGTTACACACACACATCAACCAGTTACACACACATCAACCAGTTACACACACATCAACCAGTTATACACACACATCAACCAGTTATACACACACATCAACCAGTTATACACACACATCAACCAGTTACACACACACATCAACCAGTTACACACACACATCAACCAGTTACACACACATCAACCAGTTACACACACATCAACCAGTTACACACACATCAACCAGTTACACACACAATCCAGTTGGATCTGAACCTTCTTGTTTTCTTTTGGCCTACTTTTCTTCAGCTGGATGCAGGGGTGTGTGTGTGTGTGTGTGTGTGTGTGTGTGTGTGTGTGTGTGTGTGTGTGTGTGTGTGTGTGTGTGTGTGTGTGTGTGTGTGTGTGTGTGTGTGTGTGTGTGTGTGTGTGTGTGTGTGTGTGTGTGTGTGCTTGTGTGTGTCTGTTGCGGTCAGTCTCACCCCTCTCTCCACGTTTCTTCTTGGTTCTGTCGATATGGTCCTTCAGTTGGATGCGGACCTGTCGTTCGTTAGGCAGCTCTCTGATGAAGGGGTGCTTCAACAGCTGCTCTGTGCTGGGTCTCTGACCATGACTCTTCACCAAGCAGCTCTCAATGAACGACTGGAACTTCTTAGACCTGAACACACACAGAGACAACACAGTGAGTGTGTGTGTGTGTGTGTGTGTGTGTGTGTGCGTGCGTGCGTATGATAACTCACCACTTCTTAGACTTGAGTCTGGGGGCGGGGTTTCTGGGGATGAGGAAGAGAGCTCTCATTGGGTGCATGTCACACAGTGCTGCAGAGAGGGAGAGAAATGGTTAACAAACCATGATACCTCCAACCAATGCACACAACGTCTGATAGTGTCTAATGCCACAGTATTCACTGTTGTGCCAGCCTACGTTGTGTTGTGGTTGGCGCTGGTACTTACGCGGTGCTCCTTCTGCCATCTCTATAGCCGTAATACCCAGAGACCACAGGTCACTCTGAAAGACACAGAGGAGTTAGGAGGGATTGAGATGACCAGGGAAAATACACTAAACCCACAAACAGACATACACACAGACTACTGTGGTACCTTGAAGTCGTAGGTGGCCTCAGGGTTCTCGTCGCAGGCGATGACTTCAGGAGCCATCCAATATGGCGTCCCTATAAACGTGTTCCTCCTCCCCACCGTACGGTCCAACTGGGCACTCACTCCAAAGTCCACTGGAACACACACACACACACACACGTGAAACATTTTGCTCTGTCCGTCCGCCAGTCTGTCTGTTTTCCTGTTTGTCTGGGTGTCTCACCCAGTTTGACCTCTGCGTTCTCTGTCAGCAGGACGTTCTGACCCTTGATGTCTCTGTGGATGACCTTGTGTTGGTGGAGATGGGTCAGACCCTAGAGAGAGAGAGAGTGAGAGATAACTGTTGGTTATTATAAGGCACACTCCACACACAGAAACGCGTACAAGGCTCTCCCTCCATTTGGCAAATCTGATCATAATTCTATCATCCCGATTCCTACTCACAAGCAAAAACTAAAGCAGGAAGCACCAGTGACTCAGTCAATAAAAAAGTGGTCAGATGAAGCAGATGCTAAGCTACATGACAGTTTTGCTGGCACAGACTGGAATATGTTCTGGAATTCTTCCGATGGTACACCACATCAGTCACTGGCTTCATCAAAAAGTGCATTGATGACGTTGTCCCCACAGTGACTGTACGTGCATACCCCAATCAAAAGCCATGGATTACAGGCAACATCCGCACTGAGCTGCCGCTTTCAAGGAGCGGGACTCTAACCCTGAAGCTTATAAGAAATCCAGCTATGCCCTCCAACAAACCATCAAACAGGCAAAGCATCAATACAGGACTAAGATTGAATCATACTACACCGGATCTGACGCTTGTCGGATGTGGCAGGGCTTGCAAACTATTACAGGAAAGCACAGCCGCGAGCTTCCCAGTAACACGAGCCTACCAGACGAGCTAAACCACTTCTATGCTCGTTTCGAGGCAAGTAACACTGAGGCATGCATGAGAGCATCAGCTGTTCTGGACGACTGTGTGATCACGCTCTCCGTAGCCGACGTGAGCAAGACCTTTTAAACAGGTCAACATTCGCAGGGCCAGACGGACGACCAGGACGTGTACTCCGAGCATGCGCTGACCAACAAGTGTCTTCACTGCCATTTTCAACCTGTTCCTAGCGGAGTCTGTAATACCAACACGTTTCAAGCAGATCACCACGGTCCCTGTGCCCAAGAACACTAAGGTAACCTGCCTAAATGACTACTGACCCGTAGCACTCATGGCTCACATCAACACCACTATCCCAGAAACCCTAGACCCACTCCAATTTGCATACCGCCCCAACAGATGATGCAATTTCTACTCCACACTGCCCTTTCCCACCTGGACGAAAGGAACACATATGCAAGAAGGCTATTCCTTGACTACAGCTCAGCGTTCAACACCATAGTGCCCTCAAAGGTCATCACTATTTAATGTCAGCAGGTTTCATTCCAAATATGTTGATTGCATTAGTTTTAGATGTGGGGGAGTTAGAGAATGAGAGGTGAGAGGGTGACAAGGCAGGAAGGAACTTTTAATCTATGCCATCAGAGGGAACATGACATTTGACAACCCAATTAGGATCTGGCTAAAAATACTTGAATCAGTTATAGAACCCATTGGCCTTTATGGTTGTGAGGTCTGGGGTACGCTCACCAACCAAGAATTCCCAAAATGGGACAAACACCAAATTGAGACTCTGCATGCAGATTTCTGCTAAAAATATCCTCTGTGTACAACGTAAAACACCAAATAATGCATATAGAGCAGAATTAGGCCGATACTGTGGGAGCAATATAGGGACAAATATAATACTGTACCACAAGAGGAAGATACACACTTAGAGTGCATTTGCCATTCTGGTAAAATGCATTGTCTATTGTATAGGACAGGAAACCAAAGTAAGGCCATGAGAGCATAGGACAGCTGGACATACCAAGGTCAGAGGGACATACAAAGGAGGGGGTCAGCCAAATGACCAACTGATGGACTATAGACATAGGGCATATATTTTTAGGACTTGAAGAGAAGAGACACAGTCTACTAGTCCTAATAAGGACAGACATACCAAAGAACACACCAAGCTAAAACATAAGGGGCCATAGGATAAGATGGGCATGTATTATTTTTGGGACATGAAGAGGTCCTGTCACCATTATAACTTAACTGAAAGCAGATATGGGTGTTATTGGGCGTGTACAAGCAGGAAGCACAGATTGAAAGATAATGGTGACAGATGGACTGAGGGAAGTAACTTCATTTGCATGTGGGATGGACTCATATGTTGTATGTGTATAAATACAGAGCCAGTGCTCTGGAAAAGGGTGTGTTCCGCGGACCATCTAGGCTTCTGATATGTTTGTATTAAAAGCCTATATTGAATTCACAAGTTCTAGTAAGTGTTATATTTTGTAACAATCCTCCACGACAATACCCGCTAATGATCAAAATCAGGAAAAGAGCTGTTAAATTTGACAAACACCTAAAAGGAAGTGATTCCCAAACCTACCATAACCTCCCAAACCTTCCACAAGCTGGCTGGAGTGTTTACGGACATATTCAATCTCTCCCTATCCCAGTCTGCTGTCCCCACTTCAAGATGTCTAACATTGTTCCTGTACCCAAGAAAGCAAAGGTAACTGAACTAAATGACTATCGACATGCCCCGTAGCACTCACTTCTGTCATCATGAAGTGCTAGTTAAACATCGTATCCCCTTACAATGACGGCCTACCACAGCCAAATCCGGACGACGCTGAGCCAATTGTACAACGCCCGATGGGACTCACAATCATGGCCGGATGTGATTTAGCCTGGATTTGAACCAGGGACTGTAATGTCGCCTCTTGCACTGAGATGCAGTGCCTTAGACCGCTGCCCCACTCGGGAGCCCCAATCAGGACACGAGGAATACCTATGTAAGAATGCTGTTCATCGACTACAGCTCAGCATTCAACACCATAGTACCCTCCAAGCTCATCATTAAGCTCGGGGCCCTGGGTCTGAACCCCGCCCTGTGCAACTGGGTCCTGGACTTCCTGATGGGCCGCCCCCAGGTGGTGAAGGTAAGAAACATCACCTTCACTCCGCTGATCCTCAACACTGGAGCACCACAAGGGATGCGTGCTCAGCCCCCTCCTGTACTCCCTGTTCACCCATGACTGCGTGGCCACGCACGCCTCCAACTCAATCATCAATTTTGCAGACGACACAACAGTAGTAGGTCTGATTACCAAAAATGAGGAGACGGCCTACAGGGAGGAGGTGAGGGCCCTGGGAGAGCGGTGCCAGGAACATGAAGGAGCTGATAGTGGACTTCAGGAAACAGCAGAGGTAGCACACCACTATCCACGTCGACAGGACCGCAGTGGAGAAGGTGGAAAGCTTTGAGTTCCTTGGCGTAGACGGACAAACTGAATTGGTCCATCCACACAGACAGTGTAGTGAAGAAGGCGCAAAAGCTTCTCTTCAACCTCAGAAGCCTGACGAAATTTGGCCTGTCACCACAACACTCAAACTTTTACAGATGCACAATTGAGAGCATCCTGTCAGGCTGTATCACAGCTGTACGGCAACTGCACCACCCGCAACCTCAGGGCTCTCCAGAGGGTGGTGCGGTCTTCCCAATGCACCATCGGGAGCACACTGCCTGCCCTCCAAGACACCTACAGCACCAGATGTCACAGGAAGGTCAAAAAGATTATCAAGGACATTAACCACCCTAGCCACTGCCTGTTCACCCCGCTATCATCCAGAAGGCGAGGTCAGTACAGGTGCATCAAAGCTGGGACCG
Source organism: Oncorhynchus gorbuscha (assembly GCF_021184085.1). Taxonomy (NCBI): domain Eukaryota; kingdom Metazoa; phylum Chordata; class Actinopteri; order Salmoniformes; family Salmonidae; genus Oncorhynchus; species Oncorhynchus gorbuscha. The sequence goes on from NC_060179.1 coordinate 14,828,370, forward strand.
AGAGACTGGAAAACAGCTTCTATTTCAAGGCCATCGGACTGTTAAATAGCCATCACTCGCCGGCTTCCACCCAGTTATGTAACCCTGCACCTTAGAGGCTGCTATAGACTTGGAATCACTGACCACTTTAATAATGGAACACTAGTCACTTTACTAATGGAACACTAGTCACTTTACTAATGGAACACTAGTCACTTTACTAATGGAACACTAGTCACTTTACTAATGGAACACTAGTCACTTTACTAATGGAACACTAGTCACTTTACTAATGGAACACTAGTCACTTTACTAATGGAACACTAGTCACTTTACTAATGGAACACTAGTCACTTTACTAATGGAACACTAGTCACTTTACTAATGGAACACTAGTCACTTTACTAATGGAACACTAGTCACTTTACTAATGGAACACTAGTCACTTTACTAATGGAACCCTAGTCACTTTAATAATGGAACACTAGTCACTTTAATAATGGAACACTAGTCACTTTACTAATGGAACACTAGTCACTTTACTAATGGAACACTAGTCACTTTAATAATGGAACACTGGCCACTTTAATAATGGAACACTGGCCACTTTAATAATGGAACACAATGTTTACATGCTGCTTTACTCATCACATAAGTATATACTGTATTATATTCTACTGTATTTCAGTCAATGCCACTCTGACATTGCTCAATCTAATATTTATATATTTCTTAATCCCATTATTTTAGATTAGTGTGTAATGTCGTGAATTGTTAGATACTGCTGCACTGGTTGAGCTAGGACACAAGCATTTCGCTATACCTGCAATAACACCTGCTAAATATGTGTATGTGACCAAAAAAAATTGATTTGATAAAGCCATCACCTATAGAGGGATGAACATGGAGAAGAGTCCCTTAAGCAAGTTGGCCCCGGGGCTCTGTTCACAAACACAAACGGACCCCACAGAGCCCCAGGACAGCAACACAATTACACCCAACCAAATCATGAGAAAACCAAAAAGAGAATTAGTTGACACAAGAATTAACAAAAAAACTAAGCAAACTAGAATGCTATTTGGCCCTGAACAGAGAGTACACAGTGGCAGAATACCTGACCACTGTGACTGACCCAAAATTAAGGAAAGCTTTGACTATGTACATGTAACAGTATAACTTTAGACCGTCCCCTTGCCCATACCCGGGCGCAAACCAGGGACCCTCTGCACACATCAACAACAGTCACCCACAAAGCATCGTTACACATCGCTCCACAAAAGCCGCGGCCCTTGCCGAGCAAGGGGAACCACTACTTCAAGGTCTCAGAGCAAGTGACGTCACCGATTGAAACGCTATTTAGTGCGCAGCACCGCTAACTAGCTAGCCGTTTCACATCCGTTACATACAGACTCAGTGAGCATAGCCTTGCTATTGAAAAAGGCACCAGGGTATGGGCGAGGGGACGGTCTAAAGTTATACTGTTACATACAGACTTAGTGAGCATAGCCTTGCTGTTGAGAAAGGCCACCGTAGGCAGACATGGCTCTCAAGAGAAGACAGGCTATGTGCTCACTGCCCACAAAATGAGGTGGAAACTGAGCAGCACTTCCTAACCTCCTGCCAAATGTATGACGAATATTAGAGACACATATTTCCCTCAGATTACACAGACCTACAAATAATTAGAATACAAATCCAATGTTGATAAACTCATATCTACTGGGTGAAATACCAGTGTGCATCACAGCAGCAAGATTTGTGACCCGTTGCCACAAGAAAAGGGCAACCAGTGAAGAACAAACACCACTGTAAATACAACCCAGATTTATGTTGATTTATTTTCCCTTTTGTACTTTAACTATTTGCACATCGTTACAACACTGTATATATTCAGAATATGACATTTGAAATGTTTCCTTTGAAACATGAGTGTAATATTTACCGTTCATTTTTTATTGATTTCAAGTTTGTTTCTCATCTTTTACACTTGCTTTTGGCAACGTAAAACATGTTTCCCATGCCAATAAAGCCCTTTGAATTGAACTGAATTCTACCCTGAGGATCTCTCGGCAGATGTAGGCAGTCCACTCCTCCTTCAGAGAGTTCCCCTTGGTGTTCTTAATCAGATCTGTCACCGAGCCTGCCCCACAGAACTCCATCACCAACTACAGAGACAGAGAGAGAGAGTGGGATTAACACACACCAAACTGAACAGCACTCACTCACACAGGCATACGTACCCATAGCTGGTCGTCGACGCCAGGAGGATTCTTCTTGACGAAGGCACCATAATAGGTAGCAATGTTCCGATGATGGCTGTACTTCTTCAACATGTTGATCTCTGCTTTAATCTCCTCTTCCTCATCCTGGAACACACACACACACACACCTTAGAGTGGTACACAAACACAGTTGACAGGATTTGGGATTTCTCAAATGAGTCTGAATGGCAGTTTTGTGTTTTTCCGGTTTTGTGTGTGTCTGTGACTTACGCCAGTGACGTCCATAACTTTGATAGCGGCAAGCTGGCCAGTTTTGACATGGCGACCCTGAGAGACAGAGAGACAGAGACACAGAGACACAGAGAGACAGAGAGAGAGAGAGAGAGAAAGAGACACAGAGAGACAGAGAGAGAGAGAGAGAGAGACACACAGAGAGACAGAGAGAGAGAGAGACACAGAGAGACAGAGAGAGAAAGAGACACAGAGAGACAGAGAGAGAGAGAGAGAGAGAGAGAGAGAGAGAGAGAGAGAGAGAGAGAGACACAGAGAGACAGAGAGAGAGAGACAGAGAGAGAGACAGAGAGAGATAGAGAGAGGGAGAGGGGGAGAGAGAAAGATGAGTATCTAAAATAAAGCAGTTTTACCAACAGTTCCATCATGTAACCGGTTTGTGTTTTAGTCCCAAAGCCAGACTGTCACCCAGCTCTCAGCCTGAACAAGATGTCTGATTGACAGCAGGCCAGCACACACAGGACTGCTGCTAATGCCCACTGACAAGGCTCCATCTGTACACAGAGTGGACAAAACTTTAGGAACACCTATTTCCATGACATAGCTTCCCCTGGATTCACCTGGTCAGTCTATGATCCCTTATTGATGTCACTTGTTAAATCAACAACACATCAGTGTAGATGAAGGGGTTAAACAATGATTTTTAAGCCTTGAGACAATTGAGACATTGAATGGCACACATACACAATCTGAGGTTGAACGGGCAAGACAAAACATTTAAGTGCCTTTGAACGGGGTATGGTAGTAGGTGCCAGGTGCACCGGTTTGAGTGTGTAAAGAACTGAAATGCTGCTGGGTTTCTCACACTCAACAGTTTCCTGTGTGTATCAAGAATGGTCCACCACACAAAGGACATCCAGCCGAATTGACCACATCTGTGGGAAGCATTAGAGTCAACATGGGCCAGAGTCCCTGTGGAATGCTTTCAACACCTTGTAGAGTCCATACCCCCACGAATTGAGGCTGTTCTGAGGGCAAAAGGAGGTGCAACTCAATATTAGGAAGGTGTTCTTAATGTTTTGTACACATAGTGTAGCAGAGGTAGCTACAGTAGGGAAGTTAAATAATACCCAAAACAGCAAGATGTAACATGTGTCTGTGTAGAGTGGAAGAACTCACACACCACTGCTATAACACACACAGATAATACAGTATGTTTCTCAGTATTGCATCAGACACACTGACTGTATTTGACCAGCAGAGAAGCTGAACCAGATTGTTCTATCCTTTCCCCGCTCTGCCCCCCTCCTCTCTCGCTCTCTCACCTCCCCCTCTCACCACCACCTCCTCTCTCTCACCTCCCCCTCACTCTCTCATCTCCCCTCTCACCACCACCTCCTCTCTCTCACCTCCCCCTCTCACCACCACCACCTCCTCTCTCTCACCTCCCCCTCTCACCACCACCTCCTCTCTCTCACCTCCCCTCTCACCACCACCTCCTCTCTCTCACCTCCCCTCTCACCACCACCACCTCCTCTCTCTCACCTCCCCCTCTCACCACCACCTCCTCTCTCTCACCTCCCCCTCTCACCACCACACCACCTCCTCTCTCTCACCACCTCCCCTCTCACCACCACCTCCTCTCTCTCACCTCCCCCTCTCACCACCACCTCCTCTCTCTCACCTCCCCCTCTCACCACCACCTCCTCTCTCTCACCTCCCCCTCTCACCACCACCTCTCTCTCCTCCCCCTCGCTCTCTCACCTCCCCTCTCACCACCACCTCCTCTCTCTCTCCTCCCCCTCACTCTCTCACCTCCCCTCTCACCACCACCTCCTCTCTCTCTCCTCCCCCCCTCACTCTCTCATCTCGTTCAGACATGCTGTGAGACAGCTGACGACCCACAACTCCATTCTCCCCTACCAGGCCCGACAGACAGACAGACAGACACAGACACAGACAGACAGACAGGACTCTGCTTGGTCCAGGTCTGTAGCTGACTGTCCTAAATGCTCTGGACATACAGACTCACTCTCCCTTACACAACACCAGTGAAGCGAGGTCGAGAGCAAGCACACGCACGCCAGAAAACAACACACTCTTCAACGGAAATGGAATGGCAGATATGCGGAAAGCATATTACACACAGGAAGACAACACAAGATCAGGTGTAATATCCTGAGAAGCCCTTCACACTCGTAACTGTATACGGGGTGAAAAATGGCACATTTGGACACTGATAAGCTCCTAAATTGGAACGTAGTGGCTGTACAGTAACAAGCTGTACGTGACATCAGAGCTCTGTGTCTCCCCTTCACAGCTCTGTATGGTTTTCGACTGACAGCCGCTCTGAACTTGAGCACCGCACGTGACAAGACGTTGCCCCCATTCCTCCTGCCAATACGGCAATGTTTTTGCAAAAAATAATAACGTCCGAGTGAGGGAGAGCTTTAAATGAAGAGGACTCCATGTAGTTTGAAAGATGATGAATGTTTTGATGTCATACGAGCCAAAGGTCCATATCATAAAACTGGTGTAAAATGCAGTGTCCACGCTATTGAGACAGTGTCCACGCTATTGAGACAGTGTCCACGCTATTGAGACAGTGTCCACGCTATTGAGACAGTGTCCACGCTATTGAGACAGTGTCCACGCTATTGAGACAGTGTCCACGCTATTGATACAGTGTCCACGCTATTGATACAGTGCCCACGCTATTGATACAGTGTCCACGCTATTGATACAGTGTCCACGCTATTGAGACAGTGTCCAGGCTATTGATAGTGTCCACGCTATTGTTACAGTGTCCACGCTATTGATACAGTGTCCACGCTATTGAGACAGTGTCAACGCTATTGATACAGTGTCCACGCTATTGATACAGTGTCCACGCTATTGATACAGTGTCCACGCTATTGATACAGTGTCCACGCTATTGATACAGTGTCCACGCTATTGAGACAGTGTCCAATGAAGTGGTAAACAGAGACAAACATCCTTCCTACTTTGTGTGTGTGTGTGTGTGTGTGTGTGTGTGTGTGTGTGTGTGTGTGTGTGTGTGTGTGTGTGTGTGTGTGTGTGTGTGTGTGTGTGTGTGTGTGTGTGTGTGTGTGTGTGTGTGTGTGTGTGTGTATATATTCCTGACCCCCCCTGTGTACGGTTACCTGCTTCCCTACTGACAAGACCCCACACGCCACTCAGAGAGAGAGAGAGAGATAGAAAGGGCTATGAGGCCTACAAAACAGCACTCTTCTAGTGAAAAGCTAGAAAACATGGAAACAAACAAGCCAACATCTTCACACTAACCACCTATCGCTGTCTGACTCCCTGTACAGTCCCCTGTCAAGTCACTGGCAGAGAGAGTTCACTGCAACCACATGAACCTGAGCCTTATCCAAAAACAACCCCTAACTCCAACCCCTGGTGTTTTCAATAGGCTTGTTAGTTGGTTAGCCTAACTTACATACCTAGCTACACTATATATACAAAAGTATGTGGACACGCCTTCAAATGAGGGGATATGGCTATTTCAGTCACACTGGTTGCTGACAATCGAGCACACAGCCATGCAATTTCCATAGACAAACATTGGCAGTAGAATGGGCTTACTGAAGAGCTCAGTGACTTTCAACGTGGCACAAGTTTGGAAAGCACACTCCCCAGTACAGAAGAGTACAGTAGATTTACAGTACAGAAAGTTGGAGAACCGTATAGGTCAGTAGAGTATAGTTCAGTACACTATAGTACAATGTAATGTATTATAATGAACTCTACTGTACTTTACTAAATTATACTGTGATGCCCACACTTGTGAAACATAGAAGTAAGTCTATGTTTTGCAGTGAAGCTCATTAGAACAATTCCTTGTGTGTGAATAATACCCAAACATGCAAAAAGGGATATTACATTTGTCTACCTTTGCTAGTCAGGATACATAATGATGCATTTCTGTACAGTTCAGGGACCCGTGATGTTATTCGCTGCGTTATTATTTTACAGAGTGTTAATCCACTTCCCTTACTGATGTTCTGTAACCAAAATATATGTTTTTCTAACTCAAGGTGTCATGTCGTAGCCAACACCCCATTCTTTCTGCGAAAATCTTGTGATCTTAATTCTGAGTAGATATTTAACCGTTTTTGGAAAACTTGGTCACATTAAAAGCTCAGGGTGATTTTACAATCGTTCTGTTACCAAACTTTACATCTGCACTGTTCTTCGAGTACATTTGTTTTTTTTTTGTAAAACTTTGTGGAAATCGTTCAAAGTAGTCTTTCTGCATATGGCTTGTTTAACTGTGCAATCAATGTGTTTGGTTTGGCATACATTTTAAAGTGAGGAATAGAAGTCTCAGCGTCATTCTGTTACTGTGGAATTGGCTTACCCTTAATGTATATTGAATAGGTATGAAATACTAGCTGACAAGTGCCTGGTTTAGGGGCAAGGGGTTGTTTCTGGACTGTGCCCTAAAGTTGAAAAAATACATGTCAAAATAAAAGTCATCAACTCTCTCCTCTCATTGGCAACTTGTTACAGTTCAAGGGAAGGTGACAGAGCTGACTTGCCTGTTTTTGGTTGATCAGAGCTCATGTGGGAGGAGTCATCAGGCACACTCCTGTCTGATAGGTTGAGTGTGTGGTGAGGGGTGTGTCTTACCTTGTAGACCTGACCATAGGTTCCATTTCCCACCAACTCCACTAGTTCAAATATACCAGCTGGGTCCTGGAGAGAGAAATAGAAATAGAGAGAGAGAAATAGAAATAGAGAGAGAGAAATAGAAATAGAGAGAGAGAGAAATAGAAATAGAGAGAGAGAGAGAGAGAGAAATAGAAATAGAGAGAGATAGAAATAGAGAGAGAGAAATAGAAATAGAGAAATAGAAATAGAAATAGAGAAATAGAAATAGAGAGAGAGAGATAGAGAGAAGGAGAGAGAGAGAAGGAGAGAGAGAGAAGGAGAGAGAGAGAAGGAGAGAGAGAGAAGGAGAGAGAGAGAGAAATAAATGGAGAGAGGGAGAGAAATAGAGAGAGGGGAGAAAGAGAGAGCAGTTAGTCAAGCATTGAAAGTATTTTCTCAAGAATTCAGACCCTCTGGAATCTGATCCCCCTCTACACACACAAGTGTATACAAGCAAACACACAGTAGGACAGAGATCTATAGCGGTACACTGTGACTCCATAGAACGTGTGAGTGTGTGAGTGAGTGAGTGAGTGAGTGAGTGAGTGAGTGAGTGAGTGAGTGAGTGAGTGAGTGAGTGAGTAGGGAATACTGGAGTTGAAATAAGCCACATGCTTCCATAGGGTAATTGCAAAAAAATCAAAGTTATTTTTTATTCAAGGTCGACCAGAAGCACTTTTAAACCTAGAACACTGCTCTAGAGACAGGCGGAGACCAGAAGCACTTTTAAACCTAGAACACTGCTCTAGAGACAGGCGGAGACCAGAAGCACTTTTAAACCTAGAACACTGCTCTAGAGACAGGCGGAGACCCACCACACACTCTCCCCTTCAACTAGCACCACCACGCACATCCATATCTTTTAACGTGTGTGTGTGTGTGTGTGTGTGTGTGTGTGTGTGTGTGTGTGTGTGTGTGTGTGTGTGTGTGTGTGTGTGTGTGTGTGTGTGTGTGTGTGTGTGTGTGTGTGTGAGAGAGAGAGAGAGAGGGAAGCATTGGGTCATGGGTGTGTGTGCGTATGTCTGTGTAAATATCAATATGAATATTGTGCTAATTTTCTTGTCCTATACCACTCAAGTTATGGTGTCTCGAAGTTGATGAATGTATTGACCCCCTCAGCGCTCTCTCTGTGTGTGTGTGTGTGTGTGTGTGTGTGTGTGTGTGTGTGTGTGTGTGTGTGTGTGTGTGTGTGTGTGTGTGTGTGTGTGTGTGTGTGTGTGTGTGTGTGTGTGTGTGTGTGGTGCAGGGCGATATGGCCAAAATATCATATCAGGTTGTTTTTAATTTTTATTGGACAGTATGATGTTATTTGACTGTATTTAATGTATTTGAATAATAAAAGTTCTACATTTGCTTTATGGGTAGTGAGTGATCCTAAGGTACTTTATGGGTAGTGAGTGATCCTAAGGTACTTTATGGGTCGTGAGTGATCTTAAGGTACTTTATGGGTAGTGAGTGATCCTAAGGTACTTTATGGGTAGTGAGTGATCCTAAGGTACTTTATGGGTAGTGAGTGATCTTAAGGTACTTTATGGGTAGTGAGTGATCCTAAGGTACTTTATGGGTAGTGAGTGATCCTAAGGTACTTTATGGGTAGTGAGTGATCCTAAGGTACTTTATGAGTAGCGAGTGATCCTAAGGTACTTTATGAGTAGCGAGTGATCCTAAGGTACTTTATGAGTAGCGAGTGATGCTAAGGTACTTTATGAGTAGCGAGTGATCCTAAGGTACTTTATGAGTAGCGAGTGATCCTAAGGTACTTTGTGAGTCGTGAGTGATCCTAAGGTACTTTGTGAGTCGTGAGTGATCCTAAGGTACTTTGTGAGTCGTGAGTGATCCTAAGGTACTTTATGAGTCGTGAGTGATCCTAAGGTACTTTATGAGTAGTGAGTGATCCTAAGGTACTTTATGAGTAGTGAGTGATCCTAAGGTACTTTGTGAGTCGTGAGTGATCCTAAGGTACTTTATGAGTAGTGAGTGATCCTAAGGTACTTTGTGAGTCGTGAGTGATCCCAGGGTGGCAACACAACCATTCTATGTGATTTCAATGAGTCTTTCTCCATTCTGATTGTTTCATGCTGTTCAATTAGACTTCAACCAAAACCATTTTTAGCATTTTCATCTATTTCTGCATTTCCTGCACTCATTGAGATGATTTCCACCCTGCCACCTAGGGCTGCACCATATGGATAAACAATCTAGGCCTTATTTTTAACCAAATGTTGCAATTCCGATTTTGACAGCAAAACTGTTGGAATCATGGAAATAGAATGATTATTCAAGTTCTATAGTTAGGGGCAGCAGGTAGCCTAGTGGCTAGTGTTGGGCCAGTAACCGAAAGGTTGCTAGTTCGAATCCCGAAGCTGACAAGGTAAAAACCTGTTGTTCTGCCCCTGAACAAGGCAGTTAACCCACTGCTCCTAGGCCGTCATTGTAAATAAGAATTTGTTCTTAACTGACTTGCCTATTTAAATATAGGTTAAAAATGTATATAAGTGGGCACTTTGAATACAGTGTTGCATTAATTAAAATGCCAGAGAGAAGTTATTGTGACAGGGTAGGAACCAAAGTGTTGATAAATGTTTCCTAGGGGATCCTATAAACTTTACCTACATTGAATGTTTTCTCTTAGCTACACTCCATGACCAAACATATGTGGACACCTGCTCATCGAACATGTCATTTAAAAAACATAGGCATTAATATGGAGTTGGTCCCCTTTTTGCTGCTATAAAAGCCTCCACTCTCCTGGGAAGGCTTTCCACTAGATGTTGGAACATTGCTGCTATAACAGCCTCCACTCTTCTGGGAAGGCTTTCCACTAGATGTTGGAACATTGCTTCCATTCAGCCACAAGAGCATTAGTGAGGTCAGGCACTGATGTTGGGCGAAAAGTCCTTTAGGCTAGCAGTCTGCATTCCAATTCATCCCAAAGGTGTTCAATGGGGTTGAGGTCAGGGCTCTGTGTAGGCCAGTTACGTTCTTCCACAACAAATAATTTCTGCATGGACCTGGCTTTGTGCATGGGGGCATTGTCATGCTGAAACAGGAAAGGGCCTTCCCCAAACTGTTGCAACAAATTTGGAAGCACAGAATTGTCTAAAAAGTAATTGGATGCTGTAGTAATTGTAAACCATGAAAAACAGACCCAGACCATTTCATGAAGCTCCAGACGAACAGTTCTTGTGTTGACGTTGCTTCCAGGGGCAGTTTGGTACTCAGTAGTGAGGTATGCGCTTCAGCACTCGGTGGTTCTGTTCTGTGAGCTTGTGTGGACTACCACTTCGCGGCTGAGCCGTTGTTGCTGCTAGAGGTTTCCACTTCACAATTACAGCACTTACAGTAGACCAGGCAGCTCCAGCAGAGAAGAAATTTGACGAACTGAACTTGTCTTTGGAGATTGCATGGCTGTGTGCTCAATTGTATACACCTGTCAGCAACGTTTGTGGCCGAAATAGCAGAATCCACTAATTTGAAGGGTCCTCATACTTTTTAGTGTACTTCATGTAGGTAACATATTCATGCTTTACATAATCCTCTTTGATTTAGAAGGTACTGTTGCACAAACAACATGCTGATTTAGTTCTACACCATCACTGATATGATCAGGCTGTATAGCGAATTACATTTCATCTGACTCATACCGCTGCTGCCCAACTTGCTTAGAAAAGACAACCTAGCTGTTTGCAGATGTAAGAAACAAACTAATTGTGTAACTATAGAACACTAAATGGATTTATATTAAGAAGCAAAGTGAAAACAGCATCGTTGTCATTAGGGATGCACAATATCTCGGTAAGCCGTATTGCATGCTCAAGAATGACGTGATACCCTCTGTCATGGCATTGAAACTCCTGCTCAACAAAACTGATGATAGGTACAAGGACCGCTACTTCTTTAACAGGCATTCTCTCTGAGCCTCTTTACTGTGTCGCCACCATGCTCTATGCTAGGTACAAGGACCTCTACTTCTTTAACAGGCATTCTCTGAGCCTCTTTACTGTGTCGCCACCATGCTCGATGCTAGGTACAAGGACCGCTACTTCTTTAACAGGCATTCTCTCTGAGCCTCTTTACTGTGTCACCACCATACTCGATGCTAGGTACAAGGACCTCTACTTCTTTAACAGGCATTCTCGCTGAGCCTCTTTACTGTGTCGTCACCATGCTCGATGCTAGGTACAAGGACCGCTACTTCTTTAACAGGCATTCTCTCTGAGCCTCTTTACTGTGTGGCCAACATGCTCGATGCTAGGTACAAGGACCGCTACTTCTTTAACAGGCATTCTCTCTGAGCCTCTTTACTGTGTGGCCAACATGCTCGATGCTAGGTACAAGGACCGCTACTTCTTTAACAGGCATTTTCTCTGAGCCTCTTTACTATGTGGCCAACATGCTCGATGCTAGGTACAAGGACCACTACTTCTTTAACAGGCATTTTCTCTGAGCCTCTTTACTATGTGGCCAACATGCTCGATGCTAGGTACAAGGACCGCTACTTCTTTAACAGGCATTTTCTCTGAGCCTCTTTACTATGTGGCCAACATGCTCGATGCTAGGTACAAGGACCACTACTTCTTTAACAGGCATTCTCTGAGCCTCTTTACTGTGTCGCCACCATGCTCGATGCTAGGTACAAGGACCGCTACTTCTTTAACAGGCATTCTCTCTGAGCCTCTTTACTGTGTCGCCACCATGCTCGATGCTAGGTACAAGGACCGCTACTTCTTTAACAGGCATTCTCTCTGAGCCCCTTTACTGTGTCGCCACCATGCTCTATGCTAGGTACAAGGACCTCTACTTCTTTAACAGGCATTCTCTGAGCCTCTTTACTGTGTCGCCACCATGCTCGATGCTAGGTACAAGGACCGCTACTTCTTTAACAGGCATTCTCTCTGAGCCTCTTTACTGTGTCACCACCATACTCGATGCTAGGTACAAGGACCTCTACTTCTTTAACAGGCATTCTCGCTGAGCCTCTTTACTGTGTCGTCACCATGCTCGATGCTAGGTACAAGGACCGCTACTTCTTTAACAGGCATTCTCTCTGAGCCTCTTTACTGTGTGGCCAACATGCTCGATGCTAGGTACAAGGACCGCTACTTCTTTAACAGGCATTCTCTCTGAGCCTCTTTACTGTGTGGCCAACATGCTCGATGCTAGGTACAAGGACCGCTACTTCTTTAACAGGCATTTTCTCTGAGCCTCTTTACTATGTGGCCAACATGCTCGATGCTAGGTACAAGGACCACTACTTCTTTAACAGGCATTTTCTCTGAGCCTCTTTACTATGTGGCCAACATGCTCGATGCTAGGTACAAGGACCGCTACTTCTTTAACAGGCATTTTCTCTGAGCCTCTTTACTATGTGGCCAACATGCTCGATGCTAGGTACAAGGACCACTACTTCGATGCAGACAAGAAACAGAGTTTACGTGAAATGTTAGTGTAACAGTATAGCTTCCGTCCCTCTCCATGCTCGAACCAGGGACCCTCTGCACACATCAACGACTGCCTCCCACGAAGCATTGTTACTAGAGGTCGACCGAGTAATCGGAATGGCCGATTAACTAGGGCCGATTTCAAGTTTTCATAACAAATCGGAAATCGGTATTTTTGGGCGCCGATTTCCGATTCTTTTTAAAAATAATAATAATGTATACCTTTTATTTAACTAGGCAAGTCAGTTAAGAACACATTCTTATTTTCAATGACTGCCTAGGAACGGTGGGTTAACTGCCTTGTTCAGGGGCAGAACAACAGATTTTCACCTTGTCAGCTCAGGGGTTCCAATCTTGCAACAACACAGTTAACTAGTCCAACGCTCTAACCATTGCACTCCACGAGGAGACTGCCTGTTACGCGAATGTAGTAGAAGCCAAGGTAAGTTGCTAGCTAGCATTAAACTTATCTTATAAAAAAACAATCAATCATAATCACTAGTTATAACTACTAATCCAGTTTAGCAGGCAATATTAACCAGGTGAAATTGTGTCATTTCTCTTGCGTTCATTGCACGCAGAGTCAGGGTATATGCAAGTTTGGGTTGCCTGGCTCATTGTGAACTAATTTGCCAGAACTTTACGTAATTATGACATACATTATAGGTTGTGCAATGTAACAAGAATATTTAGACTTAGGGATGCCACCCGTTAGATAAAATACTGAACAGTTCCGTATTTCACTGAAGAAATAAACGTTTTGTTTTCGAAATGAGTTTCCGGATTCGATCATATTAATGACCAAAGGCTCGTATTTCTGTGTGTTATGTTAAAATTAAGTCTGATTTCATAGAGCAGTCTGACTGAGCAATGGTTGGCAGCAGCAGGCCCGTAATCATTCATCCAAACAGCACTTTCGTGCATTTTGCCAGCAGCTCTTCGCAAGCACAGCGCTGTTTATGGCTTCAAGCCTATCAGCCTAATGGCTGGTGTAACCAACGTGAAATGGCTAGCTAGTTAGCTGGGTGTGCGCTAATACTGTTTCAAACGTCACTCGCTTTTAGATTTGGAGTAGTTATTCCCCTTGCGCTGCAAGGGCGTGGCTTTTGTGGAGCGATGGGTAACGATGCTTCGAGTGTGGCTGTTGTCGATGTGTTCCTGGTTCGAGCCCAGGTATGGGCGAGGAGAGGGACGGAAGCTATACTGTTACACTGGCAATACTACAGTGCCTATAAGAACATCCAATAGTCAAAGGTATATGAAATACAAATGGTATAGAGAAAAATAGTCCTATAATTCCTATAATAACTACAACCTAAAACCTCTTGCCTTGGAATATTGAAGACTCATGTTAAAAGGAACCACCAACTTTCATATGTTCTCATGTTCTGAGCAAGGAACTTAAACGTTAGCTTTTTACATGGCACATATTACTTTCTACTCCAACACTTTGTTTTTGCATTATTTAAACCAAATTGAACATGTTTCATTATTTATTTGAGGCTAAATTGATTTTATTGATGTTTTATATTAAGTTAAAATAAGTGTTAATTCAGTATTGTTGTAATTGTCATTATTACAAATAAAAAAGTAAGGGATGTAAGTGGAAGAAATAGGATTTGATTATGTTTTACTCATAATGGGACATATGTAAATGCCAACAAAATAACTTTTTGGTCAGTGTGTGTTTCAACTACTTAACTGTACAAGAATGGTTAAAAGGGCACTACCTTTTTAAATATTGGTTATCTGTATCTGTTTTTTTGGCAAGTAAAATATCGGAAATCGGCCAGAAATGTCATATCAGTGCATCCCGCAAGTGTCTCTTGGTCGAGGAAAAACAAATGAGCTCCTTGAGCGACAGCGGCGGGGCTAGTTATGTGTGGAAAGCAGCATGGAGTGACAGCGGCGGGGCTAGTTATGTGTGGAAAGCAGCATGGAGTGACAGCGGCGGGGCTAGTTATGTGTGGAAAGCAGCATGGAGCGATAGCGGCGGGGCTAGTTATGTGTGGAAAGCAGCATGGAGCGATAGCGGCGGGGCTAGTTATGTGTGGAAAGCAGCATGGAGCGATAGCGGCGGGGCTAGTTATGTGTGGAAAGCAGCATGGAGCGACAGCGGCGGGGCTAGTTATGTGTGGAAAGCAGCATGGAGCTAGTTATGTGTGGAAAGCAGCATGGAGCGGGGCTAGTTATGTGTGGAAAGCAGCATGGAGTGACAGCGGCGGGGCTAGTTATGTGTGGAAAGCAGCATGGAGTGACAGCGGCGGGGCTAGTTATGTGTGGAAAGCAGCATGGAGTGACAGCGGCGGGGCTAGTTATGTGTGGAAAGCAGCATGGAGCGACAGCGGCGGGGCTAGTTATGTGTGGAAAGCAGCATGGAGCGAGAGATGACTCAAGTAGCGAAAGTAAACTCTAAAAATGGACATTATACACAACTTATCACATTTATTAACAAACCAAACATTCAAATAACTTTATAGAAGGTAAAGTAAAACTCAAACTGGTCCGTGCATTAATACCGGTATAGCCCTAGCTGGGTTCCAGACCTGGTGGCCCACGGGGTGAATTTGGGCCCTGGGTGGTTATGTTTTTATTTGGCCACCAAGTTTTTGTTGACATTCAATGTTTGGACATAAAAAAACAGGAAATCAACTCCAAGTGATTTTTATTTGTCATATTTTCACAAGTATTCCCACGCATAATAGAGAGACCTAATCGTATACAAATGTAAGTAAAGTTTGAAATTATGTTTTAGTCAAATATCTGTTTGGGCTTCTTGCGGCCAATTTATAGTCTACAAAATTGTTTGTAATTATGTCCCGCCAGCCCGAACATCCGCTCAAGAAAAATGTTTTTTTTTTTTTAAATGGTCCCGCAGCTGGATCTAGTTGAGGATCCCTGGTCACAACCGCAAGGCTCTCCAGAGGGTAGTGAGGTCTGCACAACGCATCACTGGGGGCAAACTACCTGCCCTCCAGGACACCTACACCACCCGATGTCACAGGAAGGCCAAAAAGATCATCAAGGACAACAACCACCTGAACCACTGCCTGTTCACCCTGCTATCATCCAGAAGGCGAGGTCAGTACAGGTACATCAAAGCCGGGACCGAGAGACTGAAAAACAGCTTCTATCTCAAGGCCATCAGACTGTTAAACAGCCACCACTAACATTGAGTGGCTGCTGCCAACATACTGACTCAACTCCAGCCACTTTAATAATGAAAAAATTGATGTTATAAATGTATCACTAGCCACTTTAAACAATGCCACTTTATATAATGTTTACATACCCTGCATTACTCATCTCATACGTATATACTGTACTCTATACCATCTACTGCATCTTGCCTATGCCGTTCGGCCATTGCTCATTCATATATTTCTATGTACATATTCTTATTCATTCCTTTACACTTGTGTGTATAAGGTAGTTATTGTGAAATTGTTAGGTTAGATTACTTGTTAGATATTACCGCATGGTCGGAACTAGAAGCACAAGCATTTCGATACACTCGCATTAACATCTGCTAACCATGTGTATGTGACCAATAACATGTGATTTGATTAGGGGAAGTGAGGGAAACAGGAAAAGGAAATCCTCTCCCATGAGCAGTGTGCTGCTCCCCAGCTCTCTGCATCTAGGTGACCTCATTTCCAGTCGCACCGCAGATCTGGACGAAAGCTCAAGAGGCCAGCAGTGGAGGTAATAACTGTCATACATCTATTAGAGAGAGAAGAGCTGAGAAGCTGCAAATTGTTTAACTCCATTTCGAGAGAGAGAGAGAGAGGATGAATGAGTCAACGTGATGTTGGACGTGCCAGATTTCTACAATCCAGATACCGCAAATGTGTATGTATGTGTGTTTGCAAAGCATGTGCATCATTCACAGCCATGTGACAAGAATGTAATCTAACACACACATACATACATACATACATACATACATACATACATACATACATACATACATACATACATACATACATACATACATACATACATACATACATACATACATACATACACACAGCCGCTCCTGCCTGTCATGTTGGGGCTTGAGCCTGCTGCTGCTGCTGCTGGTAAGATCCTGTTGCATAACGACCTGCCTGTAATGACTATGTAAGACTACAGAGGCTGTCAAAACACACAGCACAAAGAACTGTGGTCTTACATTTCCTTTGCTTGTGGGGGGGTGACTGTCTTAGAGCCCTCAAACTGAACTTGATCTCGAAGCCAATCCCACTGCTTTTCGTTGCTCCCGTCTAAACAGGGACCGATTTAGACCTGGGACACCAGATGGGTGCAATTAATGATCAGGTGGAACAGAAAAGCACCAGGCTCCGGACCTCGTTGGGTATTCCTGTCCTAGAGGACGCACACACATCAGAGTGCTGTGAGGTCACTGACCTCACAAAAATCACACAACCAGTTTCTGCTGTTCTCTAATATAATTCAACTGTGTGTGATGCCGCGCTACAGACAGCTTAACATCTGCCACAAACACAGACAGAGGGGCCTATTAGATACAAACACAGACAGAGGGGCCTATTAGACACAAACACAGACAGAGGGGCCTATTAGACAAACACAGACAGAGAGGGGCCTATTAGACACAAACACAGACCCAGGGTTCCATTACATCACGTTCCAATTGTTGCGAGAAAAAGGCTTTCTGAGGTTGTAACGCGCGTGGGAGGGAGCTGAAACCCCAGCATACATCGGTTGGTCTAAATCAATGATCTGATCAGCGGATGCATGGCAGGTAACGACGGATCGAAGACGCCAACCACAACCACAGAGTGGGTGCAAAGAGGCAAGTCGTTAACGGGGGATGGGGCAAGTGCTCGAGAAAACGTCTCATTCATACAATGCCCATTTTATCACACACACACACGCGCGCTTTACCCGTAGTGCTGACAGGTCTATCTCATCCAGACTCCGGGCCGGGGAGTCGCTCGCCATGATTCTCTCAAAATGGAAGCTTCCTCTCCGCTCATTTACCGAGGACAAACCCCCTCTCCCCTCCCTTATCCAGCTGTTAAAATCCCACGTTATATCCCTGTTGGCGTCCGTTAATAACAGTCCATATACAATTGGTAATATAATCCGTTTTTCCGTTTGATCCCGGCGGAACGCGTCTCGAGACACCGAGGTGATCCAGGTCCTACATGCTGTATTCGGTTGCACGGACCCCCTCCACCGGAGGATGGTGAAAAAAACACACTCCCCAAGAGAGCACAGCTGCGTACACACTGTATACCCACACACAGCGAGAGAATGCAAAGCGCCCCGGAAAAGGGTTAGTCTCGCGCTCACGGGAGTGGCCTGGCTGCACGAGCAGAGGGCGGGTCTCCTGAAAACAGGGACGCCCACAATGTCACATGCACGCGCGTGTGGGACAGTTATGAAAAAGCACCCTCCTCCACATGAAAGGTTCATTTTATCTTCAGTCTAAAGTTCCATAAAACGGATCATTTCCTTAGTCTTCTTATCTCTTTGTGTCTCCTGCTGCATCTCCACACATGTAGCTTATATATTTCATCATCAAGATCCTCCTCATCATCATTAATATCATCCTCAGCAGTAACAACAACATCACCACCAAGATCCTCCTCATCATCATTAATATCATCCTCAGCAATAACAAGAACATCACCACCAAGATCCTCCTCGTCATCATTAATATCATCCTCAGCAGTAACAACAACATCACCACCAAGATCCTCCTCGTCATCATTAATATCATCCTCAGCAATAACAAGAACATCACCACCAAGATCCTCCTCGTCATCATTAATATCATCCTCAGCAATAACAAGAACATCACCACCAAGATCCTCCTCATCATCATTAATATCATCCTCAGCAGTAACAGGAATCAGGGCAGGAAACTGCCCCCCTCCTCCCCAACGGATAACAAGATCCTCCTCCTCCTCATCATCATTAATATCATCCTCAGCAATAACAAGAACATCACCACCAAGATCCTCCTCATCATCATTAATATCATCCTCAGCAATAACAAGAACATCACCACCAAGATCCTCCTCGTCATCATTAATATCATCCTCAGCAATAACAAGAACATCACCACCAAGATCCTCCTCGTCATCATTAATATCATCCTCAGCAATAACAAGAACATCACCACCAAGATCCTCCTCGTCATCATTAATATCATCCTCAGCAATAACAAGAACATCACCACCAAGATCCTCCTCGTCATCATTAATATCATCCTCAGCAATAACAAGAACATCACCACCAAGATCCTCGTCATCATTAATATCATCCTCAGCAATAACAAGAACATCACCACCAAGATCCTCCTCGTCATCATTAATATCATCCTCAGCAATAACAAGAACATCACCACCAAGATCCTCCTCGTCATCATTAATATCATCCTCAGCAGTAACATCATCATCGCTCAACTTTTTAAAACTGTGTGTCTTACTAATTCTAGTGAAGATTTGAGTGTGTGATATGCACATGACAAACTGGTGTTCACTGTTGTGCATCATTGAAGCAGCATTTACCTGCTGACATATAGAATTGTTTTAAAAAGGTCATACCAAGGATCATTTACCTATTTTATTTAGATCTTTTTTTTTATAAGATAACAAATATTATTTGATGAAACAATGAATCTGGCCTGACAGCTAATAGCACAGACAAACTCACTAACAAATAAACACCATGGAACAACAAATAGTCCCCCCCCCACACAATTTAATAAATAAATAAATAAAAATAATGTTTGTTCTGAAGTGTCAGCCCTATATTTGAGAGACACAGGAAAGATCAGGAAACTGCCCCCCTCCTCCCCAACGGCTTAGAATGTTATGGGTTAAAGAGGGAGGAACACTTAAAGTCTGTTTTTAGTCATACACACACGAGGAGAGGGACATTTCCAGCATTCTAGAAGAGTGACTGTAACAGGAGTGTGTGTGTGAATAAGTCAACTACTACATTTTTACATTTGACATTTTAGTCATAACCCCATATCACAGTAAGTAAATTTTTCTTCAGTAAAGTAGCTATCAGCAAAGTCAGAGCTAGTAGGGGGGAGAGAGTCTAGTACGCTGCTAGGTCACCTGTGGTACAAGTCAGTATTCCACATCCATCCATGTCAGCTAGGTCACCTATGATACAAGTCAGTATCACAGGTGATATGTACATGTTGCCAGGGATACTGGAGTATAGAGGTAGATATGTACATGTTGCCAGGGATACTGGAGTATAGAGGTCGATATGTACATGTAGCCAGGGATACTGGAGTATAGAGGTAGATATGTACATGTAGCCAGGGATACTGGAGTATAGAGGTAGATATGTACATGTAGTCAGGGATACTGGAGTATAGAGGTAGATATGTACATGTAGCCAGGGATACTGGAGTATGTCGATATGTACATGTAGGTAGATGTACATGTAGCCAGGGATACTGGAGTATAGAGTAGATATGTACATGTACATGTGTAGGTAGCCAGGGATACAGAGGTGATATGTACATGTAGCCAGGGATACTGGAGTATAGAGGTAGATATGTACATGTAGTCAGGGATACTGGAGTATAGAGGTAGATATGTACATGTAGCCAGGGATACTGGAGTATAGAGGTAGATATGTACATGTAGCCAGGGATACTGGAGTATAGAGGTAGATATGTACATGTAGCCAGGGATACTGGAGTATAGAGGTAGATATGTACATGTAGCCAGGGATACTGGAGTATAGAGGTAGATATGTACATGTAGCCAGGGATACTGGAGTATAGAGGTAGATATGTACATGTAGTCAGGGATTAGGAGAAAGTGACTGGTAGCAAGAATAATAACAATAATAATAAACAGTATGTCAGCAGCATAAGTGGTGGGTGGATGTGTGTGTGTTAGTGAGTGTGTGTGTGTGTTAATGAGTGTGTGTGTGTGTGTTAGTGAGTGTGTGTGTTAGTGAGTGTGTGTGTGTGTGTTAGTTAGTGTGTGTGTGTTAGTGTGAGTGTGTGTGTGTGTTAGTGAGTGTGTGTGTGTGTGTGTGTTAGTGAGTGTGTGTGTGTGTGTGTGTGTGTGTTAGTGAGTGTGTGTGTGTTAGTTAGTGTGAGAGTGTGTTAGTTAGTGTGTGTGTGTGTGTGTGTTAGTGAGTGTGTGTGTTAGTTAGTGTGTGTGTTAATGTGAGTGTGTATGTGTGTGTTAGTTAGTGTGTGTGTTAGTGTGAGTGTGTATGTGTGTGCAGGAGTGTCACTGTATGTGTCATAGGTGAATATAGGCCTACATATAAACAGGGCTAAAAACAAGTGACTGGTAGCAAGAACGTGTAAATACACATGGTAATATACTAATGGTAATATATACCTTGCCTTCAGAAAGTGTTACAGACTGAATTTAAAATGGATTAAATACATACTTTTTGTCACTGGCCTACACACAATACCCAATAATGTCAAAGTGGAATTATGTTCTTCAAAATTATTACACATTTATTAAAAATGAAAAGCTGAAATGTATTGAGTCAATAAGTATTCAACTCTTTTGTTATGGCCTAAATGAGTTCAGTTGTACACATGTGCTTAACAAGTCACATAATAAGTTGCAAGGACTCACTCTGTGTGCAATAATAGTGTTTAACATGAGTTTTGAATGACTACCCCATCTCTGTACCCCACACATACAATTATCTGTCATGTCCCTCAGTTAAGCAGTGAATTTCAAACACAGATTCAACCACAAAGACCAGGGAGGTTTTCCAACGCCTCGTAAAGAAGGGCCCCTATTGGTAGATGGGTAAACATATGATTATCCCCTTGAACAGGGTGAAGTTATTCTGAAAATAATAATGGACAAATGCTGTACAATCCAGTTGTGTAAAGCTCTTAGAGACTTACCCAGAAAGACGCACAGCTGTAGTCGCTACCAGTGGTGTAAAGCTCTTAGAGACTTACCCAGAAAGACTTACAGCTGTAATTGCTACCAGTGGTGTAAAGCTCTTAGAGACTTACCCAGAAAGACTTACAGCTGTAATTGCTACCAGTGGTGTAAAGTACCTAAGTATAAATACTTTGAAGTACTACTTAAGTAGTTTTTTGGGGTATCTGTACTTTACTATTTATATTTTTGGCAACTTTTACTCCACTACATTCTTAAAGAAAATAATGTACTTTTTTACCCCATACATTTTCCCTGACACCCAAAAGTACTCGTTACATTTAGACAGGAAAATGGTCAAATTCACACCCTTATCAAGAGAACATCCATAGTCATCTCTACTGCCTCTGATCTGGTAGACCCACTAAACAGTGAATATCCCTGGTCATCTCTACTGCCTCTGATCTGGTAGACCCACTAAACAGAGAACATCCCTAGTCATCTCTACTGCCTCTGATCTGGTAGACCCACTAAACAGAGAACATCCATAGTCATCTCTACTGCCTCTGATCTGGTAGACCCACTAAACAGAGAACATCCATAGTCATCTCTACTGCCTCTGATCTGGTAGACCCACTAAACAGAGAACATCCCTAGTCATCTCTACTGCCTCTGATCTGGTAGACCCACTAAACAGTGAATATCCCTGGTCATCTCTACTGCCTCTGATCTGGTAGACCCACTAAACAGAGAACATCCCTAGTCATCTCTACTGCCTCTGATCTGGTAGACCCATTAAACAGAGAACATTCCTGGTCATCTCTACTGCCTCTGATCTGGTAGACCCATTAAACAGAGAACATCCCTAGTCATCTCTACTGCCTCTGATCTGGTAGACCCACTAAACAGAGAACATCCATAGTCATCTCTACTGCCTCTGATCTGGTAGACCCACTAAGCCTAGAACATCCATAGCCATCTCTACTGCCTCTGATCTGGTAGACCCACTAAACAGAGAACATCCATAGTCATCTCTACTGCCTCTGATCTGGTAGACCCACTAAACAGAGAACATTCCTGGTCATCTCTACTGCCTCTGATCTGGTAGACCCATTAAACAGAGAACATTCCTAGTCATCTCTACTGCCTCTGATCTGGTAGACCCACTAAACAGAGTAGTCATCTCTACTGCCTCTGATCTGGTAGACCCATTAAACAGAGAACATCCCTAGTCATCTCTACTGCCTCTGATCTGGTAGACCCACTAAACAGAGAGTCATCTCTACTGCCTCTGATCTGGTAGACCCACTAAGCAGAGAACATCCATATCTACTCTCTACTGCCTCTGATCTGAGTAGACCCATCTGGTAGACCCATGCTCCTACCAACTAAACAGAGAACATCCCTAGTCATCTCTACTGCCTCTGATCTGGTAGACCCAGAGAACATAATATAATAATAATAATAATGCCATTTAGAACATCCAGTCAGCCATCTCTACTGCCTCTGATCTGAGCTAGACCCACTAAACAGAGAACATCCCTAGTCATCTCTACTGCCTCTGATCTGGTAGACCCACTAAACAGAGAACATCCCTAGTCATCTCTACTGCCTCTGATCTGGTAGACCCACTAAACAGAGAACATCCCTAGTCATCTCTACTGCCTCTGATCTGGTAGACCAACTAAACAGAGAACATCCCTAGTCATCTCTACTGCCTCTGATCTGGTAGACCCACTTAACGCAAGTGCTTGGCTATCCGTATATAAAATAAACACATTGTGCCGTCTGGTTTGCTTAATATAAGACATTTTAAATGATTTGTACTTTTACTTTTGATACTTAAGTATATTTAAATCCAAATAATTTAAGACTTTTACTCAAGTAATATTTTACTGGGTGACTTTCACCTCAACTTGAGTCATTTTCTGTCACGATCGTGTGGAGAGATGGACCAAGGCGCAGCGTGATTGGAGTTCCACATCTTTATTTTAGTGAAACTTAAAACAAACCAAGACACAAAGAACGACTGTCATGTTTTGTCTTATATTGTCTTGTCATTTTGCTTTTCCCTCTGTTCGTTTTCCCCCTGCTGGTCTTTTTAGGTTCGTTCCCCTTTTTCTCTCTCCCTTCCTCTCTCTCTTCTCTCTATCGTTCCGTTCCTGCTCCCAGCTGTTCCTATTCCCCTAATCAATCATTTAGTCTTCCCACACCTGTTCCCTATCTTTTTCCCTGATTAGAGTCCCTATTTCTCCCCTTGTTTTCCGTTTCTGCCCTGTCGGATCCTTGTCTATTGTTCACCGTGCTGTGTCTGTGTATCGCCCTGTCGTGTTGTGTTTCCCTCAGATGCTGCGTGGTGAGCAGGTGTCTGAGTCTGCTACGTTCAAGTGCCTTCCCGAGGCAACCTGCAGTTCATGATCGAGTCTCCAGTCTGTTCTCGTCATTACGAGTGGAATTGTGCTTTATGATTGTATATTTACTTTACTGGATTAAAGACTCTGTTTTCGCCAAGTCGCTTTTGGGTCCTCATTCACCTGCATAACAGAAGGATCCGACCAAAGAATGGACCCAGCGACTACAGACGCTCGTAACACTGCCGTCGAGATCCAAGGAGCCATGCTCGGCAGACACGAGCAGGAATTGTCTGCTGCTCGCCATGCCGTGGAGAACCTGGCCGCTCAGGTTTCCGACCTCTCTGGACAGTTCCAGAGTCTTCGTCTCGTGCCACCTGTTACTTCCTGGCCTGCCGAGCCTCCGGAACCTAGGGTTAATAACCCACCTTGCTACTCCGGGCAGCCCACGGAGTGCCGCTCCTTTCTCACCCAGTGTGATATTGTGTTCTCTCTCCAACCCAACACATACTCTAGAGAGAGAGCTCGGGTTGCTTACGTCATTTCACTCCTTACTGGCCGGGCTCGAGAGTGGGGCACAGCTATCTGGGAGGCAAGGGCTGATTGCTCTAACAATTACCAGAACTTTAAAGAGGAGATGATTCGGGTTTTTGACCGTTCAGTTTTTGGTAGGGAGGCTTCTAGGGCCCTGGCTTCCCTATGCCAAGGTGATCGATCCATAACGGATTACTCTATTGAGTTTCGCACTCTTGCTGCCTCTAGTGAGTGGAACGAGCCGGCGCTGCTCGCTCGTTTTCTGGAGGGACTCCACACAGTGGTTAAAGATGAGATTCTCTCCCGGGAGGTTCCTTCAAGTGTGGACTCTTTGATTGCTCTCGCCATCCGCATAGAACGACGGGTAGATCTTCGTCACCAGGCTCGTGGTAGAGAGCTCGCGTCAACGGTGTTTCCCTGCTCCGCATCGCAACCATCTCCCTCCTCTGGCTCAGAGACTGAGCCCATGCAGCTGGGAGGTATTCGCATCTCAACTAAGGAGAGGGAACGGAGGATCACCAACCGCCTGTGCCTCTATTGCGGATTTGATGGACATTTTGTCAATTCATGTCCAGTAAAAGGCCAGAGCTCATCAGTAAGCGGAGGGCTACTGGTGAGCGCTACTACTCAGGTCTCTCCATCTAGATCCTGTACTACTATGTCGGTCCATCTACGCTGGACCGGTTCGGGTGCTACATGCAGTGCCTTGATAGACTCTGGGGCTGAGGGTTGTTTCATGGACGAAGCATGGGCTCGGAAACATGACATTCCTTTCAGACAGTTAGACAAGCCTACGCCCATGTTCGCCTTAGATGGTAGTCATCTTCCCAGTATCAGATTTGAGACACTACCTTTAACCCTCACAGTATCTGGTAACCACAGTGAGACTATTTCTTTTTTGATTTTTCGTTCACCTTTTACACCTGTTGTTTTGGGTCATCCCTGGCTAGTATGTCATAATCCTTCTATTAATTGGTCTAGTAATTCTATCCTATCCTGGAACGTTTCTTGTCATGTGAAGTGTTTAATGTCTGCCATCCCTCCCATTTCTTCTGTCCCCACTTCTCAGGAGGAACCTGGCGATTTGACAGGAGTGCCGGAGGAATATCATGATCTGCGCACGGTCTTCAGTCGGTCCCGAGCCAACTCCCTTCCTCCTCACCGGTCGTATGATTGTAGTATTGATCTCCTTCCGGGGACCACTCCTCCTCGGGGTAGACTATACTCTCTGTCGGCTCCCGAACGTAAGGCTCTCGAGGATTATTTGTCTGTGTCTCTTGACGCCGGTACCATAGTGCCTTCTTCCTCTCCGGCCGGGGCGGGGTTTTTTTTTGTTAAGAAAAAGGACGGTACTCTGCGCCCCTGCGTGGATTATCGAGGGCTGAATGACATAACGGTTAAGAATCGTTATCCGCTTCCCCTTATGTCATCAGCCTTCGAGATTCTGCAGGGAGCCTGGTGCTTTACTAAGTTGGACCTTCGTAACGCTTACCATCTCGTGCGCATCAGAGAGGGGGACGAGTGGAAAACGGCGTTTAACACTCCGTTAGGGCATTTTGAGTACCGGGTTCTGCCGTTTGGTCTCGCCAATGCGCCAGCTGTTTTTCAGGCATTAGTTAATGATGTTCTGAGAGACATGCTGAACATCTTTGTTTTTGTCTACCTTGACGATATCCTGATTTTTTCACCGTCACTCGAGATTCATGTTCAGCACGTTCGACGTGTTCTCCAGCGCCTTTTAGAGAATTGTCTCTACGTGAAGGCTGAGAAGTGCTCTTTTCATGTCTCCTCCGTTACTTTTCTCGGTTCCGTTATTTCCACTGAAGGCATTCAGATGGATTCCGCTAAGGTCCAAGCTGTCAGTGATTGGCCCGTTCCAAGGTCACGTGTCGAGTTGCAGCGCTTTCTAGGTTTCGCTAATTTCTATCGGCGTTTCATTCGTAATTTCGGTCAAGTTGCTGCCCCTCTCACAGCTCTTACTTCTGTCAAGACGTGTTTTAAGTGGTCCGGTTCCGCCCAGGGAGCTTTTGATCTTCTAAAAGAACGTTTTACGTCCGCTCCTATCCTCGTTACTCCTGACGTCACTAGACAATTCATTGTCGAGGTTGACGCTTCAGAGGTAGGCGTGGGAGCCATTCTATCCCAGCGCTTCCAGTCTGACGATAAGGTTCATCCTTGCGCTTATTTTTCTCATCGCCTGTCGCCATCTGAACGCAACTATGATGTGGGTAACCGCGAACTGCTCGCCATCCGCTTAGCCCTAGGCGAATGGCGACAGTGGTTGGAGGGGGCGACCGTTCCTTTTGTCGTTTGGACAGACCATAAGAACCTTGAGTACATCCGTTCTGCCAAACGACTTAATGCTCGTCAAGCTCGTTGGGCGTTGTTTTTCGCTCGTTTCGAGTTTGTGATTTCTTACCGTCCGGGTAGCAAGAACACCAAGCCTGATGCCTTATCCCGTCTTTTTAGTTCTTCTGTGGCTTCTACTGATCCCGAGGGATTCTTCCTTATGGGCGTGTTGTCGGGTTGACAGTCTGGGGAATTGAAAGACAGGTTAAGCAAGCACTCACGCACACTGCGTCGCGCGCGCTTGTCCTAGTAACCTTCTTTTCGTTCCTGTTTCCACTCGTCTGGCTGTTCTTCAGTGGGCTCACTCTGCCAAGTTAGCTGGTCATCCCGGTGTTCGAGGCACTCTTGCTTCTATTCGCCAGCGCTTTTGGTGGCCGACTCAGGAGCGTGACACGCGCCGTTTCGTGGCTGCTTGTTCGGACTGCGCGCAGACTAAGTCAGGTAACTCTCCTCCTGCCGGTCGTCTCAGACCGCTCCCCATTCCTTCTCGACCATGGTCTCACATCGCCCTAGACTTCATTACCGGTCTGCCTTTGTCTGCGGGGAAGACTGTGATTCTTACGGTTGTCGATAGGTTCTCTAAGGCGGCACATTTCATTCCCCTCGCTAAACTTCCTTCCGCTAAGGAGACGGCACAAATCATCATCGAGAATGTGTTCAGAATTCATGGCCTCCCGTTAGACGCCGTTTCAGACAGAGGCCCGCAATTCACGCCACAGTTTTGGAGGGAGTTCTGTCGTTTGATTGGTGCGTCCGTCAGTCTCTCTTCCGGGTTTCATCCCCAGTCTAACGGTCAAGCAGAGAGGGCCAATCAGACGATTGGTCGCATACTACGCAGCCTTTCTTTCAGAAACCCTGCGTCTTGGGCAGAACAGCTCCCCTGGGCAGAATACGCTCACAACTCGCTTCCTTCGTCTGCTACCGGGTTATCTCCGTTTCAGAGTAGTCTGGGTTACCAGCCTCCTCTGTTCTCATCCCAGCTTGCCGAGTCCAGCGTTCCCTCCGCTCAAGCGTTTGTCCAACGTTGTGAGCGCACCTGGAGGAGGGTGAGGTCTGCACTTTGCCGTTACAGGGCACAGACTGTGAGAGCCGCCAATAAACGTAGGATTAAGAGTCCAAGGTATTGTTGCGGCCAGAGAGTGTGGCTTTCCACTCGCAACCTTCCCCTTACGACAGCTTCTCGTAAGTTGACTCCGCGGTTCATTGGTCCGTTCCGTGTCTCCCAGGTCGTCAATCCTGTCGCTGTGCGACTGCTTCTTCCGCGACATCTTCGTCGCGTCCATCCTGTCTTCCATGTCTCCTGTGTCAAGCCCTTTCTTCGCACCCCGTTCGTCTTCCCTCCCCCTCCCGTCCTTGTCGAGAGCGCACCTATTTACAAGGTACGTAGGATCATGGACATGCGTTCTCGGGGACGGGGTCACCAATACTTAGTGGATTGGGAGGGTTACGGTCCTGAGGAGAGGAGTTGGGTTCCGTCTCGGGACGTGCTGGACCGTTCACTTATTGATGATTTCCTCCGTTGCCGCCAGGATTCCTCCTCGAGTGCGCCAGGAGGCGCTCGGTGAGTGGGGGGTACTGTCATGTTTTGTCTTATATTGTCTTGTCATTTTGCTTTTCCCTCTGTTCGTTTTCCCCCTGCTGGTCTTTTTAGGTTCGTTCCCCTTTTTCTCTCTCCCTTCCTCTCTCTCTTCTCTCTATCGTTCCGTTCCTGCTCCCAGCTGTTCCTATTCCCCTAATCAATCATTTAGTCTTCCCACACCTGTTCCCTATCTTTTTCCCTGATTAGAGTCCCTATTTCTCCCCTTGTTTTCCGTTTCTGCCCTGTCGGATCCTTGTCTATTGTTCACCGTGCTGTGTCTGTGTATCGCCCTGTCGTGTCGTGTTTCCCTCAGATGCTGCGTGGTGAGCAGGTGTCTGAGTCTGCTACGTTCAAGTGCCTTCCCGAGGCAACCTGCAGTTCATGATCGAGTCTCCAGTCTGTTCTCGTCATTACGAGTGGAATTGTGCTTTATGATTGTATATTTACTTTACTGGATTAAAGACTCTGTTTTCGCCAAGTCGCTTTTGGGTCCTCATTCACCTGCATAACAACGACAGTGCAGTACTGAGGTGCTGCACGCACTCTCTCAAAAACAATCTCCCACAAAGCAGGTTGGAAAAGGGAACCCTTAAGTATGATCCCCAATTTGAGACAACGAACATCAGTTGCAACAAGAGCAACAACATAGAACTATATCACCTAGAACACCCCCTAGTCACACCCTGACCTACTACACCATAGAGAACCAAGGGCTCTCTATGGACAGGGTGTGACATTTTCTATTAAGGTATCTTACTTTTACTCAAGTATGATCATTGGGTACTTTTTCCACAACTGCTAACATGAAAAATTACCAGCCACACACGGCAGACTGACTTGCTAGTGGATACATGCAGTGACTAGCTAGCATGCTAGCAGCTTCATTTGAAAATGTACCTAGGCAAGCCAGTTAAAAACAAATTAATATTTTTAGTGACAGCCTAGGAACAGTGGGTTAACTGCCTTGTTTAGAGGCTGAATGACATATTAATACCTTGTCAGCTCGGGGATTCGTTCTAGCAACCTTTCGGTTACTGGCCCAATGCTCTTACCACGAGGCTACATGCCGCCCCATCATACAGAACACACCAACATGGAAGACAAAAGCCCTTTGTGTTTGGCTGTTGTCCAGGGTGTCCAGGGTGTCCAGGCCTCTAGAGACCACTAATAGAAACAGCTTATTAAGGTCATAGTCTGGAATCCACAGAATGAGGATGAGGAATGTGAAGATAAGGAATACTGCATTAACATTACTGTGTCAATAATGCTGTTGAGTTCATGTGGTTTCATATCGACGTTAAGGTAAGGGGTTAGATGTTAGATAAATGGCAGAGTGTTAAAATCAACTTTACCAAAGTGACTACAAGGGCACAGAATTCCCTCTCACCCCCCTCTGTTCCAACAATATCTCTTTCTCTTTTTCTCCCTCGCTTTTTCTGTTTGACATTGTTCTCAGGCCTTAGTCGGTCTTCATTGAAACCTCCCACAAAGGAGTCTGAGTCTGAGTTCTCCAGCCCTTGCAGTGTTGCATAGTGGTAGAATACAGTATAGAACCATTACAGAACAGAGGACAGAGCATGTTACAGAATTATAGTACCAGTCAAAAGTTTGGGCACGCCTACTCATTCAAGGGTTTTTCTTTATTTTTACTATTTTCTACATTGTAGAATAATAGTTTAGACATCGAAACTAGGAAATAACACATATGGAATCATGTAGTAACCAAAAAAGTGTTAAACAAATCAAAATATGTTCTATTTGAAATTCTTGAAAGTAGCCATCCTTGATAACAGCATTACACACGCTAAACGCTTCACCTAGGGTGCTTTTCCAACAGTCTTGAAGGAGTTCCCACATATGCTGAGCACTTCTTGGCTGCTTTTCCTTCACTCTGCGGTCCAGCTCATCCCAAATCTCAATTGGGTTGAGGTCGAGTGATTGTGGAGGCCAGGTCATCTGATGCAGCACTCCATCACTCTCCTTCTTGGTCAAATAGCCCTTACATAGCCTTGAGGTGTGTTGGGTCATTGTGCTGTTGAAAAACAAATCATAGTCCCACTAAGCGCGAACCAGATTGGATGGTGTATCGCTGCAGAATGCTGTGGTAGTCATGCTGGTTAAGTGTGTCTTGAATTCTAAATAAATCACTGACAGTGTCACCAGCAAAGCACCCCCACACCATCACACCTCCTCCTCCATGCTTCACAGTGAGAACCACACATGCAGAAATCATCCGTTCACCTACAGTAGTCTGGTTCTCACAAAGACACGGCGGTTGGAACCAAAAATCTCAAATTAGGACTCATCAGACCAAAGGACAGATTTCCACTGGTCTAATGTCCATTGCTCGTGTTTCTTGGCCCAAGCAAGTCTATCTCTATCCCCTTCTTCTTATTGGTGTCCTGTAGTAGTGGTTTCTTTGCAGCAATTCGACCATGAAGGCCTGATTCACAAAGTCTCCTCTGCACAGTTGATGTTGAGATGTGTCTGTTACTTGAACTCTGTGAAACAATTATTTGGGCTGCAATCTGAGGTGCAGTAAACTCTAATGAACTTCTCCTCTGCAGCAGAGGTAACTCTGGGTCTTCCTTTCCTGTGGTGGTCCTCATGAGAGCCAGTTTCATCATATCGCTTGATGGTTTTTGCGACTGCACATGAAGAAACCTTCAAAGGTCTTGAAATTTTCCGGATTGACTGACCTTCATGTTTTAAAGTAATGATGGAATGTTATTTCTCTCTGCTTATATGATGTTTTCTTGCCATAATATGGACCCTATTTGGTCTTTTACCAAATAGGGCTCTTCTGTATACCACCCCTACCTTGTCACAACACAACTGACTGATTCAAATGCATTAAGAAGGAAATAAATTCCACAAATTAACTTTTAACAAGGCACACCTGTTAACTGAAATTCAAAGCTGTCATCAAGGCTACTTTGAAGAATCTCAAATATAGAAGATATTTTGATTTGTTTAACACTTATTTTTTTATTACTACATAATTCCATATGTGCTTTATATAGAGAGAAAGATGGGATTAGAGAGAGAGAGCATGTGCGTTTCCTGGTTTACTCCCAGTTTTGGGAAAGGGGTTTCACCGTGGTAACAGGTGTGCGCATGTGCTCTGCAATGTCATCAGCAGAGCTGGTCTCTCTTTTTCTGAAAAGTTTTCTTCCAACAAACAGACCACTCTCCTCACCCCCTGGCTAACACAGCACACTTTCTGACTTCCTCTCATTCTCTCCTCTCTCTTTCTTACCTCTCCGTCCCTCTCCTCTCTCTTTCTTACCTCTCACCCCCTCTCTGTCCCTCTCCTCTCTCTTTCTTACCTCTCACCCCCTCCCTGTCCCTCTCCTCTCTCTTTCTTACCTCTCACCCTCTCTCTGTCCCTATCCTCTCTCTTTCTTACCTCTCACCCTCTCTCTGTCCCTCTCCTCTCTCTTTCTTACCTCTCACCCTCTCTCTGTCCCTATCCTCTCTCTGTCCTCTCATCCTCTCTCTTTCTTACCTCTCACCCCCTCCCTGTCCCTCTCCCTCTCTCTGTCCCTCTGTCCCTATCCTCTCTCTTTCTTACCTCTCACCCTCTCTCTGTCCCTATCCTCTCTCTTTCTTACTCTCTCTTTCTTACCTCTCACCCCCTCTCTGTCCCTATCCTCTCTCTTTCTTACCTCTCACCCTCTCTCTGTCCCTATCCTCTCTCTTTCTTACCTCTCACCCCCTCTCTGTCCCTCTCCTCTCTCTTTCTTACCTCTCACCCTCTCTCTGTCCCTATCCCCTCTCTCTCTTTCTTACCACAACACTACCACATCAACACTACCACATCAACACTACCACATCAACACTACCACATCAACACTACCACAACAACACTACCACATCAACACTACCACATCAACACTACCACAACAACACTACCACATCAACACTACCACATCAACACTACCACATCAACACTACCACAACAACACTACCACAACAACAGTACCACAACAACACTACCACATCAACACTACCACATCAACACTACCACATCAACACTACCACAACAACACTACCACAACAACACTTCCACAACAACACTACCACAACAACACTACCACATCAACACTACCACATCAACACTACCACAACAACAGTACCACAACAACACTACCATAACAACACTACCACATCAACACTACCACATCAACACTACCATAACAACACTACCACATCAACACTACCACAACAACACTACCACATCAACACTACCACATCAACACTACCACATCAACACTACCACATCAACACTACCACAACAACACTACCACAACAACACTACCACATCAACACTACCACATCAACACTACCACAACAACACTACCACATCAACACTACCACAACAACGCTACCACATCAACACTACCACAACAACATCAACACATCAACACTACCACATCAACACTACCACAACAACATCAACACATCAACACTACCACATCAACACTACCACATCAACACTACCACAACAACACTACCACATCAACACTACCACATCAACACTACCATAACAACACTACCACATCAACACTACCACAACAACACTACCACATCAACACTACCACATCAACACTACCACATCAACACTACCACATCAACACTACCACATCAACACTAACACATCAACACTACCACAACAACACTACCACAACAACACTACCACAACAACACTACCACATCAACACTATCACAACAGATCCGTTCCAGCCATTATTATGAGCCCTCCTCCCCTCAGCAGCCTCCACTGCAACACACCATTGGTAGAGCTTTCTTTGCTGGGGGAAAAGAGGGAGGAACATGTAGGAGAGGAAACAGGGGGAAGTTAAAGTGGAAAGAATAGGAGACTCTGACCTTTAACCCTTGAATCTGGTGGTGTTTAGTAACACCAAAGATGGTGGACAAAAGAGGACGTCATACTCAGGCTGTTTAGTATTGAAAACAATGTGTCTTGGGGGGTGGGTTTGCTTGGGGGGTGGGTCTCCCATAGACACCAATTTGATAGCAGCTGGGTCTGGTCTGCTTAGTTCATCAACTGTATATGAACCAGAAAAAATGAGGGAGTGGGATGTCTCGCTTCCTCTTCCATCTCTGGTAATACTGTGGTCTGGAGTCACTGAGCTAGCGAGGGGAGTGTAAAGATTGACACAAAATACCTAAGGGTTAAGGGCTTGAGGCCAGGCTGGGGCTAGGGAGGGGGTTAAGGGCTTGAGGCCAGGCCGGGGCTAGGGAGGGGGTACGGGCTCAGGGTCTACTGTATGTGGTCTGAGGGAATTTGGAATTAAGAAGCAGCACCCCCTCTTATGGGGAACCAAGGCACCACCACAGAGACACTATTCAATTATTAAATATGTAATTCTGTGGACACCACCATTTCCACACTGCTGTGAGATCACTTCCTGCTCCAGTGTTTCTGCAGGTTTATACAGGAAGCAAAACCTCAGCTTGATCCTGGAGTTTGATCTCAATTCCTCTCTCCAAGAACACTCACCTTCCACCAGTGTGTGTGTGTATGTGTGTGTGTGTGTGTTCTGTTCTGTTTTTGCAGGTACGTTTGCATGTAGATATGGCATATGTGGTATGCATGTCTATCAGTGGAGGCTCCTCAGGGGAGGAAGGGGAGCACCATCCTCGTCAGTGAAATGCCCCCAAAAATAAGTGAAACGTTAAAAAAAGTTATCCTTTTTAGATAAAACTATACTAAATATATTTATATGTCACCAAATAATTTATTAAAATACACTGTTTTGCAATGAAGGTCTACAGTAACTTCAACAGCACTGCCTGGGCTAGCACCATGGTGTAGCCGGAGGAAAGCTAGCTTCCGTCCTCCTCTGGCTACATTGACTTCAATACAAAACCTACGAAGCTCGTAGGACTCAACCCCTTCCACAGACATGCATGGTAATTATAAATACTTACGGAGGACGTCCTCCAACCAATCAAAGCTTCTGCAGAATGAATTGACATGTTATCCATCCAATCATAGAATTAAGATCAGAGAATGAACCTAGTGAGTTGTATTGGGATTGTGCCACAGAGCATTATGGGGGTTCTATGTGTTGAGAAACTTGGTGAAATTGTTGGATGGAGATTAAGAGTGAAGCATTTTTTATATATTATTCAATTCAAGTTAGTTTTTTTAAATTACAGGAGACAGAGGAGGTATATTATTTTACATTTATATTTAAGTCATTTAGCAGACGCTCTTGTTTTCTTGGTTTTAGAACTTTATTTTTGTGTCCAGTTAGTGTAATTTATTTAAATTTGCCTTGCTAACTTCAGTAGCTAGTTAGCTAGCTACCAGCACAATTGTGCAGTTTTCTCTGCCAAAATGGCCAACGCTGCCAAAAATGTTGTGACATTTTTGTTGAAGAACCCCTTTCATTCTCTGGGGTACACGGAAAATGTATGAATTAAAAGTGAGTGTTGACTCTCTGCCTGAGATCAGATTCAATGAAAAATAATGAAAAGGTGAGGGCGTTCAATACCACCTGGTATCAAATAATATATGCCATTTAGCAGACGCTTTTATCCAAAGCGACTTACAGTCATGTGTGCATACATTCTACGTATGGGTGGTCCCGGGGATCGAACCCACTACCCTGGCGTTACAAGTGCCATGCTCTACCAACTGAGCTACAGAAGTATATCTGTTTAACAGGGAGCCTTTCATCAAGCCGCCTGTATTGCTGGCCTTGCCTGCTTTTTGGAAAGTCTGAGCCTTGGTCAAAAGGTGGGTACTGTGACCTGAAGAACATCGATCGTTCAGCTAAACAGAATAACAAAAGCAGGGAGCGTATAAATGCCCACATCAGATTCAAGCTTCTGGGAAAAAGCATATCAACACCAAAGCTTATCAATGCCACCACATTTTTAGGCATGCAAGAATGAGTTTTTTAGAGGACACGACGAGAGGGAACGTTCCGCCAACAAGGGCAACTACAAGGAGCTTGCAGAGGTCACCACACGCTACGATGCTTTACTTGCTGAACATATCGAACTTTCGACTGTCTTTTCTGGGATGTCGAAAACAATTCTGAGCGATTTGATAGCTTCCATATTTCATCCATTAAAAGATAGATTAAAGAGAGAGGTTGACGAGGCGCATTTTAAAAAACGTGCACTCAACTAGGCTTTCCAATTCCCCCCGGTAGTTATTTAATAAAGATGATAACACAATCACTCCGGACAGACACAAGCAAAAACTCATGACATAAATGTTGCAGGCTACACCTAAACATTAGAAATCTGACATGCTGTATGGGATGAAAACAATACTATTTTTTCTGTCCGATCAACTGTAGGCTACTAATAAGAGCAGCTGTATAACGTTACATCCTATGGGCTAGTTACATCCTATGGGCTAGTTACATGTTATGGGCTAGTTACATGTTATGGGCTAGTTACATCCTATGGGCTAGTTACATCCTATGGGATAGTTACATCCTATGGGCTAGTTACATCCTATGGGCTAGTTACATCCTATGGGCTAGTTACATGTTATGGGCTAGTTACATGTTATGGGCTAGTTACATCCTATGGGCTAGTTACATCCTATGGGCTAGTTACATCCTATGGGCTAGTTACATGTTATGGGCTAGTTACATGTTATGGGCTAGTTACATCCTATGGGCTAGTTACATCCTATGGGCTAGTTACATGTTATGGGCTAGTTACATGTTATGGGCTAGTTACATCCTATGGGCTAGTTACATCCTATGGGATAGTTACATCCTATGGGCTAGTTACATGGTATGGGCTAGTTACATGCTATGGGCTAGTTACATCCTATGGGCTAGTTACATCCTATGGGCTAGTTACATCCTATGGGCTAGTTACATCCTATGGGCTAGTCCATCTGGTCAGGGTAAACTAATAATGTTACATCCTATGGGCTAGTTACATCCTATGGGCTAGTTACATCCTATGGGCTAGTTACATCATATGGGCTAGTTACATCCTATGGGCTAGTCCATCTGGTCAGGGTAACTCATTGGTAACGTTATGTATTTATGGTCCATTTATTTGTCAGGATAAAATGTGACTGATCAAATGTAGTTTATATTCAGCATTGGGCTGGCTAGGCTGCCTATATGTTTTTAATCCAAAATGATTCACTGGAATTATTCAGTCAACATAATAGTGAATACAGATGTGAGTAAATGTTTCATAAGGCCTGCATGATGTAAACAGGCATAAAGGCAGCTCAGCCCCTTGAGTTCTGTTGTCTATGTGTCTGGGTAGAGGAAATCCCCCTCCTAATCTAGTCTAAATATATATGAATAAATACATGGTAGCTGCAGTTTGACAGGATTTTCATCCCCCTGGGGCCAAGAGTTTTTTTCAGGAGTTTTTTTTAAACCATGTGACCTGATTAGGAAAAACTGGTCCCATCAGAGCCCATATAAAACCTTTTTCCAACTGATTAATCACTGTCATACCTTATTGGGTCCAGAGTTCTCCTAGTTAGGTTAACATATAAGGCCCCAAGGGGTAAAAATTGCCCCACCGCTCTGGGACCTATGGGACGTGCCACCAGTCTGACCACTCTGGGACCTGCCACCAGTCTGACCGCTCTGGGACCTATGGTGCCACCAGTCTGACCGCTCTGGGACCTATGGTGCCACCAGTCTGACCACTCTGGGACCTGCCACCAGTCTGACCGCTCTGGGACCTATGGTGCCACCAGTCTGACCACTCTGGGACCTGCCACCAGTCTGACCGCTCTGGGACCTATGGTGCCACCAGTCTGACCGCTCTGGGACCTGCCACCAGTCTCACCACTCTGGGACCTATAGTGCCACCAGTCTGACCACTCTGGGACCTGTGGTGCCACCAGTCTGACCGCTCTGGGACCTATGGTGCCACCAGTCTGACCGCTCTGGGACCTGTGGTGCCACCAGTCTGACCTCTCTGGGACCTATGGTGCCACCAGTCTGACCGCTCTGGGACCTATGGTGCCACCAGTCTGACCGCTCTGGGACCTATGGTGCCACCAGTCTGACCACTCTGGGACCTATGGTGCCACCAGTCTGACCACTCTGGGACCTATGGTGCCACCAGTCTGACCACTGGGACCTGCCACCAGTCTGACCGCTCTGGGACCTGCCACCAGTCTGACTGCTCTGGGACCTGCCACCAGTCTGACTGCTCTGGGACCTGCCACCAGTCTGACCGCTCTGGGACCTATGGTGCCACCAGTCTGACCACTCTGGGACCTATGGTGCCACCAGTCTGACCACTCTGGGACCTGCCACCAGTCTGACCGCTCTGGGACCTGCCACCAGTCTGACTGCTCTGGGACCTGCCACCAGTCTGACTGCTCTGGGACCTGCCACCAGTCTGACTGCTCTGGGACCTGCCACCAGTCTGACCGCTCTGGGACCTATGGTGCCACCAGTCTGACCACTCTGGGACCTATGGTGCCACCAGTCTGACCGCTCTGGGACCTGCCACCAGTCTGACTGCTCTGGGACCTGCCACCAGTCTGACTGCTCTGGGACCTGCCACCAGTCTGACTGCTCTGGGACCTGCCACCAGTCTGACCGCTCTGGGACCTGCCACCAGTCTGACCGCTCTGGGACCTGTGGTGCCACCATTCTGACCACTCTGGGACCTGCCACCAGTCTGACCACTCTGGGACCTATAGTGCCACCAGTCTGACCACTCTGGGACCTATGGTGCCACCAGTCTGACCATTCTGGGACCTATGGTGCCACCAGTCTGACCACTCTGGGACCTATGGTGCCACCAGTTTGACCACTCTGGGACCTATGGTACCACCAGTCTAACCGCTCTGGGACCTGCCACCAGTCTCACCACTCTGGGACCTATAGTGCCACCAGTCTGACCGCTCTGGGACCTATGGTGCCACCAGTCTGACCACTCTGGGACCTGCCACCAGTCTGACCACTCTGGGACCTGCCACCAGTCTGACCACTCTGGGACCTATGGTGCCACCAGTCTGACCGCTCTGGGACCTATGGTGCCACCAGTCTGACCACTCTGGGACCTATGGTGCCACCAGTCTGACCGCTCTGGGACCTGCCACCAGTCTGACCGCTCTGGGACCTGCCACCAGTCTGACCATTCTGGGACCTATAGTGCCACCAGTCTGACCACTCTGGGACCTATGGTTTGACCCAACCAAATCATGAGAAAACCAAAAGAGAATTACTTGACACATTGGAAAGAATTGACCAAAAAACTAAGCAAACTAGAATGTTATTTGACCCTAAACAGAGAGTACATAGTGGCAGAATACCTGACCACTGTGACTGACCCAAAATTAAGGAAAGCTTTGACTATGTACAGACTCAGTGAGCATAGCCTTGCTATTGAGAAAGGCCGCCGTAAGGCAGACATGGCTCTCAAGAGAAGACAGGCAATGTGCTCACTGCCCACAAAATGAGGTGGAAACTGAGCTGCACTTCCTAACCTCCTGCCCAATGTATGACCATATTAGAGACACATATTTCCCTCAGATTACACAGACCCACAAATAATTAGAAAACAAATATAATTTTGATAAACTCCCATATCTACTGGGTGAAATACCACAGTGTGCCACCACAGCAGCAAGATTTGTGACCTGTTGCCACAAGAAAAGGGCAACCAGTGAAGAACAAACAAATAAAAAAAATACAACCCAGATTTATGTTTATTTATTTTCCCTTTTGTGCTTCAGCTATTTGCACATCGTTACAACACTGACCATAGACATAAAATGACGTTTGTAATGTCTCTATTCCCTTGTAACATTTTGACTGTAATGTTTACTGTCCGTTTTGTATTGTTTATTTCACTTTTGTTTATGATTTATTTCACATGCTTTGGCAACGTTAACACATGTTTCCCAGGCCAATAAAGCCCTTTGAATTCAGAGAGAGGACCACTGCTGCAGGGAGTAGCCCCTGATGAGGAGAGAAGGAGGCTGGCAAATAAAAAATAGGAGTAGACTGATACAGTTCCTTATGAAATAGTGATGCCTGCTTTAGTCTAAGTGACAACACATCCTGCTCTGGAGGTCAGGTCCGCAGGGGGGCTCTGTGCCAGCCCAGCCCAGCCAGCACTCACCTTAATTGGGGAGGCCAGGGACAATGACCACCCACCAACCACCACTCTGGATCTCTTACCAGCCAGGTGGCAGCGTGTGGAGTTGTGTCTCACACACACACAAATACACACACACACAGACAAACTCATGTAAGAAGACACACACACAGACACGCACCATCTGCAATTATAAAATAATGGCAACAGCAACAAGACACACCCTTTCCTGAGCTAAAAGACAGACAAACAGTGACAGGGAGAGAAAGAGTGAGAGACACGGTGACAGTGTTTCACTGACCTGTACCCACTTAGGGTGTGAGAACCCCATCATGTTGGAGCGTCACTCTCTCTCTCTCTCTCTCTCTCTCTCTCTCTCTCTCTCTCTCTCTCTCTCTCTCTCTCTCTCTCTCTCTCTCTCTCTCTCTCTCTCTCTCTCTCTCTCTCTCTCTCTCTCTCTCTCTCTCTGTCAGAAGACGGCAGATCTAACTGTACTCTAGTTGCGAGTTGGAGTGAGTGTGAGAGAATGACAAAGGGAGGGAGAGATGAAGAGTGGGAAGGAGAGACTAGGGTAGGACCATTGGATAAAGACATGTCAATCACTGGCAGACAGCCAATGGGGAGCTGGGGGTGAGATTCATGGCCAGAATCTCCCGTCACTGGCACCTGTCTGTCTCAATCAAACTCATACACTCCACCCATGCTGTGTAAGTGTGTGTGCATGTGTCCTTGCCTTTGTGGTTGTGACAATAGAATCCATCTTAGCCTTAGTTTACAAGGTCATGTGACACATTGATTACATTCCAGTGACGTCTGGACCTGACATTCTGCCTCACGCACCCATGGGTCGTTCCACCTCAAAAAGCACCACCATTTATGTTGTTAGAAACAGATAAGATGAGCATTTCTGCAACAATATTTTGTTGAAA